>NC_091074.1:62023269-62327692 GCF_032405125.1 Capricornis sumatraensis
TACTGGCCCACTTTCCAAAGATGAGACAGAATACTGTTCATTCTTTGTTTTACTCTCTCATCACACCAGCTTACCATTCCACCTGCAGATAAATTCCACTATTTACAGGATTATACATTTCAACTATGAATCTGAATCCACAATTTACACAATCTGAAAACGAAATATACGAAATCAGGACTGAATGGAAAAAACAAATCAAAGATATACAGCCCTAAACACTTACTGTGACTAGCCCTAAACACTTACTGTGTTTTCTGTCATATTCATATTGACTTTTATCCCCATTTAAATTATTATTGAGGGCCAAGAGAAGAAAGTCTTATACTTCCTTTCAACCAACCAACCATAGAACCATAGGTGGTTCTAACCAACCAGATACATAGGTGGTCTTAAACCAATATTTAGTGGTTATTAAACATCAGAAAAGCTCCACATCATAGAAAGTTATTTAAATGCTGGGCTTTATGTGTCACTAGAAAAATGAAATTTGGGAAAGGACATTCAAAAGAAAAAAGAGCTTTAACAATTCAGAGTAAATTTAGCAACCAGATCAAATATTTGACTTAACTTTTATGATAAGAAAACCAAAATTTTGTCCCTCATCTAGGAAATCCAAATATGAAGCAACACAGAAAACAAAAGAACAGAAGTCCCTGAAGGAATAAAGAGGAAAGTGCCTTCAAGAGGGAAAACTCAATGAGACAGAGCCAACTGCCCTAAAGCTCCGCACCAAAATTCTTCTCTTGAGCCATTTGCTATTTTCATCTTAAAACTGTTTTAGAAATCCTGAAGAGGCAATTTTTGCTTTCTTCCAGGGCTGTCTCCTCTCTTGTATCTATTAACCCTGGCCCACAAGCAACAGGTCACTGTCACCTTCAGAGATCTAGGCCCAGAAAGGACGCTCTGGTAGGCCTTTATCTTAGACCCTGAGATTAGGAAGGTAAAACTCGAGTTTTCACTGGGCTGGACTGTCAACTGCACTTGTAATACCTGATCAAGGTAGAGAGCAGCACCAGTCCACTCATTCACTGTGCAAATACAAAACCATAATGTGAGCTGGATGTTGCTAGGAAAGTAGGTGAATTACAGATCCTACCGTCAAGGATCTGAGAGTCTGGCATGGAGGACAAGAAATGCACAAATAATCATAGTTACAAGACAGAGCAGACTTTGAACCATCTAAGCAGACTTCCAACTGCAGAGACCTCAGATATTTGCACCCTCTTTGCCTGAGGGCTTTCTCTCCAAGTCAGGGACAGCAACTTGACAGGCCACAGGTAGCAAAGAGTCCCCACCTAATGACCACCAAAGCTGATATATAAATACCCTAGCTCCCTCACTCTTCAGGTGAAGAATTTTATAGCATCACTGTTTTCCAAAATGGGGCCTGTGGACCCATGCCAACAGCATTACTACCACCCAGGATCTTGTGAGAAATACAGATTCTCAGACCTCACTCCAGGTGAGAGCCTGCCTCCGCTTTGTAATCAGACCTTCAGGTGAGTCTCATAACACAGTGTGAGAAGCCCTGCTAGACACCATCAACCAGAGCTTCTTCCCAGGCTTGAGCTCCGACTGCCCACCACAGTGGCTGATTTAATAATGTACCTTTCCTGGCTCCCTTCCTCAGCTACCGCACTTCTATCCCCTGCCAATGCTTCCTGCACCTATCCAATAAATGCAGACACGTAGCAAAGATAAAACGTCATGAGAGTTCAAAACAGACTCTGACTAGCAGAGATCAGAGCTGTTGAGGAAGAGGCGGCAGCTGAGACAGGCTTTTGCACAGGCAGAAGAGGAGGGTGGGTAAAGGAGGGAGGTGTGGAATAGAGGAGGGCCAAAGGAAGGATAATGACAAAGATGTGAAGATGGAGAAAGGAAGAAAAGTGTTAATGCCCAAGAGTTCAGTGAGAGTGTCAGGTGCATGAAGGCAAGCAGGAGAAAATAAGGAAGGAAGGGTAGGATCAGATGAATCCGACCAGCAGATGAAGATCCGGTCTTTATTTTGCAACTAATGGTAAGTAATTAATGGTTTGAACCATAATCAAGACAGTTGAAAAGTCACTAAGAGCAACGTGGAAATGGACAGAGTGTGGGCAGTCCTTATCTATAATATCCCTATTATCTATCATTCTTGTAGGGCCAGCCCATTGAGAAAGTTGGTATCTGCCTGGTCTAGTTTGGAGAAAGAGGCCTAACACTATCTGAAGGGTAGATAAGTGAGTATTCTACATGCATATAATTTTGCAGAGACCAAAATGTATTATGAAAGAAGGAAAATAATCCTATCACCGTGCATGTGTCTGGGTGATGATTTGGTGCTTTCAGGAGCATACACAAACACCATCTCACACAGGGCAGCCCCTGGTCCATAGGTCAGACCACAGTGTGAACCCCTGGCCCAGGCACCCACATTAACCAAGCTGAGAGCCTCAGGAGTTGATGACGGAGTCTGTGTCGGGGTCCTCAAGACCAGCCCCAGGTCTGATGGCTCACTCAGTGGATTCACAGGACTCAGCATGTAGTCACACTCATGGCCATGCTTTATCACAACAAAGCAAGATCAGCAAAGGCAAAAAGGTGCATGGAGCAAAGTCTGAAAGAAACCAAGCCCAGGCTTCGGAGGGTCCTCTCTCAGTGGAGCCACACAGGATGCACTTAATCCCCCCAGCCCCAGTAGTGACAGGACCGGGAAATGCCGCTCACCAGGGGAGGTCGCCTGAGCCTGGGAGTTCAGGGTATTTGTCGGAGGGTCAGTCACGTAGGCACCGTCAGCCTAGCACCTGCCAAAATTCCAAACTCCCAAAAGGAAAAGCAGGTGTTCAACATAAACCACACTGTTCATATAAACAGTTCAGGCACCGTGAGCCACTCTAATCAGTTCTGAGAGTGGTGGGAACTCTCTGGAAATCAAAGTTTGCAGACACCCAGTCAGGGGCCAATCCTGTCCTTTCAAAGGACAGCAGCCAGACTTGCTCTGTCAACTCTTTCCTATACAGCGTCACAACACACTCTTGGAGCTTGAGTTCTAATCCTGCTATTGATTTAAAGTCCTGGCTACTTAAGCGGAAGCAACTTCATATGTAGGTCTTTAGGGGAAACCTGAGGAGGTTGAATAGTGAAATACAAGGATGTAGGTAGATATGCCAGTTTTTCCTGCATAAATTTGTTCTAACCTGTCGGCTAATTTCAGGAAGTAGTAGGATATAAAACAAATTAATTATGTGTGTATAATAAGAAATGTAATTACACATTTCTATCTGGCTGCAATTTAAAAGAAACATATAGCCCCTGACCTGTAAGATCCCAATTAATTAGGACTGTCTCCTTCCACTGAAATACGGAACCAGCGGCCCCCCTCCAAAAGAGCATCAACACACACAAAAAATCTTAGAGGAAAAAAACTCTACCAGACACTGAGAGGTAAACCCAGTTTCCCCAGGCTGTTCTCAGCCTGTCTCTAATTAGTACTGCCAAAAAACCAATAATCTGAAACCTTAGGACTTAAACATTCAAACTTAAAGATAGTGACTTTTCCCTTTGGTTTTATCACGCATTATCACGCGTTCAGAAATAATGCTTATCTGCCATTCTCCTAAAATTTCTCTTTTGTAAATTTACTACAAAGTGATGAAGGAAGTTCAGAAGTTTACATACATGTGCTAACTTAAAACTCTCTAAAGTAACAAATAAAGGCAGGTTTGAGACTTTCCTTCTAACTCACAAGGACATTTTACAATGTAACACACAATTTTCTTAACCTCGGAGCTATGGCCTTGGCTGGATGCGGTAAAAGATCACATGAGGTGACTGGATGAGTTCCTTGGCATGCCAGGAGTAAATTTCAGTTTTCTGCTAGTACGGTTTAGCACGGTGTGTGATGTTATTTCTCATGCAAACAAGAGAGGAGCAAACCATTTTCTGCAACCTGGATCATATGGTTTTGCCAGAGTCTTTCACCAGTGCAGATTCTCCCCGTTGACAGAAAGGACTGAGTTCACACTCAGAGGCCAGACAGCATTTGTACCTCAAAAGCACTGACACAGAACCTAAGTCTTTATAGTTTCAAGATAACCTACTCATCACCCAGAGACTAAGAGGAAAGGAATAACTGTAAAGGAAAAAACATTCAACGAAATGAAATTAGCACTAATAGTTGTCCCTTGTCTTTCTATTTCAGCTGGAAAAGAACACTTGAAAACAGACGGAGTAAGGAGCTATTTAAAAGATTATCTGTGGGGGAGGGGGGGACAAAGGACATTTGCAAAAATGAAAACCTTTAGACCAAAATATTAAATTTTTAATAAAAAATAAAATAATAGTATAAATACAGATTCTGATGCTGATAAATTTATTCATTGCATTCCCTCACTTAGGCAAGCCACCCACTGGAAAATAGGGAAGACGGGGGAAAAAAAAAATCAGCCTCTGCACCATCTGATTTACCATGAGTCCTAAGAATTTATATGCAAGAACATACAGAAAGGATTGGAAAAGGCATGGCTTGTGGAGCCATGCATTATTAATTTCAATTTCAACAGGTACAAACTATACTTCGTTTGCTCAAAGCAAATGTCAGCACAACCACATTTTTTTTTTCTCTTAAAAGGAACCTTGATCATTGAAATTATACAAGAAGCACACCTACAACGAGGGCAGCTCCTAAAAGAGCACTTTGGTAAATCAGGGTCACTTCCACGTGCAGTCCTTACCTTGTGAGATCCCGCACATCTTGGAATGTAGCCGTAACTGATCTGTACACACTCAGCATTATTTTAAAACTCAGGTTTGGCTTCCAAGGCTGACATCTCCCGAAAGGTATACAGTATCTTGTTAACTATAACTGGATTTAGGACAGTGTGTCCTGTTGTAAATCCAGGTATAGAACACTTTTAAAACATTGGTATGAAGGCCAAATTCTTTTTAGAATAATCCTCATTGGTAAGAGAGAAGGAAACAAAGATGACATCAGGCATTTCAACAAGCTACAAGAATCAGGACTAGAATAGAATACATTCTAGTAAATTACCAAATTAATGAAGAAATAAACTTACTCCTGATAGCACTGCTTACAAGGAACAAGCCCATTTTTCCAATAAGGTGAGACTAAAAACAATGATATTAAGGTGTATTTGAGCAGCATACACACGCATGGCAGGGAGAAAGATTGCCCCATGAAAAGTGACATGATCAAACTGTCACACACTCATCTTTTCGGTTAAAAGTTCTAGAAAAAGGGCTCCCCACTACCTCAAAATCAATATCCACCCACTGTGAAGAAGAGCCTTCAACCTATGGTTGGGAGCCACATGGGCACAGGCCAGACTCAAGAAACTAGGGTAAGGAAGGACAAGATTTCTTCTCAGTTTTTGCTAAAGAAAGAGAATAATTTACTGTCAGCTTCTCTCCCACCATGACCACCACCGTCCAACTGGAAGGACTGAGTTTATTTCATATTAAACAATTACACATTCACATACATGTATCAGGGCCATGGACAGAGGAGCCTGGCAGGCTATAGTCCGTGGGGTTGCGAAGAGTCAGACACGACTGACTGACTAATAAACACAACATACACGTATCAGGCTTCCCCAGGGGCTCAGAGGTCAAGAATCTTCTCATAACGCAGGGGATACAGATTCATTCCCTGGGTCAGGTTAATCCCCTGGAGAAGGGCACGGCAACCCACTCCAGTGTTCTTGCCTGGAGAATCCCATGGCGAGAGAAGCCTGGAGGGCTACAGTCCACAGGGTCACAAAGAGTCAGACACGACTAAAGCGACTGAGCATGCATGCATACACATATTCATACACCCACACACACAAACCCACTCACACTGAATAAAACAACTTACACTCAATCATCGAATTTCCTACATGAGAAAACGCAACTGTTAAAAATGTGAATATGATGTCAAATTCTATAAAATAAAGTACACAGAATTATAAGTTGATTTCTGTCTTTAACAACTACTTGCCTTATGGGAAGAAAAAAAGCAATTAAACCAATTTGGCTGTGAAGAAAATAGGTACCAAATGAAATCTGTTTCTCCAAAAATATTCCTTTTCTTCTACATTAAAATTAGAATCCAAAGAGGTCAAGGAATTAGAAAATGCTCCTTAGCTCCTTAATGATCATGTGCCTTATAAACTGACTGGCTACCTAGACTTTAGGATGAGGGATTAAAACTGGCTAGTCACAATGTGCAGAGTCAGGGGTGCTACCACTTTACACACTGGCCCCATCTACCCAAAGGCAGGAACTGTGAGTTTCACTGAAGCAGGGCAACCAGACTGCCTGCCATGATAGGAGACCAGGCCATGGTCAAGGAAGAAAAAGCAGATGTACTTTTCTTGATTTCTCGATTTCCTTTTATACCAACAGAAATTAAATACTGAGGTCAAATTCAGGTAGTATACTTTGGGTTCTATTAAGGTTTGCAAACAACAAAATAAAACCAAATCAACTGGAGGTTTGAATGATGGGGGCTTCCCTGGTGGCTCAGAAGGTAAAGAATCCACCTGTAATGCAGGAGATCCTGGTTCAATCCCTGGGTTGGGAAAATCCCCTGGAGAAGGGAATGGCTGCCCCATCTAGTATTCTTGCCTGGAGAATTCCATGAACAGAGAAGCCTGGCAGGCTACAATCCATGGGGTTGCACAGAGGTGGACAGGACTGAGCAACCATCACTTTCACTTTCACACTCTAAATGATAGACTGTGGGGATCTGACCTGAAATCTAATACCTTCCACATCTTTACTGACTGTATTAACAAAAACACTTGTCTTAATGTAATTCTTAATAAATCTTACTATGATAGGTTCATCTATTTTTCTCTGAGAATGAAACAGAAAGGATTAGAAATACTAGATGTTGAAAAAAAGTTGAAATGATCTTGGCATCTATGCTCCCAACAGAAGCAGAATGGAATTCAATAGAAAGTAGTGCTCTCAGCAACTGGCAGGGGATGGGGTGAGAGCCCTATGCAAATATATAATAAATGCAAAAATGCGGAGGATTGTATGCAGATCATAGAAGACCACAAGTCAAAAACAGAGCTACAAATAAATAGTTCTGTACTGAAGAAAAATTATAAGAATCATCACAGTATTGGTAGAGGAAAGTTACAGATGCCCTCTGTACTCAAAATTGCTTTATTTCTTGGGATGATTTGCTTAGACAAAAGACAAAGATTTCTGAAGTCACATGTGTCTCAGTTCAGGAAAAGATACTACTCTGACTTCATAAAAACATACCAAGTGTTAGGTTCCACTTGGGTTTTTTGTTTTTCTTTTTTAAGAAAACTAGAATGATAAAGAGCAAGACGTTATTCCTGCCTTATGAGAAATGATAGAAAGAACTCACAATGTTAAACATAAAGAAGAAAGCAAACCGCAGGTGTGTCATGAGGACAACTTCAATTATTTGGAAAAGTAGATGTGTTCCAGGGGCTTTGAGAATCCCTGTGTCTTCAAGGGATTGATGAAACTAGATTCAGGATAGTTTTCAGCCCAGTATATGAATATTTTCTAAGCAACACAGATGACGGAAGAGAAGTTATTCCTCTTGGGGGCATGATTTCCTACCACTTAACACAGAAGAGAACAAAATAACAATAAATTGGGAGATCTTACAGAGGTGATTCAAGTACGGGCTGCAAGCTTGGACTTTAAAGCATATAAGAGATGCTATAATTATAACTCTCTGTGAAAGACTTCACATGTGTTAATTACAGTCATTGAGACTCATAAAGCAGACTTCCTGGAAAGAAGGCAAAGTGCTCTTAAAAACAACAACAACAACAACTTCCTTTCCATCCCTCAAAATGTACAAAAAGAAAAAAGTAGAGAAGAAATCTCATCTTTATTAATAAAAGCAAAAGACTTATCAACCAGAAGCAATACAAGTAGGCTACAAATCTGCTGGGTCTATGCACAGCTCTTCTGCTGGTAAAACAGTGTAGTTTGAGGGATCAAGTAGCTGACGTTCCGAAAGACTTCCTGGTATCCCTTAACTTGGAGGAGTTGGTAGCATCCTACTGAAACTCACCTCTCCTAGCAGAGGGGCTAAAGAGACACTGTACAGCCAAGCAATCCCAGTCTCTCCCTCTGACCTGGCAGTGCTGAGGGCTGAAAGCAGGCCTCCTGAGCAAAGTGGTCTAAGAATTCGGAGAAATACACCCAACAGATGCACAGAACAAAAATCCAAGGCATCATCTTTCATCAAATGAGAACAATTTCTCATCAGAATGGTGGCACACCCAAAAGGAAAAGGAAAATGGAACTGGTTGTAAAATACAACAAAATTAAGAAGCAAAGCCCACAGATTGAAGCTGCCTGATGCCACAGACCCCACCACGACCTCACTCCAACAACTGAATGGCTAAAAATAGAATATATACTATCATCTTCCAGCCTGCCAGCTCAAGTGCTGAGAGAAAGACACACACAGACCCAAGACAAATAGGGAAGGAAGTCAATGAGATTCCACCCACACTATTTTTGGACAAACAGTGGGGCCAGACAAAATTTGGAGCATTCCTAAGAAAAAATGAAGACAAGGCACAGAACGTGCAGAAAGAAAAGAAAGAGAACACTCTAGAAGACTTACTCTAGGAAACAGAAGAAAAAACTAAGAATATAACCATTCTCTGCTATTAAGAAAATCGAAGGAAATGTGAAGTGTTTGAAACAGGATAAAAGAAATAAAATAACATAGAAATTGTCAGAGGCTTTAAAAAAGGAAATAAGGAGGAAAAAATAATATTGAAGAACTTAAAAACAAAATCAGAACATCAAATATGTATAGCAGGCACTTCAGTCATTCAAAACGTACTTACTGACACTTGACATTTATATGCCAACCACTGCCAAATCAGTTGCTGACAAGAAACTTAAATCACACAAGAATGGAGAAATGAAGCCAAATATAAGCAGTAAAATTAAATAACACAACATATTTCTTTTATTTTATATATATTATATACATGTATCCACAGAACAAAAGTTGACTATATATTGGGCTATAATAAACTTCAAAAAGTAAGAATACAGACCACAATCTGTTATCAAAACGATGTAAGACAAGGCATAAATAACAAGGGCTAAAAAAAAAAAAAATCACAACCACTTGGAAAATTTTAAACTGTCTTAATCCTGGTTCAAAGATAAAAATCATAAATTTAGAATGTCTATAAAAGAATGATATGAACACTAGGTAGTAACAAGCAGAAAAATTCAAAGCTTTAAACACTTCAAATTTAAATCAACAAAATGTTAAAATAATCTAAGAATTTCAAGAAAATTTTAAAATTACAACCAAATAAACCTATACTAATTGCAGGAAAGCGAAAGTGAAGTCGCTCAGTCGTGTCCGACTCTTTGCAACCCCATGGACTGTAGCCTACCAGGCTCCTCTGTCCATAGGATTTTCCAGGCAATAGTACTGGAGTGGATTGCTATTTCCTTCTCCAGCGGATCTTCCTGACCCAGAGATGGAACCCAGGTCTCCCGCATTGTAGACAGACGCTTTACCGTCTGAGCCACCTTGTAAGAAAGTAAAAAATGTAAGGCAAAAATAAATTAATAAGGGTATCAAGACTATACAATGGAAAAAGAATGTCTTTTCAACA
This sequence comes from Capricornis sumatraensis, assembly GCF_032405125.1. Lineage (NCBI taxonomy): Eukaryota > Metazoa > Chordata > Mammalia > Artiodactyla > Bovidae > Capricornis > Capricornis sumatraensis. The sequence continues at coordinate 62,032,905 of NC_091074.1, forward strand.
AATGATGCTGTTATAACTACATACCCCCTTACAAAAGAATGAAATCATAACCCAACCTCACACCACATACAAAAATCAACTCAATGTGGATCAAAGACCTAAATGTAAAATCTAAAACTATACAACTCTTGGGGCTTCCCTGATAGCGCTGCTTGTTAAAAAACCTGCTTGCCAATGCAGGAGACATAAGAGACGCGGGTTCGATCCCTGGGTCCAGAAGATCCCCCAGAGGAGGGCATGGCATAGTCTTCCTGCCTAGAGAATCCCATATACTGAGAGGCCTGGCAGGTTACAGGCCATAGGGTTGCAAAGAGTCAGACATGGCTGAAGCGACTTAGCATGCACACACGCATACAGCTCTTAGAAGAAAACATGGAGGTAAATCTTTGTAACCTTGGATTTAGCAATATGTGACACAAAAAGCATCAGCAACAAAAGAAAAAATATAAACTGGACTTCATTACAAGTAAAAGCTTCTGTATTACGGTACAATTTTGCACACAGCCAAACCTCACCAGTTCTATTTTCTTTTTCCCTTGGAGACATTCATCCTAGGGCACTCCATTCTTCCATAGATAAAAAGGTCAATTTTCTAGAAATATCTCAGTTATTAAAGTTGAAGCTAAAAGTGGTTTAAAAAATCTAACTAAACCTAAAGTAAACCTTAAACCTAAACTAAATAACAGATAGAGGCACCTGTTAGTTATTTTTGTAAATAGGCAGTTTAGAAAAGAATTTGAAAACTTTATAACAGAAATTCAATAAAAGCAAGAATTTTTTTTGCCCATCAGATTAATAAAAATCTAATGATAATAAGATGGGCCAAAACAGTTACTAACATAAACTAGAGGTGGGAAATAAACCAACACAACCTTTCTAAAAGGCAGAGGGTGGTAATGTGTATCAAAATGTTAAATAAGCCTATCATTGAACTAATGATACAACTTTGAGGAACTTATCTGAACATATAAATGTACAAAGATGGATCCCCTACAATATTGAGCAGTGATTATGAAAAAAATTTAATGGCCTCAAACTAAATATGTATTAACAAGGGGTCAGGTATGCTGGCATACAGGAGCGGTGTGCTGGCAAATTTTTAACTAGTTTTGCAGGCGTGGGTAAGGGAGAGCTCTTATTCAAAATATTAGCCTACTTCTGTGATATGAATACCCCAGTCATGGCTATTTCAAGTATCAAAATGAAGTCAGTGAATGCAGAGTTGAGAAGAAACGTATAAAACGGGCTTTGATGAGCAGGTGCAAGCTAGCCACAGTGCGCCACTGCATGTTTCCTAATACACTGGACCAGTAACAAAGAAACACACTACAACACCAAAAAGCTATAAACATAATACAAAAGATTTATATTAAATGGCAAGATATCTATTACATATTACTAGATGAAAAGAGCCAAGCCCATACAGAACAACTTATGTTGTATAATCTGGGATGCTGTAAATTTATGTGTATGCATTTCATTTTCATTTTCAAAGAAAAAGAACCATACAACAGTGATGTGTAAACATTATATTCAATTGAGTTGCATCCATAGCAAGAACAGCAAATCTGATTTTTGTGGAGTATCTAAAACAGATTAAGATTTTTATTTTAAAAAAGAATAGCAAAAGATCACCAGATTTGGCTTCAAAGTAATTAAAAACTTCTGTATTAAATAATACAAAACCAAGTAAAAGAAAAACAACAGACGGGGATTAAGTTATTTGCAGTAAACATGAAAAAGGGTAATTTCATTGTAAGCTCAGAGTTCACAAACAGGCAAAGGAAATGAAGAGACAACTTACAAACTAAGGAATTCAACTAGAAACAAACATACAGGAAATGGTCAATCTTAGCAGTGATCAAATAAGCACACGTTTTAAGTGCAGGCCTACTAATTTATTACAATCTTATTGTAATGTTCATGATGTTCCGAATTGTACACAATCATTTCAGAATATGTTTAAGCTGTATGTAATCAAGAGTTGTAAAATGTTTCATGTCCTTTAACTTAGAAGTAACGGTTCTATTTATCTATTCTAACAAAAGTGTGCAACTGTGTGTGTTTTTAAAAAAATGCAGTGTATGCCAAGAACTTCATTACAGTGTTACGGGAAAACTGAAACACTGGGAGAAACCTAAATGCTAAAAAATAAAAAAAGAGTAAGCAAGCTAATTAATATATACCCTCTAACAGAATATTATACAATTCTAAATATTAATATGAAGTTTATACAGGCACACAGAAAATGCTTATAACATGTTAAACTGTACAGTATGATTACATCCATACAAGAAACATAAAAATAAAAGTCTAGAAAGGAATATACAAAAAACGAAAAAATCATGCTGTTTGGATCAGAATGGTACATTTAGTTAAACTTATGAGTAAGCTTTAAAACATTTTTCATATTTTGTCTAATAAACTACTGCATTATTCATAAAATTTCAAAAACACTGAAAAACACAACAAAAAAATATTATGAACAGTTATTTCAAAGGCCATGAAAATAACAAAATGTCATTCTTAATCATGTAAGAAAATTCTTATTTGGAAGAAAAGTACTCCTTGACTCAAACTTTGACTGTCTATTCAATACAATAGTTTGTTTCATTATTAAACCTTAAGCAACCATACCATCAGAGGATATATCTCTCAAATGCTTTTCATTATTTCATTTTTAAAGGAGAATCAAAAGCAATATAAATTCAGGCAGTAGCATACTGCTTGAAGATACATAAAGAAAGAATATTTTTTAATAGAAAAAATAAATCATTGTGTGATGATGTGATTCTGTGTTAGTGATGCATAACACTTTAATTCTGGGAAGGAAACATTGTAATTTGAATAGCAATTCACAGATAGACTCTAGGGATTTAGAAAAACCCTAGACAAGAATCCCTGTTCCAATCATAAGCATGGTCTGGAGTGGAAAGCCCTACAGAAAATGTGTTTTTCAAACGACGTATCTGGTGACTTCTGTGAAAATGTATTTGGACTTAAGATTTCCCTGAAGAACTATTAATGAAGTCTAATGATTTCCTCCATTAAAATGCAGTCCTTTGTCAAGAATCATATGGATGGGGAAATACAAATCATTTCTCCAAAACTGATTAAGCAAGATACAGGTATCTCCTCTGACCAGAAGATGGGAAACCAAGGAGACCCCTCATTACAAGAGTTGGCATGTGCCCCAAATGTTCTAGTCATTTCTAAGGTGTTTCAGACAACATCTTAGATGGTGACTCAACACTTAACAGGATGTGCAGAGGTTATCCCATTCATTACTCTTTGAACAGATCAACGCCCTGCCACCTCTAGAATCCATGTCTGGCCCAAGGTTGGCTCGAGAGAAGCCAATACTATGTTAATTCATTACCTCTTAATCCAAGGGGAATGATTAGAATTAGATCAGCCTCTAATAAAAAAAGAGGCTGATTTCAAGTATCTTTTTGTTTCAGCATTCATTAGCTCTGCTCTCAAATTATTCAAAATTATTCAAATTATTCAAAATATATTTGCCTACATTTTGAATCAAGAAATCCACTTAATTATATTATGGACAAATGAAGCCCATTTTGCATGATGGTTGTAAACAGACTTTAGGAACCCTGAATGATATACTCCCTGGACTTGGATATGACAGCCCAGAATGTGAACGGCTCCTAAGAGAACACAACCAACACACAGGTGCCCTTCTCAGCTAAAAATTACAAATGACTTCTATATTACATCACTCCACCCAAGCAAGAATCCACTGGCAAGAATATCTCATGATAACAATTAATCTTACTGCCTCGGGCAACTGAAAAGGCACTCTACTGTAGGAGAAGAAAGCCACTGGGAAAGCAGATTTCCTAAGCAAGAGACGTCCTAATAACCTGTTACCAGATTAGCAGAGTTCTCAATACAGTAATAGATGCATTTCTATCACCTTAACCAGCTAACAGGGAAAAAACAACAACAACAAAAATACTTGGAGGAGTCTGGTTGTAACTCTTCCTTTTAATGTATGAATGGTTTTCCTCAGGACACAGTCTGACCTCAGCTATCTTAACCACCTCTGGGAGCAAAGGACCCAAAGAGTGCATGCAACAAAAACGCCTCCCATGCCACCCAGACTTCTACACATGCTCATCTCCCAACCCGTGATCTGGGAGAGGAAGGGCATGGCAGATGTGACGACAGTGCAGAAACTCGGTAGGGAGTTGGGTGAGTGGAGCTGAGAAGTGGAAGCTGCCTTGGTCGGGCTTGGCCTGATTGGTGTGGTCAAGTCAAGGCACAGCACAGCGCCCCTCTTCTCTGCCCTCCTCCCTTTCCTCCATAGCTTAAGGAACAACTGGCGACCCCACCCCTACAAGCAGCAATATCCTCTGCCCTGCCAAGCCCCTCAATATCCCCCATCACTCTCCCTCACCTGCAGCTGTTCTCCTGTTTCCCTGCACCTGTCCCATTCCAAATCTGAAAACAAGGAAAGTGAGCCTGGAGCTGATAAGATAATGAGACAGCCGTAGGCCAGGAGGAAAGTAGGGTCAAGGAATGCAAAGAGCCTGTCTGGCACCTCCAGTGGGTCTGGGCTCCTGTAACAGTGTTTCTCCAAACCTAGGATTTGAGTCCAGCTGCTCCTTCTTCGGTCACAGAGCCCTTTCTTCAGAGTGCAGACAAGGGACCAGGAAGTTTCTCTGATCGTGGTCATGACAATTATGTGCAGTTCAGAGGCCACAGAAATGTGTGTGTGCACACACACACACAAATATATTTTTAAAAAATATGAAATGTCTTACTTCATAGTATGAATGTGTCAACCCTTATCTATTCTTCTGGTTTCAATGAAAGCCCCAAGGAAAAAATGGACACCATAATGGAAGAAGAAAAGGACTCAGGTGGTCCATCCAAGGGTTAACTCTAAATCTTTCCTAGAAAGCCCTGGAAAAAGGACCCACTGGCTCCAAATACAGAACATCCCCCAACGTGCTCCACTAAGGTGTGTGAGGCACTCCCAGTGCTCAGGGTCAAAAAGCCAACCTGCTGTCACTGAAAAAGGGCAGAAATGCACTTGGGCAGCAGAGATTCCTTGCAAGCAAATGAAAAGCATTACTTAAATGTCAGCGGAGAAGGAGGGGGAGGAGGAAGTCCAAGGTAGCTGCCTAAGAGTATCTAAGAACACACACACAGGCCTGAGCAGGGCCGCTCAGGAGCATTGAGCCTCTGTGTCTCCTAGGATGTCGCCCTTCCTACAGGAAGCAAGAGCCCCATGCTGATATGACAGGAGGCTTTTGATACCACTCCCTGAGAAGGCAGTGAAACTATCAGCAGTGTGCCAGGCAGCACGAGGGCAGCTCCAGGCAGACTCGCTAATGTTGCCTCACAGCTCTGGCCCAGACCTCTCCAAGTTGTCTGTGCCTGCCTGTGGGGAAGAGAGAGGAGAGTGAGAGTGGCCAGGCGGACCCCACCTGACCTTGCTATGCCTCCCATGGTAGCTGATCACTCCTGGGAGGCGGAGTCTCAGGAGCCTTGTCCAGGGGTCAGAGAGGGGCTGCAAAGTGGCTGAGATGCCAAAGCTGCAGAAGGGAAGCAAAGAAAACTTCAAAGTTCAAACAGCCCTTAGATATGGTCCAATCTCTGCATTCTGTGGGTTTCTATAGAAACAGTAAAGGAACAAAGGAACAAAACACCCCTGGGTTAGCTCAGAGTGGTAGGTAGGAGTTCTCGATGGCCTTTCAGTTACGGGCTTTAGAAAAGATACTCATGACTACAGCAACGTGCAGAGCCATAGGAGTATTTCGTGGTTTGCTCAAATAAATTCTTACAAAGCCAGGGTGCCATTGTTTTTGATTATTTACTGGTACTCAACAAGAGTCAGAGAGAAAAAGAGAGTTAAACTCTTAACAAGTACCCCAGCATTCTTTTAAGGGCAAACCAGGAACAAGAATTAAAGTCATCCTATATTATTAGAACAAGTCAAAGGAAATGGGTCAGCTCTTTAGGACAAGAGGAAAATTGCATTTGCCATCTGCAGAAAGAACCTATAATACAACGAAGGAGCTCTGAAAAGTGTAGATCTTAAAATATCAATTCACATGGCAAGAAAATTTCATTGCATCTCTACCTTAAAAAATAAATAAAACAAAGAAACCTACTCAGACTGACTGGGTATAATGAAAGCAAAGGCTGCTGCTCAAGCCACTGTCCCTTTGGGGAAAGGAACACAGAAAGAGATGTTTTAAAGCTCTCAAGTGAGGTGAAGACATTCAATTCAACAAATGCAGAAGAAGCACTATTACCCAACAGAGGACCCCAGCTCCTTCTCCCCTTCTAGCACACGCACTACATCTTATTTTGAAACCGGGTGGCTTGTGACAGATGATCCAGCTTGGGCTCGCTAGCTTTCTGCTGGTAAGTGCACACCAATCTCAAGTCCCCGCCCTCTGGAAATGGAGAATTTTACATTTTGTTTGATAACGTCTTTTGTTTTGCAGACCACAGCGTTGCTGCAGAAAGTTAATCATCTCCTAAAAGCACATTCGCAAGTGTCTTTTAATGCATTAAAGCACCCAACTTCCCCTCTCACCAGCTCACTGCCACTTGATGTTTGAAAGACGCACCAACTTGGAAGTTCCCTAAATCTTAAAGAAATGCACCCACCAGAGAATCTAAAGAATCCCTCCTTGCACTTGGTTAAGAACGCTGTGATAAGAGTAAATGGGTGGGTGGGTTACCATGGAAGGGTCTTCTGGGGGGCCTGCAGCAAAAAGCTGGAAGACTGAGTAACGGGTGGATGAGACTGCTGCATCTCTCTAGAAACAACTGCTCAGCAGCAGTCACCAGGAAATACACGGAAAAAGCCACCAATCACCCCACCACCTCCTCACCAAACAGAAATGTAAAAGACATAAAGTAAAAATGAAAACCGTGGGGAAAAAAAAGTATTTAAAACCATAAAAAAAGCAAAAGAAAAACTCTCTTCAACTATTTACTAAGTGATGATGATTGGAAAAAAACGGGGGGGGGTATCAAATTTTGGAAAGCGGCAATTAATTCATGATTTCAGTTCTCCAAAGGGGGAAAAAACATGAGGCTATCTCTCAGAAATATACATGAACATATTTCTAAACATCACTATCTACTTCCTGCAACAGAGACAAAAAGTCTCACTCTGTTTTTCTTTAATTTGTGGATCAATTATTGCTCCCTTCTGTGAGGTTTCAGAAATCTAATAGCATTAAAAACATTCTGGTTCCAACCACACCACAATCCATCACACACTTCCTTGAAAAAACTATTTTGTTTTCAAAGCAGTCAAACTGCTCACAATCCAAAATTAATCCTGTAAGAAAGGTGTGTAGAATGTTCAAATTTCAAAGGACCTGTGTAACAGTTTTCCATTCAAATTGCTGGATAAACTACGATCGATTTATCAACCTGCAACAATTATGAAAATGTTCAACTGAATCATTTTCCTAAGACAATGAATGAGAAGCAGGCATAGAGACAAAAATGACTTTGCCTTTAAACCAGAATATCTTTTACCATGCCCCAAGTGGCCCACAAAAGGACAAAGAGGTGTGGTAAATGGAGAGCAAATCAATGATACCCATTAGAAGAAAGCAAGATGTTTAAATTCACTCCCTCCAATTGCTCTGCTTCTGGGAACCCAGCTGCCCACCCTGCCCGCATCGTCCTACATCCACAAGTTCCCAGATACTGAGTCCCCAGTTATACCAGAATGACTGTAAACTGAGCAAGAGAAGGTGCTTTGCAGAGCTACCAAGAAACCAGGGCCACTATCTTTGTCCTCATGTACCTTCCCTGGTGGCTCAGATGGTAAAGGACCTGCCTGCAACACAGGAGACCAGATTAGATCCCCGGGTCGGGAAGATCCCAAGGAAGGAAGTGGCTGTCCACTCCAGTATTCTTGCCTGAAGAATTCCATGGACAGAAGAGCATGGGGGGCTACAGTCCATGGGGTCACAAAGAGTCAGATGCGACTGAGCAACTAACAAACACATACAGCTTCCACTTGAGTTAGAAACACAGGGCAAGTGGTCACTAACAGTTTCTCAGAGTTGAAGGCAAAAAAAAGATATGCTGCCTCCGAGGAAATAATATATATCACTCAGGAGTTCAAATTCTCAAGACCATCTGCTTCCCCAGTTGTGTAATCCCCAGGAAGCTTCTAGAATGGCCTTCAGATTATTTTGTCTTTTTCTTTGTATTAAGAGCCAATCAAAAAGCCAGCCCCAGGAAGGATAACACCCAGAAGGACATGTCAGGCTGAGGGCGTCAACTGTAAAACAACAAGAACTGTGAAAATTGCTTGTAGTCTTTCCTGCCGGCAAATAAGAAACAAGGGTGTGTCACACAGCACAGTATTTTATACACAGTAGGTGCTCAATATCTGTTCATTTGACCAGCATTCCGTATGCAACTGTTCTTTCTTATGGCACATCTGGTTAAAAAAGAAAAGAAAGAAATTTTAGAGGAAATGTTTGCTTTCCCAAAACTGGCAAGTGTTTGTTAAATAAATGAATCTGAAGATCTTGATAACTCTATTTTTAAATAATACTAATTTTGTTCTTCAAATTGAAATATTAGGCTCTTAACAAAATATTCTGCACTGATTTCAGAAATTATGGCTAGGTATAAAGGTCAACTCCAGAGCTATTTAGCAAATTCAAATTCAGTCTTTGGTTCTCAACACTGATATGGATGTTTATTTTGTTTATAAAGCCCAGATTCATGACCACCTAAGATTTATGAACTCATTTATGACAGAATATTTAGGTCCTTTTTTTCCTTTTTATTACATGGCAGATAAGAAATTAGACAGGTTTTTTACATATCGGTAAGGTAACAAATCATAGGTGATTGTCAAACAACTGCCTATAATTTTATTAGTAACAGCTGTTCACACAAAATAGTGTTTGGGTCTGAGAATAGCTCTTTCTTTAATGGTACTCCATCCGGCAGAACGAGAAAACACTCACTGTTTACTGTAGTCAGTAAGTGCCACAGATTTAATTACCAACAATCACACATTTTTCCTTCTATTACTATTTCACACTTCCCTAGGATTAATTCTGCAGAGATCATAACATTGCTTTAAAGCCATTATAAAAGTTTCCCTTTGAAAAGTCACTGCCCTCCCCCTTCAACCAGAAAATTAGACTTAAAATTTGCTGTTACAAATACTTGCATTTCCCTCAACCCAAAACAGAGAGTCTGGAGAAAACAGATTCTCTCCACCTTCTGAGGGAGAAAGCAATCCTAACCTTCTTAAAATGGCTTCTCTCTCTTTCAAGATGTACCCTTTGAGCTCTCTTATTTTTCCTCTATAACCCTCAATCCACACTTCCATTAATACCAAAAGAACTAATAACCTCCCCTTAAAGAAAAACTAATATGAATGCTGGAATCAAAATCATCCTTGGCAAATCTTGTTCATTTCTTTTCAAGTATAAGTTTGCCTGGAGCATGAAGAAAAATGTGTTCCTTTTTACTGCTAAGTTTAGCATAGCACGCAGTCTCACAACTGCAAAAGCTGTTTAAGGTCCTTAAAAATTCATCTGTAATAAAAATCATAACTATATTTAATAGGCATCTCTGAAAATTGAACATAAGCCATCTCATATAAAGTGCAGCTGGGTTGTTTGATATTTTTAATGAAAAAGAGGCTATAAAATTTATTTGTAACAAAATGGCTACTATTCTTCTGATTCTCCTTCCTAAGTTTACCTAAAAATACGTGAATAGATATATACTAGATAGCTTCATTGTTCAGTAGGGTTGTAATTTGCCCCCAAAATTCCCATATGAAGAAACAATATATTAATACATAAGTACGAGATTGGCAGTTATATGGCAGATTCAGACAATGAATCTACATGGTTCAAAGCAAAAATCTTACTCTGAAGGCTTTGTTATTTGGTCAGAGCTCCAGTTTTGATTTTTATGAGGGACGCTGCCACTTCACTCTTCAGATACAAACTATAAATACTTGGTTTCCAAAAAAGAATAAACAAATAAGGAAAGAAAAAAAAAGAGGAAATGCATTCAAACAAATCCTGACGTTTAGAAACATATTCAACACTTGGAAACTAAAAGAGTAGCAAAAATAAAACTGGTTGATCTTAAAGCAGCCTCATAATCACCATATTATGGTATTTCCAGGGAGATTCTGTTATTAGGGCTGCTTGGAAGGAAGCTTTCATTCTGCAGTTCTGAGTAGCCATCGTAGACAGCCACTAACCTCTCGGTTAACTTAGGCAATCAACACCCCCATCCTTGCGCCAGTGAACTCTACAGAGGGGTGGTGGGGTGGGTGTTTTTACCCAGACCTGTGTGAATGAACTCTCCACATATGCTAAATTTGTCAGAACACTCCCAACCTTCCAGGTACCTTCCTGCTCTGTAACTGTTTGGTTTTCAGTACAAATGTATATTGCTCAAATTAAAATCATTCTTTCTACAATTCCTAAAAGTTAACCACTGTGGTTCTTCTCATGTAATTATATATAGGTAAATTGTAAATCTCTTCAGTCACCACCACCTGTGCTCTAGAGAATTTAAAAATTCACTCTGCTGAACGTGTCGTGGAGAAAAGTAGATGGCAAAAAGATGAGAGGGTTAAGCTAGCTTCTATACAAAAAAAAGTAATCAAGACATGGCATGATTTTTTTTTCCTTTAAACTTTAATATTTTAAACATGATTGTTATCATTCCCAAATGCAACCAGCACAGAACTGTAATACACTGGTTCACTATTCGATAAAACATCTTACATTAACACTTCCAATCCCGAAACTAATTTGTAATCAATTGGCTCAGAGTTACACATAGTTATTTTCAAAGGTCATGCTGCCACAGAATAAAACCTCCACATTTCTCCATGTCGCTATAATGTCTTCATTGTTTTATGGTCCCAATTTCTATTAGGTTATAAAGAAGCTTACTTAATAAATACTTACTGAGAGCACTCTATGAGTTAGAGATTGTGCTAGAAGCTGGGATTTTATAGTGTGCAACAGGGAAATCTGTTCCTACCCTCCTCAGCTTCCAGTCTAGAATAGGAAAAAAATTTCCAACCACAGTTGTAATTCAGTTAGAAGAGCAAGAACATATATTCTTTCATCTAAAACTGGCCTAAACTTTGCCTCTTCAGTAAGTGGAATCCAATCAATAAAAAAACAGCAAAATCTTTTTTGCTAAATCTTTCTATTTGATGATTAAGATCTGAAGAGTAAAGAGTTTAAAACATGTAAAGGAAGAACATGTTAAAAGGGAGAAAAAAATGTATCTTTAAGAAGCCGAAATTTTCAGAAGAATATCGTTGACCGGAAGCAGGTATTCAATGGCACTTGTTTTATAAAGACTTACAGACAGATTATATTAAATAGTGACCTACGTACCACCAATAGAAATATTTAGTTAATATTTATAAATATTAATTAAAGGAAGTAATGTATATTACATCTAAGAAGTATATAAAAACTTCAGATTAAAATATTCTCTTGTATATCTATGTAGACTATAAACAGTTTTCTGAGTTGTCTAAGAAAATAAATACTAACATAAATGAATTCAGAAAATGAATAAAGAAAATTCAAAATTTAATATATTTTATGACAGTAGGTTTCTGAGTTCACTTTTTAAAAAATAAGCATCAAAATAAGTATCATAGAATTTGAAACATATTGGCATAATTGCTGGATATGTATCAAGGCAGCCCATATTTCACTGCCATGCTTTCATCTAGGCAGGTAACCACTATTTTCTCTTGTTAATTTCTTCACAATATAAAATTAGCTAATTATGTGAACTAACAAGGGGCTCCTGCCAAATACACCCATTTTCCTTAAAATGGCATCATGCTTTGAACTAACATTTACTTTGAAAATAATTTTACACTGAATTTCATTTAAATACAATGGTGATCCCTTAATTTAAATAAAGTAGTTAAAAATATTGGTGAATCTTTTGAAGGGCCTCAGGAATGAAGATTCAGTGCACTCATCAAAGCAGCACATCAGGCATTCCTCAAAAGGAACTCCTTCTGATACCTTCCCTGATTCAAATCAACCATCACTCCTCTCCTGGATTCAAAAATCACGAGCACACACACAAATCTACAGTGAGTATACATCACTGGCTACACAGCATAGGTACTGCAGTAGTTATGTTACAAAAGCAACATACCCAGAACATGAAGCTGTAGTAAACCTTACGTGATGTCTAGGGATTGGGTTTCTAACAAAAAGTTGTACAGTTTTAAAGTGCTAATAAATGTAGGTGCTAAACTGATGTCCTACTTTTCTACCACTTCTAATAGGCCATATTAGGGGGCTGGGGTGAGGCTGTATTAAACCTTAGTCAAAAATCTAATAAGAAGGGGACAAAGAAAGTTCTCCACACTACCACTTCAGTGGTAAAACTGTTTTACTTTAGTTTTTGTCCTTATAAAATTATCTCCAAGTTCATTTTTTAAAGCATAATATGTTACTTAAGTCCACAGTATGTAACTAAGCATCCATCTATGGGTATTTCCCCCAAAGTCCTCCTTCTAGACATTCAAACCTAGGCCCTCAGACAAATTCCCTGAGCTCTAATTCAGCTGCTAGGAACCCAGGGCTGCCACATGTCAGGCAATGGGGTTGGCCTAAGGGACCTCAAATGCCCTATTCACAGCCAAACAAACAAACTCTGCACAGGGCAAAAGAAAAAGAAAAACCATCCTCAAGTCTTTCTAAAACACATGCTTTTCCCCTTAATCATGCACTTAAACTCCATTCGTGTCTCCTACCCACTCTAGTTTCTTCTCAATCTTGAGAATTCAGAAAACATTCAACTACACCTTTTCAGCCATGAGAAGTAGCTCAAAATGAGAATAAACATAAAAAATAAAAAGATCTTCCTTTTGCAATTGCAGTTTTCCCCTTCCCTGGCTTCATTCCCTAAAGCCCGCCCCTTTTATCCAGGGTTTGCCTTCTGTTCTTTATAAATGTGCACATTTATCTAATCTGGTTTCAAAATGAAGACATTAAGCATGGCATGTGAATTAACCATTTGTAACTATTCGTGATCATTATGTTTTGTTCCTTCTTGTAAACGATCCAGTACATAGCAGTTCCCTCCCAAAGGCAATTGGTTCCTTGAACCAGGAGACAGAATGCTCAAGATTAGAAGGAAAATGCATGCTTCTCAAATCAGAATTGACAATATTCTCCTCCAGAAATGTCTGAGAAACCTATTTATTATACACGCAAATATCCGGAACATGAGTGCAGACATTTTTCAGGCCTGTTACTGCAAAGCTGTTCTTCCTAACACAATAGCTCAGAGTTATGTCGCGCTGGCCTGAACGTTGATTCTGAACATTCTCCCAGAGATAACAATCAATAAAATTCCTAATGGAGAAATGGCATTTTCTTGCTAACTTAATGTGAAGGCAGAATAGTGGGTTATTTTTTAGAGATTAAAGGGACATTTTTTGCTGTTCACTTCCCGTTTTCCTTCTAGCCCAGATTCCAAAGATATTAAAAATGCTGTCCGTTTTAAACAAAAGGTTTCTATTTGATTCCATGAGAGTAATTGAGAGGCTGTACTGGCAATTATTGTGAATTCAGGCCTACATCTGGGTTGCCACATTAAACAAAAGATACCCATCGCTGTCAACAACCACACAGCACAACCCTCCCGTATCCCTCATCTTTATCTGGAAGGGATGGTGGAGACAAGAAACACGCCTGTCACCATTAAGAAACTCTTCTGGGTCCCTCCTTTAGGTGGTCTGGTGGCTAGAGAACAGCACTCGTGTGACACATATATGCTCACCTCCCCGCTCCCGGAATATGTTAGCCCCCTTTCTTCAGAGAGCCAACCACTCAGCTCCCTCATCATCACTCCTTGGAGAATCCAGTCGCGAGTCTGCTCACCGTTCCACCATTCGCTCCCGACCCCTAAAAGCACTGATAAAAGATGCACACAGGCCACCCCACCGCACGCCCTGGCTCCGCTTGACACCTAAGGCCACACGCACACACAGTTCTCCTCTCCACCACCCCACCGGGCGCCACGGCCACGACACTGGAAGTTCAACCCTCCTGCCCACCTTCCCACCCACGCTTCTCCCCGAAGCGATTTGCCATTCAGCAGATGCACAGCAGACAAACGCGCACCCCGAGTGCACAGCCCTCAGGGCTACCGAAAGGGACAAGCCGAGGCCCTGGGCAGAGCAGCCGCGACCCCTCTGCGCGTGCCTGCGTCTGCACGCGCGCGCGCGCCCTTCAGGGTGCGGGTAGTGGCCGGGGCCGCGCCCGGGGAGGGCAGGGGCAAGCCGCCCGCGCCCTGGGGCCGGGGCCGTAGAACGGGGACTGGGGGTGGTGGGCAGGAGGCGCAGAGGTCCGGCGGGGGGGCCCGCTGCGTACGGCCGCGGCGGTACTCACCGAGCAGCAGCAGCTTGAGCTCCCGGCGGGCGTCCCTCTTGTCCCTGCGGAGCTGCCGCTCAATCTCGTCGTTGATCCGCCGGGCTTCCTTGGCCTCCTCGCTCAGGCAGCACGCCATGATGGACTCCAGAGTCATTCTTTCAAAGTGCCTCCGCTGCAGCCCCGCCGGCACCCCCTGCTCACACGCGCGCACACACACCCTCCCGCCCTCGCTCCCCCGAGGCAGCGGTGGCCGCCGAGCCCCCGCCGCCCGGGCGCGCGTCCGGGACGAGCTCAGGGAACCGCTGCAGGGGCCGCGGCCACGACCGGGGCCACCAGGTGGGCCGGGGGTGCGGCGGCTGCTGGCGGCTCTGGCTGCCGGGAGGAGCGAGGCCGGCGCGGGAGGCGGCCGCGGGCGCTGGCTTGGGGGGCGCGCTAGGGAAGGCCGCCGCGCCCGGCCTCGCTCAGACGCCCGCGCCTCCTTCCCCGGGAACAGGCGGCCCGCCTGGCCCCCCGCGCCGTCGCCGCCGCCGCCGCCGCCGAGGCTCCCCTAAGCCGTGCGCCCGGCAGCGAGAGCACATCCACCGGGGCGTACCCGCAGCGAGCGGTCGCCGACGGCTCCCCGCGCGTGGCGCGCCGGCTCCTAGCTGCCGCCTGACTCGGCTCCCGGGCGCCCTCGGCCCTGCCCGCGCCCACCGCCCGGCTCGCGCGCAAACCCGGCTCGCCGGCCCGCCCGCCCGGCCGCCGCGCGCTCCTCCGCCTCCGCCAGACGCCCACCCCCGGCCCCGATTGCCAGGCGCAGAGCGGCTGCTCAGTGCTCTCCCTCCCCCTCGCCACACACACACATTTTCTTCTTTCTCTGAACTGGAGCACAGATCCGGGAGGGAGGCGGCGGCGGCGGCAGAGGGAGGAGGTGGAGGGAGGGGAGGGGACGGGCGCGGGAGGAGGGGAGAGGGAGGCGGTGCCGCCCGGCCCCTCCTGGGAAGGCTTTCCTGGGCTCGCAGCCGCCGCGGCGCGCCTCCCAGTGCGGCTTTCGCTTCGCTCGCGCCGCTCCCTCGCTGAGCCGGCCCCCTCGGGCTCTGCGGGCGCCTCCCGCTCCCGCGCCCTCGGTCGGGCCCGCGGACTCAGCGGTCACGGCCGCCCCCGGCGGGAGGCGGGGCCGGGTCGCCGAGGCGCAGCCGGGGCCGCCGCCAACCTGCCGCTGCCGGCCCGCCGCCCGGGCGTGGTAAACCGGGAATATGGCGGCCTCCGCCAGCCGGCTGCCCCCTGCCTCCGGAACGCAGCCGCGGCTTCTCCGGCAAGGCGGGGATCTCGGCCCCGTAAGCCCCCAGCACTCGCCGCCCCGCGAACACCCGTCCGGTTCCCCCGAAGGCAGCCTAGGCGCTGGCGCCTCCCGCCTGCCGCTCTGCAGCGCGGAGCAGATCCGTGGGGCGGCTCTTCGCCTAGTTCAGTGTTCTTTCCCGTTCCTATTTCTAAAACGCCATTCGGTTAGAAAGTATGTCCCGTCACCTCTGATCCAAGTTGAGTAGTAGAAAATAATATACACTCAACTGTGCAGTGCGACTGGGGAGGACACGGGATTGTCACTGTCTCGCAGAGGGGCAAGGGAGACTTAATAGGTGAAACTATCCGCAAAGTTCCTGGAGACAGAAATCTAAATCATTAAAAAAAAAATGAAAAAGAAAAATCTAAATCCTGAGCAGAAAAATAAAGCGGCCCAGTTTCCAAGAGCCTCCTACTAGCTTCCAACTTTTTATGCCATTGGAGTTGTTTTTGTTTTCTTCTTACAAGCTCTCCTGTCGTTTTTGAAAAAGGCACACGATATTTAACAGCCAAGTAAATCGACTTCACCATTCTAGACCGAGATGAAATTATGACTTATGAGAAAATGCAAAATAATGTGAAGATAAAGGAAAGAATGAAAGAAAAATGGGAAAACCAGGATCGCCACAGCAAAATTCCATTCTGGTATTTTGTTTTTCCACTTTCAATTGAGGTAGTTTACTTTAAAATGTGGTTCGCTTATATTTTGTTGTAACATGTGACAGCCAAAAAAAAATCCTTGCTCTTTCAAATTTTATTTGATCTAATAGCTACAAGAGGTGTAACTCATACTGCTTTCTGCCTTAATGGAACCTCAGAGGAAATTGTATCTTAAGAAAGGAATCCGTTTTTCCCATTTTATGTTGTTTCTGAGAAGTCTCTGAACCTGTTGATCCAGAATGGAAAATGAGGGCATGATTCTACTATTACTGCAGGTCAAGAGTGCATATAGGATTGTCAGATGACAGGTGTGTGACTGCCTTCTTTCATTTGCCATTACCTCCACCCCTAGACACACACATACCATGACTTAGATCAAACAAGTCCTCTAGACATAAGATCTATATTTTAGACTTCCCATTTAAAGGATATTTGGCCTAGAAAATGCAGTTGCCCTTAGTTGAATTCAAGGATGCAGAACCTGGAGAAGAGTCGACTATAATTAAATTTCACCTTGGCTAGGAAAGCAGAAAGGGCAGACTTCACCAGCTTCACCCCCTTATGTGAATGCTGTGAAATTAAAATTTAAAATTAACTGACTAATTAAACATTGAAATTCAACATGCCAAAATTTTAAATGGCATCAAGGGAAAAAAATTATAAGTTTGCATCCTCTAAATATGTCTATACATGAGTTGCAGAGAGACAGAAAACATTAGAAAATCAAGTAAAAGTCAGGAATCTTCAAGTAAGTGTCCGATTTCCTAGCCAAAGATCTAAGATCTTTGAAAACGTCTCCCAGCCTGGGCTCCTGAACACTATCAGGTACTCCATTTTGACTGAATTGAGCTATTTTTTGATGAACAGAATTAAATTGTTTCAACACATTGTGGAACAATAAGTCTATTTCATCACCCCTGTATGCCTAGCATCAGGGACAGTCCTTGGCATTTAGTAGATATTTGAATGGATTAGACAAATAGAGGAGGATGTTCCTTCAAGCACTGGGAATAAATTGGGAAGTAAGGAAAACCAACACTCTACAATGATAAAGTCATATATGAGTGTCAATAAGGAAACAGGAAATTTTCAAGTCTGAGCCCAGATCTATTCAGAAACCTTTGCATGTGTATCTGGAAAGCATTTGCCAAGCAAATAGTCACATAACCTAAATCACACAAACAAAATCCATGTAGAAACTACTGAAGTTGTGACCATATTCCACAAGCAAATATGCTAAAATAGTCAACTAAATGTGAATCATGTTACAAAGTCTTAGTTCATTAAATCAACAAATGTATTCATTGTCTACCATATGTAAATAACTAAGATGAAAGTGCAAGAAGACCGATACTAGGATGAATAAAATATAGTCCTTGTCTTCAACAGGCTTGAAGTCTCAGGGCATTATGTAGCTCTGAACACTTACAATAAAAGAAAATGAAATCAATTTGTATTAAAGTTGGGATACAAGTAACACTATAAAGGTATAAAAAGGAAGGGATCCTTCTGTTCAGGAGAACTGAAGACTTCACAGGAAAGGGGACATTTGAAATGAATAGGTTTTCAATAAATACGTTTCTACACCACTTAAAATTAAATCTGCTATTTCAAATCACCCCCAGATAGACAGTGAGAAGATAAACCATTTGGAGAATTCGAAGGCAATTACTGATGGCTGAAAAGCAAACCACAAAACCCTAGGAGCAGTGAACAGAGGAAAATGGAAACTCATCTCCTCTGTGGCATTCTACCTCCACCGTCATGTAACCCTGTTCTTTAGGCACTGGCAAAGAAAAACAGTCAAAGGCACAGTTCAGTCTCCAGGACTGATGCTAGGGTCAAAGAACGAAAAAGCCACAACCACACTCACAAAAGATGCTCCCAGGGAGGGAAAAGCACTTCTCCGGTTTCCAGAATCATCTAGCATGGCTGCTTCACACCACCCACTGCACCACTGTAATACCACTGTCTGTCTATTTCTCTTTCTCATTCTCTTTCACAAGATTGAGAGCTGCTTGAAAGTAGAGGCCTTATCTTTCATAACTGTTTTCAGTGCATCCAAAAGAGTGCCTAGCCTGCAATGGATACTCAGTAAGAGATGAATAAACACAATACCAGAACCTACATCAACAACTCACAGACTGTGCCTGTCACAAGCAGTGCCCTATGCCAGATGCCTGAGGCATACAAAGCCCTTAAAGTCTTCATGATCTATTTGGGCAGGCAGTCTGCATGCATAAAACAACAATGTGAAGTGAGAAACCCTGGCTCCTAATGAGAATGACTTGCTAGAGGGAATTGGGAAGAAGGAGCAGTTATCCAAGCTACCATGCGAAGCAACCTGAAGAAATATGGATAGGCACACGATGGCTACCTGAAGGACCAATTAGAAGTCCGCCTAAAGCACTGCAGCTCCTACAAGAGCTGGGAAAGAGCTCCTCTGTTCTGTGCTTGCTGGCAAAGCTGGCTGACCAAGGAATAAAAGTGGCTTTGCTTTGGGGGAAGGCAGGCAAGCAGGCTCTGGAAGACTCAGAGAGCTATAAATAGCGCCACCTAGAGGACAGTCTCATAACAGCAGAAAGATTATGGTGTTTCTAGTGGAAGATTTCAGGGTCAACAGGAGGAGAAGGGGGCAACAGAGGATGAGATGATTGGATGTCATCTCTGTCTCAATGGACATGAGTTAGAGCAAACTCCAGGAGATAGTGAAGGGCAGGGAAGCCTGGAATGCTGCAGCCCATGGGGTCGCAAAGAGTTGGACACGACTTAGCGACTGAACAAATGCATGAAAAAGAATGCTTTCTTCTGAAAGATAAGATACCCACACTGCAAAGTCACCAGGCAGATATTCTAGATAGAGTAGTTCAGTGACATCTTTCCATCACCAACCTTAGAAATGCATCCAAGTAATCCTCTGTGCTTAGTTGCTCAGTCATGTGACCCCATGGACTGTAGCCCGCCAGGCTCCTCTGTCTGTGGAATTCTCCAGGCAAGAATACTGGAGTGGTAGCCTTTCACTTCTCCAGGGGATCTTCCTGAACCAGGGATCGAACCCCGGTCTCCTACACTGCAGGCAGATTCTTTATCATCTGAGCCGCCACGGAAACCCAAATGATCCTTTGAAAGTGAAAGTGAAAATCGCTCCAATTCTTTGTGACCCAGAATTCTCCAGGCCAGAATTCTGGAGTGGGTAGCCTTTCCCTTCTCCAAGGGATCTTCCCAATATTGGGATCCAACCCAGGTCTCCCGCATTGCAGGCAGATTCTTTACCAGCTGAGCCACAAGGGAAACCCAAGAATACTGGAGTGAAAAAAAAGGAAAGCCTATCCTTTCTCCAGCAGATCTCCCCAATCCAGTAATCAAACCAGAGTCTCCCGCATTGCAGGCAGATTCTTTACCAACTGAGCTACTAGGGAAGCCCCCAAATGATCCTCTGGTTCTAGTCAAATGTATCTGTATATTTTGTGCTTACTCAAGTTTTGCATTGAGCTTGCCAGGTGGCACTAATGGTAAAGAACCCACCTATCAGTGCAGGAGATGTAAGAGATGTCAGTTTGGTCCCTAGATCGGGAAGGTCCCCTGCAGGAGGGCATCCCAATCCACTCCAGTAATCTTGCCTAGAGAATCCCATGGACAGAGGACTATTGCAGGCTATGGTCTGTAGGGTCGCAAAGAGTCGGACATGACTGAAACGACTTAGCATGCACTCACACAAGGTTAGCATTGTCACAGGCAGCATTGTATCTCACAGTGTGAAGGCCATCAAAGGCCCACTGCACTGGAAGGCCCTACCTACAAGATGGACCACACGGGGTCCATTTTTAAGCTGAGTAGACCAATGTTTCAGCCAGAAATGTCATTTACTAAGGTTTAATGAGTGAATCAATGAGCAAATGAATGAACATATACTAAAATCAAGTAGTGAGACATAAGATTACCCAAATCATGGATTAAAATCCTTTTGACACCCAAAGGATCAATAATGACTTAGCTAATATAGGAACTTCCTGCCTTGTCATTACTACAAGTTGGAGCCATCTGTCCCACAAGATTCTTTGGTTTTGCTGGACTCCTGTGTGGATCACAATAAACTATGGAAAATTCTGAAAGAGATGGGAATACCAGACCACCTGACCTGCCTCTTGAGAAGCCTATATGCAGGTCAGGAAGCAACAGTTAGAACTGGACATGGAACAACAGACTGGTTCCAAACAGGAAAAGGAGTACGTCAAGGCTGTATATTGTCACCCTGCTTATTCAACTTATATGCAGAGTACATCAATAGAAACGCTGGGCTGGAAGAAGCACAAGCTGGAATCAAGATTGTCGGGAGAAATATCAATAACCTCAGATATGCAGATGACACCACCCTTATGGCAGAAAGTGAAGAAGAACTAAAAAGCCTCTTGATAAAAGTGAAAGAGGAGAGAGAAAAAGTTGGCCTAAAGCTCAACATTCAGAAAACGAAGATCATGGCATCTGGTCCCATCACTTCATGGGAAATAGATGGGGAAACAGTGTCAGACTTTATTTTTCTGGGCTCCAAAATCACTGCAGATGGTGATTGCAGCCATGAAATTAAAAGACACTTACTCCTTGGAAGGAAAGTTATGACCAACCTAGATAGCATATTCAAAAGCAGAGACATTACTTTGCCGACTAAGGTCCGTCTAGTCACGGCTACGGTTTTTCCAGTGGTCATGCATGGATGTGAGAGTTGGACTGTGAAGAAAGCTGAGTGCTGAAGAATTGATGCGTTTGAACTGTGGTGTTGGAGAAGATTCTTGAGAGTCCCTTGGACTGCAAGGAGATCCAACCAGTCCATTCTGAAGGAGATCACCCCTGGGATTTCTTTGGAAGGAATGATGCTAAAGCTGAAACTCCAGTACTTTGACTACCTCATGTGAAGAGTTGACTCATTGGAAAAGACTCTGATGCTGGGCAAAGGAGGAGAAGGGGACGACAGAGGATGAGATGGCTGGATGACATCACCGACTCGATGGACGTGAGTTTCAGTGAACTCCGAGAGTTGGTGATGGACAGGCCTGGCGTGCTGCAATTCATGGGGTCGCCAAGAGTCGGACACAACTAAGCGACTGAACTGAACTGAACCTAAGACCAAGGCTGCAAACTCCCTGGTCTCTGAGCTACAGAAGGGTTGCTTTAGATTCAGTGGTACTTTTGCAAAAATTGAATTAACTGTCATAACTTAAACATCTAGTGATTCACACAGAAATGGGTGTTTCAGTTCTTGGTCAACATCTGGCAATCCTAGCCCTGTATTCCCAGATGGCAACGTTTTCCACAACCTGCTTTACTCCCCATTGCTGTAAAACCTAAACCAATTTAGATTCCACATTATAGTAACATGCTGTATGTGTGAGCATTCCAGGTGGACCCTGGAAGGCAATTAGCTGGGTGAGGATTGGATTTTGCAATTAATCAGGTAGTTGACAGAGGCAATTGATTTCTTTCCTATTCATTGTTTCCCTGTCTTTAAATCGAATAATCATTTATCCCATTTATACTCATCTCCCTTTGGTGATTTCTTATATATACCTCAATAAGAATCAAGATCTTTGTCTATTGAACCCAGTACCTAGAACAGGGCCTGAAATTAGTAGATGCTTAATAAGTATTTGCTGAATGAATTTAAAAAAAACCCTACAGGCAGATGAACTTAGAGCTTGTTATATACAAAGTGGAGTAAGTCAGAAAAACAAATATCATGTATTAACACATATATATGGTATCTAGAAAAATGGTACTGATGAACCTATGCGCAGGGCAGGAATAGGACACAGACATAGAGAACAGACTTTGGACGTAGTGGGGGAAGGAGAGGGTGGGACGAATTGAGAGAGTAGTATTGAAACATATACATTACCAAATGTAAAAAAGATAGCTAATGGGAAGTTGCTGTGTAACACAGGGAGCTCAACCTGGTGCTCTATGACAACCTAGAGGGATGGGATGAGGTTCAAGAGGGAAGGGACATATGTATACTTATGGCTGATCCACGTTGTTGTATGGGAGAAGCCAATACAATATTGTAAAGCAATTATGCTCCAGTTAAAAGTAAATTTAAAAAGATAATAAGAGACCCTTCCATCAAAGAGTCCATAGATTGGCCACATAGCGGTCTGCCTTTTTTTTTTTTTTTTTTTTTCCTTCACCAAATGGTACCCACTGAAGCTTGGCTCCCTCAATATAAAATGTTCCTTGGCTCTGGGCTTTAAGATCTTGCCTCAAATGGGTTCATCAAAGAAAATTAGCCATACTAGGGTATCAAGAAAACTGTGGATGAAACATATTGTTCCAAACCCAGTGGAAATGTATTAATTCCATCTAAATCAACTGTATAGGAAAGTTGATTTCGTATCCTCAATTCATTTTTAGTAATAAAAATGATATACATTTAAGATCATGACACAATATATAGTCAATTTGTTAATTACTCAATGTAGCTGGTTTTAGAAAAGGCAGAGGAACCAGAGATCAAATTGCCAACATCTGCTGGATCATGGAAAAAGCAAGAGAGTTCCAGAAAAACATCTATTTCTGCTTTATTGACTATGCCAAAGCCTTTGACTGTGTGGATCACAAGAAACTGTGGAAAATTCTGAAAGAGATGGGAATACCAGACCACCTGACCTGCCTCTTGAGAAGCCTATATGCAGGTCAGGAAGCAACAGTTAGAACTGGACATGGAACAACAGACAGGTTCCAAACAGGAAAAGAAGTACGTCAAGGCTGTATATTGTCACCCTGCTTATTTAACTTCTATGCAGAGTACATCATGAGAAATGCTGGGCTGGAAGAAGCACAAGCTGGAATCAAGATTGCCAGGAGAAATATCAATCATCTCAGACATGCAGATGACACCACCCTTATGGCAGAAAGTGAAGAAGAACTAAAAAGCCTCTTGATAAAAGTGAAAGAGGAGAGAGAAAAAGTTGGCCTAAAGCTCAACATTCAGAAAACGAAGATCATGGCATCTGGTCCCGTCACTTCATGGGAAATAGATGGGGAAACAGTGGAAACAGTGTCAGACTTTATTTTTCTGGGCTTCAGAATCACTGCAGATGGTGATTGCAGCCATGAAATTAAAAGACGCTTACTCCTTGGAAGGAAAGTTACGACCAACCTAGATAGCATATTCAAAAGCAGAGACATTACTTTGCCAACAAAAGTCCATCTAGTCAAGGCTATGGTTTTTCCAGTGGTCATGTATGGATGCCAGAGTTGGACTGTGAAGAAAGCTGAGCGCCGAAGAATTAATGCTTTTGAAGTGTGGTGTTGGAGAAGACTCTTGAGAGTCCCTTGGACTGCAAGGAGATCCAACCAGTCCATTCTGAAGGAGATCAGTCCTGGGTGTTCACTGGAAGGACTGATGCTGAAGCTGAAACTCCAATACTTCGGCCATCTGATGGGAAGAGCTGACTCATTGGAAAAGACCCTGATGCTGGGAGGGATTGAGGGCAGGAGGAGAAGGGGATGACAGAGGATGAGATGGCTGGATGACATCACCGACTTGGTAGACATAAATTTGAGTAAACTCCGAGAGTTGGTGATGGACAGGGAGGCCTGGCGTGCTGCTGAATAGCCAGGGGTTGCAAAGAGTCGGACACGACTAAGCGACTGAACTGAATTGAACTGAACTGAATGATAGATTAATGAAACAGCACATGGGTGATGAAAAATACATAAGTAATTGAATTATGTTATGCTGCCTTCTCAGTGATTGAAATGGTCTTAATAATCACCTTTATTTACTAATTAGTTACTATCCTTGCAAAATTTTTCAATCTGCCATTCTGAATTTTACCAAGATGTAAGAAATCTAATGGATTTCCCAGGTGGCACAGTGGTAAAGAATCTGCCTGCATGTCGATGTAGAAATGCAAGAGACTCAGGCTCAATCCCTCGGTCAGGGAGATCCCCTGGAGAAGGAAATGACAACCCATTCCAGTGTTCTTGCTGGAGAATATCGTGGACAGAGGAGCCTGGTGGGCTATAGTCCATGGGGTGGCAGAGAGTTGGACATGACTGAGCACAGTAGCACAAGAAACCTAATGGATTTTCAGTCTTAAATAGGAATATAAAATATCTCTTCCTGACCACAAAATTAAACATAAAGATATCTCTCGTTCATTTTCTCTTTCTTTTCTTATCTGTTAGGCCTACCAAAATCTATTTGAGCCACAAAATTTCCGAGAGACCTCTTCCAAATTTGTCAATGTATTTCCATCTCTCCATTCTTATACAAATTGCATTTTTTTGTGTGGTCAATTTTTTTTTAAATTAGTGCTTCCCTGGCGGCTCAGATAATAAAGAATCTGCAGGCAATGTGGGATACCGGGGTTTCACCCCTGCATCTGGAAGATCCCCTGGAGGAGGGCATGGCAAGCCACTCCAGTATTCTTGCCTGGAGAATTACATGGAGAGGAGCCTGGCAAGCTGCAGTTCACGGGGTCACTAAGAGTTGGACACAACTGAGTGACTAACATGCACACACATTTTTAAAAATTAGAGTGTAGTAGATTTATGATGTTGTCATAGTTTTAGGTGTACAGCAAAGTGATTCATATATATATATATATATATATATATATAGTTGTTGCTGTTTTTTAGTCACAAAGAGTAGTACATTACTGAAGCAGCTTAGCACACATGCATGCATATATGTATGTGTGTGTGTGTCTGTATATACATATTTTTTCAGATTATAGGTTTTCCATTATAGATTATTATAAGACATTAAATATCATTCTCTATATTATACAGTGAAAGTGAAAGTGAAGTCGCTCAGTCGTGTCCAACTCTTTGCGACCCCATGGACTGTAGCTGCTCCTCCGTCCATGGAATTTTTCAGGCAAGAGAACTGGAGTGGGCTGCCATTTCCTTCTCCAGGGGATCTTCCTGACCCAGGGATCGAACCTGTGTCTCCCACATTGCAAGCAGACACTTTTATCACCTGAGCCACCAGGGAAGCTGGTAGGTCTTTGTTTTTCTATTTCATATATAGTAGTGTGTTTTTGTTAATCCCAAACTCCTAACTTATCCTTCCCCATCTCCTGTTTTTCCATTTCATAACCATAAGGTTTTTCCCTATGTCTGTGAGTCTATTTCTGTTTTGTAAATGAGTTCATTTGTATCATTTTTTTAAGATTTCACATATAAGTGGTATCATATGATATTTGTCTTTATTAAGTGACTTACTTCACTTAATAAGTAATCTTTAGCTCCACCCATATTGCTACAAAGATTTTATTTGTTATGGCTGAGTAATATTTCATTGTGTGTATATATATATATATATATATATATATATACACACACACACACTCACACACACACACACCACATCTTCTTTAGCCATTCATCTGTCATTGGGCACCTAGGTTGCCTCCATCTCCCCTATTGTAAACAGTGCTGCTGTGAACACTTGGGTGCATGTATCTTTTTGAATTAGAGTTTTCTCTGAATATATGCCCAGGAGTTGGATTGTGGACCATGTGGTAACTGTATTTTTAGTTTTTTGAAGAACTTCCATACTGTTTTCCATAGTGGCTATACCCATGTATATTCCCACCAGCAGTGTTGGAGGCTCCTTTTTCCCCACACCCTCTCCAGCATTTCTTGTAGATTTTTTTAAATGATGGCCATTCTGACTGGTGTAAGGTGGTACTTCATTGCATTTTTTGACTTGCGTTTCTCTAATAATTAGCGATGATGAGCAGCTTTTCATGTGCCTGTTGGACATCTGTATGTCCCCTTTGGAGAAATGTCTGTTTAGGTCTTCTGCCCATTTTTTGATTGGATGGCTTGTGTTTTTGTTACTGAACTGCAGGAGCTGTTTGTATATTTTCAAAATTAATCCCTTGTCAGTCTCATTTGCAAATATTTTCTCCCAGTCCATAGTATGTCATTTTGTTTTGTTTATGGTTTCTTTTGCTGGACAAAAGCTTATAGTTTGATTAGGTTCCATTTGATCTTATACAAATTCTTAAGAACTTATTTGTGATGAATACTTTCAACAGTTGGAGAAGGCAATGGCACCCCACTATGGAATGGGACCTAGGATAGATTGGAGTGAGCGAAGTACTTTTATTTTTTTGCCATGGGCTCCAGTATGGTTCATCAGAGAACTACTGGTGATCTTCCCTTTATTTAAAATTCTTATAATTTGTTCTTCATGGATTTTTGTATTAATTACTGAGTTTTTTGGTACTCTCTTAAATGTTGTAGCCAAGACAAAAAGCTCACTTGCCTTACCCTTTCCTGGCCCTGGTATGGAAGTTATATATGAGCTGGTATACAAGTGAGAGATTTGTCACTCCTGGGAAGGAATGAGCTGTGGAAAGTTATCTACTTTTTACAACTTAAAAATATCCAGGGCTTCTGCATGTGACACTGGAACAAGAAAACTGGGTTGAAAAGTCATTGATCATCCAATGGAAGTAGAAGCATCCCCAGAATACCTTAAAACACACGGTATCAGGAAAATCAAACCCCCCCAACACGATGAGAAAATACAGGAAAAAATCACATATTTTAGGTTCACTATTGGGCTTACGTTAAAAAGTGAAGATTGTAGAATAGGAGAGCTAAGAAGCCATGTGATCTGGGGAAAATTTTTTTAAATTTATTTATTTTAAACTGAAGAATAATTGCTTTACAATATTACATTGTTTTCTACCAAACATTAGCATGAACCAGCCATAGGTTTACCCCGGTCCTCTCCCCCTTGAACATCTCTCCCCATCCTACCCCTCTAGGTTGTTACAGAGCTCTGGTTTGAGTTCTCTGAGTCATACAGCAGATTCTAGGGAATTTTTTTTTTAAATCCTGGAATCATCTCTTTAAAATGAAGCATACTGGAGAGCCAATCTATAAATCTATAAATAAGTCAATCCACTGGTGGGGGCTAGGGTGTGTAACATGGAATCCCCACACTTCTTTCCTTGTCCCTCAGGCTGTTTTCAAAACCTCTGTGCTAATCCAGTTGGCACATTTTACAACAAGGTCATACCTAGAAGTTCTATAAACTGATCCAGGTTCTCCAACCAGGAAGTGGCAAGAACAGAACTAGAACTTGGATTTCTCATTCTCAGCTTTCTATTCCCTATGCCCCCAAACTGAAGGAGTCTTGGAAGAAGCTGCATTTGGCCTCCAGCTTTCCTGGTCTCAGAATTTGTCATGTTTGGGAAAGAATCTATAGTTCAGTTAATCTTTTACCTTTATTCTCAGGAAGCCTATAACCTACTGATAATAAATCACAGCACCCTTGCAGGCATATTCACATTTTCAACTAGATCAAAGCTCTGGGTTAAAGTGTGGTTCTGACCATTGGCTGCACATTAGAATCACCTGAGGAGACTTTAATAATACTAGATGCTGAATTCTCACCTCACATATTCAGATTTAAGTGGTTTGGGGTAAAGCTTAGTATATTTTTGGTATTTTTTTTTTAATGCCCCAATGTGCCAGCAAGACTGAGAACTGAGTTATAGTAATAAAACTAATTATATATGTGTAGACCTCAGCCAATAGATGAATAGTTAGCCATAATTACCTACTGCAGCTTGGAAGTAAGGCCAGCCTTGACTAACACAGCAGCAGTGCTAGGCTCAATGCTCACATCACCAAACCAAGCAAGCCCCTCCCCAACCAACTGCCTCATTAGGACTTTAGACATTTTTAAACATTATTAATAAATTAGTTTAGGCTGCACTGTGAGACATGCAGGGTCCTCGATCTCTGACCAGGGATTGGATCCATGCCCCCTGGAGTGGAAGGGCAGAGTCCTAACCACTGAACCACCAGGGAATTCCCTCTTTAGACATTTTTAAATTTCCCTTTTCCTCTCTTTATATTCTTAAAATCTTTATCAATGTTGATTGTCCTGGGATGGGAGGAGGGTCAGAAAATACAGGAAAATACATGGAAGAAAATTAATATTATCCATAACCCTACCACCCAAAGATAACCCTTGTTTACATTTTTTGTTTGATCTTGAATCTTTTCTATTCAGATGGATAGACATGAAGTTATTTACAAGTTAAGATCATACTGGACATAATACGTATTTATTTTTTAATTTGTACAGGCATATGGAAAATGCTCAAATAGGATGAAACCTTACACAAGAAGTAAATCTCCCCTCCCACTGCCTACCCACCTCTCACCTCCTCAGAGGCAGCTGGTGTTACTAGTTCTGTGGCAGACTTACAGAAATATTGATAGCTATATCTTCTAGTTACAAAAATGGTTGCATACTACACAACCTATTCTATGATTTGCTTTCCTTGTAATACATCTCAGAGATGGGTCCATGGTCTTCACCTTTCTTTCTGACCCTGCATAATTTTCCAGTGCAGATTCCCTACAATTTCTTAACCAGTCCATTACTGGTGAGTATTTGTTTCCAATGTTCTGCTACTTTTATAATAAATATTTATTTACGTGTTTAGTTCTTTGTTCTTCCCTTAAATTT
Organism: Capricornis sumatraensis; assembly: GCF_032405125.1. Taxonomy (NCBI): domain Eukaryota; kingdom Metazoa; phylum Chordata; class Mammalia; order Artiodactyla; family Bovidae; genus Capricornis; species Capricornis sumatraensis. Next base: position 62,061,810 of record NC_091074.1, read on the forward strand.
TTTTCATTTACTAAGTATACTTAAAAAATTATGCTAATGGCTACTGGGCATTACATTGTGTGAATTTATAATAATCTATTCAAATAATACTGAACTGTTAGACATCTATGTTGTTTCCATTTTTATCATTATGAATGATGATGCAGTGAACAATCCTTACATATAAATCTTTGTATCTCCATGTCCCTAGAATAAACAAAACAGGGTATAATTATTGATCCAAAGGACATACTCTACTTAAGGCTTTTGAGAGTGCCAAATTGTTCTACAGAAAGTTCATAGCAACTTCCATGAGTAATATATTAAAAGTTTAATTTCCACATCTTCTTTAAACTACAGTTACTGACTTTCAAATTATAGGATTGAATGATTGAAGTGAAGTCGCTCAGCTGTGTCTGACTCTGCAACCCCACGGACTGTACCCACCAGGCTCTTCTGTTCATAGAATTCTCCAGGCAAGAGTATTGGAGTGGGTTGCCATTTCTTCCTCCAGGGGATATTCCCGACCCAGGGATTGAACCCGGATCTCCCGCATTGCAGTCAGACACTTTACCATCTGAGCCACCAGGGAAGCGCAATTATAGGATTGGCCCACTCTAATTTGAAAAGATACATGTACCCCAATGTTCACAGCATTATTTACAATAGCCAAGACATGAAAACAACTCAAGGGCCATTAACGGACTATTGATTCAAGAGGATGTGGTGGTGTGTGTGTGTGTGTGTATGAAATGGAACATTACTCAGCCATTAAAAAGAATGAAATAATGCCATTTGTAGCAACATGGATGTACCTACATAATATCATATTAAGTGAAATAAGTCAGACAAAGACAAATATTATATGATATCACTTATATGTGTAACCTAAAGAATAATACAAATGAATCTACGTATAAAACAGAAATAGGCTCAGAAACATAGAAAACAAACTTATGGTTAGCAAAGGGAACAGGGAAGGGACAAATTAGAAGTATAGGATTAACAGATATAAACTACTCTACATAAAATAGATAAACAACAAATAAGGATTTCTTGTACAGCACAGGGAATTATTTTCTATATCTTGTAATAACCTATAATGGAAAATAATCTGCAAATGTATATATATATATATAACCGAATCACTTTGATGTACACCTGAAACTAACATAATATTGTAAATCAACTCTATTTATAAAACAATGATGATAATAAAAAAGTATTAGAATGGAAAAAAAAATTATGGGATTGGTTTGGGCTCAAAATACTTATAATTTATTATCTAACTGTAATCTTTCTTCATCATTATGAAATACTCTGAGGCTTCAATAATTTCAGAGTTTTTTTAATAGACATATGCATCTATCTAATCACAACAAACACTATTTTAACTGAATAATTAGCCATGTAGATAACTACGTTTTAGAAACTTGAAAGCCATTTTATTTTAGGGAATTCAAATAAAACCCATCATTCAGAGAAAAGTCTTCTTGGTAGCTCATCCAAAATATTCCAGACTTAAACACAAATCTACCAGATCCCTAGTTTGGATACACCTTGAGCTTGTTCCGTATGTATTTCCAAAACTTCATTCTGAAGATGCACAACCCCCTTTTAACTTTTTGTATCTAGGGGTATATAGTTTGTAAAAAGTAAATAGAAGTTCTATAGGCTGAGCCTTCACTTTCATTCACAAGGAGTCCAAGGGAAGGATCAGTTTGCTTAGCTTCCTGAGGATTGGACCTCAATGGTGACATTTTGCAGGGATCAAGGAAAGGATGTTACCAATTAGTGAGGGAAAAAATGCTCCCTAGGAAGAGAGGAAGTCCTATTTAATATCTACTTAAGCTATCTATTTAATAGGCTACATGCTACACATTTGCCACTGTATTTATAGGGAAAGTCTCCCAATAAAGTACATTTCAATTGATTTTTTAAAAATAAGAGCTAGATTAACTGAGGGTGAAGCAATTTCACAGGAACTCTTTCAACCATTCAGTGCTTAAATCTTTTTAAAGTCAGCACACATCACTTCTCTTGGACTCTATGTCCTGCCAAGTGATTAATATCTAAAGGTCTGAAATCACTCAAATGCACCTAAATTATAGTTAGAATTTACCTGACGTACATGCCTTACAAGATGTTTTAGTTGAGCCTGCCTGGAGAATTTTGAGGCATGTGGTGGAATGTCAATGAGATGGCAGATTGCTCAGATGCATGTGGTTGGCTCTGAAATGCCACCTAAGCCATGACACTATGCCAAAGGTATTTATTTCAGTGTACATTTTTCCACAAGGATGGATGCAAGGCTGCCAGTTCCACTAACTGCACTTCCAGGACTATAGATTCTAAACTTCTTCAAGGCAGAAACAGAAAAAGAAAGGTTATCTGAGGATTCGAGAACCATTCTCTTCTCTTCATTGAAGTAAGAGGAGTATTTCAATACCAGGTTGATCCACAGAAGCTTGATGACCATAAGGAAGGCAGAATATTGATAAAATGGCAGGAAAACAATTTGTGTCTCCTCAATGCATCATATTCAAATGATTTCAGTCTTATTTATTCTGAGGCCACATCTGTCAACTTAGTAAAATAGACATATCTTACAAAGGCTGTGTTATGTCACTGAATAACAACCTCAAACTCTATGATTTAACCGTGGGGACCACTCATGGCATGTCTTAGGACTGGAGTTGGTAGGCATCGTATTAGGGTGATAAGGGGAGAAGTGGGCAGTGTAAGGGGAGGATCATACTTTTTTTGCCCGTTGAAGCCTGACAGATCCTGCTCTAGCTTCTTTCTGAGGCTGTTTAGTATTACTCAGTGCTCAAGAATTGGAGCTATATGAGCTCAAGGTTCAAATAACCCCATTTATTCCTTTCATCATTTTTATTCATTCACCCATATATTTAACCAATTCCCATTTTGCTTAAGTCAGAATACATCCCTGCTGGCTCAGAGGTTAAAGCGTCTGCCTCCAATGCGGGAGACCTGGGTTCGATCCCTGGGTCAGGAAGATCCCCTGGAGAAGGAAATGGTAACCCACTCCAGTATTCTTGCCTGGAGAATCCCATGGATGGAGAAGCCTGGTGGGCTATAGTCCACGGGGTCGCAAAGAGTCGGACACAACTGAGCGACTTCACTTCACTTCACTTTAGGATACAGAAAGAGGAAGAAGACTGTGACTGGAAGGACTGGCATCAGGATTGAGAAAGTTGGCCACAAGGCAGGGAGACTGGAACCTGGTTCTAGTTCCTGGAACAGGCTAAGTCCTCTGGGGAACTGGGTTCAAGGGAGGTTAGCAAAACAGAATTTAGGGGCCAAGACCAAATCTGGTACACTGCCTCAAAGGGGGTTTTGCACAATGTGATATATTGCTTATGCCCAGACAGTAGAGCTGGTGCTGATTCCCAGAAAGTCAGGCTCAACTGTAAGTCCTAGATTGGTCCTGTGAATTGGAGATGGACCATTCCTGTGCTGGGAACTCATTGCTATTTGGTGGAAGCAGGCACTGAGCTTCCTTGGTGATTCAGTCAGTAAAAGAATCTGCCGGCAATGCAGGAGACCCAGGTTTGATCTCCAGGTCAGGAAGATCCCCTGGAGAAGGGAATGGCTAACTACTCCAGTATTCTTGCCTAGAGAATCCCATGGACAGAGGAGCCTGGCGGGCTACAGTCCACAGTGTCACAAAGAGTCAGATACGACTGAGGAACTAACACTTTCACTTACTTTCAGGCACTTGACAATTCTTTCCTTCCCTTTCCAAGCAGGATCTGCTTAACAATTTCCTATTCTAGGTTTAGTTAAAACCAGTTTCCAACAACTTTAGATTTCTTCAAAATTAATCTTTCATAATATTTTGTCTATTCATCAAATAAATACTTTAAAATAATAATACAGACGGATATATTGTTCTAACACTTTACTCATAGGCAAGTGTTCTTTTTAGAAAATAAAATGAAACTTCAAAATTATTAATATTGCTTCTAGAATTATATAGTACACATCCTCAGACATACATTTCTGGAAGCCTCCATATTTTGTTCTGCATGGTAATTGTTAGTACTTAGTAATTTTGTTAAATTTTCTCACCATAAAGAGAGGAAAACAAAGACAAAAAGGAAGAGAGAAAGAAAGAAGCCATTATGAAAACTGAGGATCCTTGATTGCAAAGAAAGGACAGGAATTATCACCTTAGGGTGTCAGTATAATAGTTTAGACCATGTCCAAAGTAGAAACCATACTTCTTTGCATATTTTATAATACTATTTTCTGATTAGAAAATAACATGTGCTTACTCTGAAAAATTTGGGAAATACAAAAAAGTATAAAGGAGGATAATAAAGTTACTCTGAAGCCCAGCATGGCAAATATTTTTCTACATATCATCTATCTATTTTCTTTTTCTTTAAATCACACTGTGCAGCTTTTAGGAACTTCCCTGACCAGGGATTGAACCTGGGCCACAGCAGTGAAAGCCTGGAATCCTAACCAGCAGGCCATCAGGGAACTCTATTTCCCTATAGAAATGTAAATATGCTTTTTTGAACAAAGTTAGGATTAGGTATTACATCCCATTTTGAATGTCTGCTCTTTTTACTTAGTAATCTCTTATGTTTTTTTTTTCTCATCCTTACATATTTTATAACATATTTCTTCATTGAGCATTTAATAATTTATATTCACCTTTCTCCCACTGGAGCACATTTTAATTTTGCCTTTTTCTCCTCATTAATGTAAACAGCCCTATCACAAACATCCTTGTCAAAATCTTTTGAGTACCCCTGAATTGTCATCCCAGTCAGAAAGTTAATGACTGGGACAGAGGAATCAAATCATACTATGATTATTTTTATGGAGATAATTCAAAACTAGAAGATTAGCAAAACATAGAGAAGAGAGAGGCCTGTTTTATCTTCAACAAACTCCCTAATTCCTACCATCTACAAGACTTGTTCTGTTAGTCCTGCGTCTCATTCCTCCCACCTGGCCACTCCTGAGACACGGTGTTTACTCTGGAAGGAATGGTAACTGGTAGTACATGGTAAACAGAGCAGAAGGAGCTAAGACCCAGGCCTGGAACCACCAGAGGACACTGGATATGTAATGCAGGAGCTGTTCCACCTTCAGACTGGCGGAGAAATCACAGCTGTGGATCAGATGATGCATTCGTGGGGCCCAGTGGGATCTGGGGCTGTTCAACGATACAGAAGGGAGTTCTAGCAAATGGAATGAGCCAGCTGTGTGCAATCTAGAATGAGTGCTACTGAAGGATTAGGTAGGCTGTCATTATTCCTAAAATCTGTCTGTGAGGTTGCTGCTGCTGCTAAGTCACTTTAGTCGTGTCCGACTCTGTGCGACCCTATAGACAGCAGCCCACCAGGCTCCCCCATCCCTGGGAATCTCCAGGCAAGAACACTGGAGTGGGTCGCCATTTCCTTCTCCAAGGCATGAAAGTGAAAAGTGACAGTGAAGTCGCTCAGTCGTGTCCGACTCTTCGCGACCCCATGGACTGCAGCCTACCAGGCTCCTCCGCCCATGGGATTTTCCAGGCAAGAGTACTGGAGTGGGGTGCCATTGCCTTCTCCGGTCTGTGAGGTTAGCCAAGGCTAAAGTTCAGAGACAGGGATGCAGTCTGCAAGATCAGGAAGTGGCAAAGTTTTGACAAGGAACCAGGGAAGCAGGTCGAGACCTGGGATTATACCTGTGAATGAGAAAATGTTCTGACTTGGGGACTAAATAAATGAATAAATCACCTGGAGTAAAAATCCCATTTTGGGGGAGGTGTGTCAGTTAAATCAGGCAAATGAAGTGGCAGGAACAAGCAACCCCTGCATCTAAACAGTTTAAAAAAACATGTTATTTGTTCCTCATGTCCACTGCATAGCAGCAGGGGGGCTCCAATGTACATCGTCCTTACTCCGGAATCCCATAATAATCTGTATTATCTACAGTTGCCATACTGGGGTGAAAGGACTGGAAGTTCAACTTCAGTAATTAAATGGTTTCATTTATATTTCCTTGGCCAGAGCAAGTCAGAGCAAGTCACATGGCCATGACTAACATCCAGGGAAGAGCCTGGAAGGAGGGGTGAACTTCAAATCTTGATGAGCATTGGCAGTGGCTGCCAGATAATGACCAAACCTAGGTTCTAAAGAAGAGAGACTATGAAGGGAGGGAAGATTCAAGGCGTTAAACTACCACTTACCTGAATCCTAAGGTCTCTTCATCTGGAACCGACAGTGTGAGTCAGGTTTCAGCAGACTGGGGATCCTGTCCAGCTGACTTTGAGAAGGAGCAGCAGGCACATGGTGGACACTGAATTGGGAGGATGGTGCAGTTAGAGAAACCCCACCCAACAGCTGCTTTCTTGAGTTCATGACTCAAAAGGATGAATTATAGTCTGTCCAGGCTATCCAGGTTGCCACATAATCTGTTCCTCAAATTTGTACTTTTAGGTACAGTTTTCCCCGCTGTCTGAAAGTAGAGCATTCCTATAAAAACTTTCATAAGCCAAAAGGGTGTGAACAAAGAAGCAATTACCTTAAGACACATATTGCTAACAGATGCACAAAATGAATCAAGATGAAGCACAGATGCTCACAGACACAGTTCAAAGCTATGGCGGCTGATGCTGAGATGCTGAGTGTAGTTCCCAGGGAGGGAGGTTTTTGGGGTTGCTCTCTCTGCTCTGGTTGCGTGCTGACTCCGTAACAACTCACTATGAAACAAATGTTGAACGGTGCTGTCACTTTTCACCTCTTGACAAAAATCTTCTGATTTGTTTCGGTACAGAGTAGGTCCTTCATAAAAGTGAGGTGGCTTAAAGTAAACTTCTGAAAAGTGGGATGTACCCACATTTGCTGGCCTATTTTTGATAACCCCTTCAGCAGGGTTGTCATGATTTAGCTCCCATGGGAAGAAGAAAGCATTTGTGTGCATCCAGGTATATAGAAGCAAATGTCAAACAGCTGAATGGCATGAGATGCGTTTATCTCAGGCATATTTGGAGACATTTGTTTAAGGTACATTACATGCCAACCAGGGCCTCTCATTTTGGTTATTATAGTTTTGGGGGGGGCTTCCTAGGCTCCTTACAACCCTTAAGTATTTCTAGAACACCTGCTGTGCCCTCGGGACTGTGCAGGGTGTGGCTCCTGACGTTAAGCAATTATAGCAGCAAGATGACAGGAGAAAGTAAGCACTCGCTTGGTGTCCATTTCAAACAGTTCAAATTTTGGAGGATCTTCTGAAGAGTCAGAAAAATGCTAATTTCACACTCAAATTAACAAGAAAGAAGCTTGTGGTTTTTCTCTTCATAAAAAGCTTTTCTAAAGGAAGAGATTTTTAATTTAGACGAAGTTTATCCAGTCTAAGGTTGGGGAGGGAAACAATTGAGTAAGTGTGGAAATCACTTAATTTTATGATTGTTTCGTTGTTCCAGTTGCTAAGTCATGTCTGACTCTTTTGAGACCCCATGATAACCCCACCCAAGTGCCACGTCATGGCAAACAGAAAAGCATTACTCCCTTAATCGTGTCCGACTATTTGCAACAGAAAGTGTGAATTACAAACCTTCTCCAACACAGGATACATTTTTCGCTAATTAGTAAATGCAGTCTACAAGTCAAGCGTCCTAATTGATTTGCAAAAGGTTAGGGTTGTCAAAACTAGCTCCCATGGTCAACACCACGCTTAATTCTTGCATGGATCCCGATAAAGCACATGCCTGGAATAAACGTGTGGCTCAATTTCTGTCTGCATGGGTTCATTTAAACAGCTGGATACCAAGTAATAAGTGCTTGGACATTTTAAGTGTGTGACCGTAGAGATCCCCAGAAATTAGATCCCTTACAACACTTTATTTCCTTTATAAAAAAAAAAAATGTTCAACTATAAGAATCATAAATTTTCTCCTTTCAAAAGAGAATGTATATGAGTAAAATATTTGACATTTATAGAAACTTTAAAATTAAAAAAAAAATTCCCAGAAAAACTTTTATGATTAATTTCCTGCAAATCTTTGGAAGTCTTTGAAATAGAAAAAAAAAAAAAAGTGCCCTCAGAGGCAGTCTTCTACCTGTTGGTGGTCAATTCAATTACTCTGACCAAAAGAAGGAAATTTTATAATTCATAATTTACTTTGGTGATTTATCCAATTTTCATGGGATAAATATTATTCTTATTAGAAAAATAACCCCTCTTATTATTTAAGAAGCCTCACACAGGGGTTGAAAATGATGATACAGCCATTTCATAGTGACAGCAATGGCAAAATCAAGGACAATAAAGTTTTATCCTATGTATCTTTATGGCATTATGCCCAAATCATTTAGAATGTAGTTGTAGTTAGGACCCTAAACAAGTTTAAAAGGCAAAAAACTAATATTTCACATTCCTCAGGACCTAAATGGCTCAGTGGTTTGAAGAAAAATATACAGCTTAAAGCATTGGAGGTTTTGAAATTCAGGTTAAGTACTGCCAAGAAATCCAAACTTGAATACGTTTAACAGACAAATACAATAAGGCTTTCCTCATAATACATTATTATTTAAAGGAGATGAACCTTGTTTCTTCCATTCTCAGATGAGTTTTAAAATTTCTTCCATTTTTGGTGCTTTTAAAAGATGACTATGTTAATTTCAATTTTCTGATCTCTGAACATAACCCTTCCTTTCATTTTCCCATAGTGCAAGCTGTATCGATGTGTTTTGTTTGGTGGAGATTTAGCTTTCTTTTTAAATTAATTGTCAAGCATTAGTGATAATGTGAAGAAATGGGCATGCTCTACTCTTCTGGAGAGCAATTTAGTGACAGTAAAATAAATGAGTAAATAAAAGCCTAAAAGACCAGGCATTATTTTTGACCTAGTAAAATGACATTTCTAGAAATCAAATGTTAGAGAATTGGCTAAATACATTATGCTGTATCATGCGATAGATTATGAAGTAACCATGAATAAGCGTGCTACATAAAAAAATACCTAATGATTGTTAAAAACAAATGAAATACACTGTTGAAAAGCAGATTTTCAAACAATGTGAACAGAATGCTAATTAGGTTTGTTAAAGTTATATATATTTAATATGATACAATATAATATGATATAATAAGGATGTAGATCCAACCAGTCCATCCTAAAGGAGATCAGTCCTGGGTCTTCATTGGCAGGACTGATGTTGAAGCTGAAACTCCAATACTTTGGCCACCTGATGCGAAGAGCTGACTCATTGGAAAAGACCCTGATGCTGGGAGGGATTGAGGGCAGGAGGAAAAGGGGATGACAGAGGATGGATGAGATGGCTGGATGGCATCATTGACTCGATGGACATGGGTTTGGGCGGACTCCTGGAGTTGGTGATGGACACGGAGGCCTGGCATGCTGTGGTTCATGGGGTCACAAAGAGCCAGACACGACTGAGCGACTGAACTGAACTGAACTGAATAGGGATGTGTTTGAAAGGTTGTACACCAAAATATCAATAGCTGTATCTTTGGGAAGGGAAATTTTGGGTAACTTTTACTTTATACTTTCTGCTCTCCTGTATTTTTAAAGTTTCAAAAAGAACCTATTTTACTTTTGCAATTAAAATTATGTATGTATATTAAAATACATTTCTTAGAATGTAGCATTATGAATGCATTTAATGCCACTGGGTTGTATGTTATGTATATTTTACCACAATAAAAAGGATACATTTATCTACTAAAAAATCTGGGTGTCCTTGCATTTGGTGATGACTTTTTAGGTACAACACCAATATGATGCAGGAAAGAAAAAGTTGGACTTCATTAAACTTAGAAACTTCTTCTCTAAGAAAGAAACTATTATGAGAATGAAAAGATAAGCCACATATTGGGAGAAAATATTTATAAAACATATATCTGATGAAAGACTGGTATCCAAAATATGTAAAGAACTCTTAAAACTTAACAAAAAGAAAATGGCCAACTCAATTTACAATGGGCAAGAGATCTGAATAGACATCTCACTGAAGAAAATATATAGATGGCAAGTAAGCAGCAGCAGCAGCAAGCATATGAAAAGATGCTCAACATCATACATCATCAGAGAAAAGCAAATTTAAAATGACAATGAGATACAACTACCTACCTATTAGGATGGCTAAACTCCAAAACATTGATGCCACCAAACGCTGATGAGGGTGAGGAGCACGAGGAACTCTCATCCACCATTGGTGGGAATGCAAAATGGTATTGTCACTTTGCAAGATAGTTTGGCAGTTTCTTACAAAATTAAACGTATGCTTGCCAGACAATCCAGCAGCTGTGCTCCTTGGTTTTTGCCAAAAGGGTTGAAAACTTTCATCCATACAAAGACTTGCACATGGATGTTTATAGCAGCTTTCTTCAGAACTGCCAAAATTTGGAAGTTACCAAGGTGTCCTTCAGTGGGTGAATAAGCAAATAAACCGTGGTACATCTAGAGAATGGGAAGAAATGAACGATCAAGTTGTGAAAAGACATGGAGGAATTTTCAATGCATATTTTTAAGTGAAAGAAGGCAATGATTCCAACTCTGACATTCTGGGAAAGACAAAACTCTGAAGACAGTAAAAAGATCAATGATGGCCAGGTTTTCAGGGGAGGAAGGACAGAAATGAAGCACAGAAATGTTTAAGGCACTGAAGTTATTCTATACGATACTGTAATGGTGGATAAATATCATTATACATTTGTCAAAACCCATGAAATGTGTAACACAAAAGTGAATCTTAATGTAAACTATGGACTTTAATTAATAATTATAAATTAATATTATCTAATAAAAATAAACCCAAAAAGTTACATTAAAATATTATCTATATTGAAAAAATACAGTTATTAACCGAAATAAAGGTCACTGTTTCCTGTCACAATTCTGCTTTAAAAATATTCATTTCCATAATTACCTCTTGGTTACTTAATGCTGCATGGTAATTTATGACATCTGACAGCAACCTCCAGAAATTTGCAAGCAGATAATTTTCATATTATGTAACAATGATTTGGTCACTGATTCAGTATGAATTCCAAGTCCCATCATTTTTACATTTTGATTAAATAATTTCACTATCTTGATTAAATAATCCACATCAAGTTTGGGGATCTAATTTCTCAAGAGTCTAATAAATGTTTCAATAGAAACCAAGGGCAAAACATACAGAACACTTTAGAATTCTGTCACTTTTGATGATAAGACAGTATAAGGAAAAAGGAAAAACGAGATGTCAAGGGTATTCGTTGAGCACAAATGTTTATTATTCTCTGTGAAGACACACACAGATCTAATTTTCACAATATGGATGGGTCAGCTTGGAAGAATTTTGGGGCTTCAGTACTGGGTCTGGGGCTGAGAAGGACTTTTCTATCAATCATCACAGAAGCAAACAGTATGAATAGCAACATGGAGAATGATGTGGCTAATTCAGACCTGGTCATGCCAAGGGATATGTTTCTGTTTAGGTGAGTAGAATAAAACTAAAGGGGCCTCCTGACAACACTATTACTCAAAGATCCATGGGTTCATGATGCTTCTGAGATTTAATAGAGTAGAATTCATCAGCTGGAAATCTGAAAGCTGAAGTTAAGTTTTGAGGTGAGGAAGGTGGACAGAGCTGGGCACTTTGGGGTGTTCCCAGGTATTTTGCATAGAATTGAGCCTAAGACACCAGTCCCCTCAGAGAACCTGGAGTGAAATCAGGTAACCAATGTCAGAAGCCAGTCTTTTCCTTAAAGCAAACACTGCAGTTCTGAGTTCCACTACTGTTGTGGATGGGACTGTAGTGAACTCACTGTGGTGGTCTAGTTAAGACTTCAGAACTGCCCAGGGCTCTGCTGTCTGAGCTGTGACAACTCCAAAAACGAAGGAGTAACACCTAAGTCAACTTTATTTTCATGTATGTCTTTTGGCCTGATGTTAAGATACTACTTTAGCTCATAGAGTAAAACAGAGTAGTCAGACTTGCATACTGTCACAAGAGCAATTATCCCCATTAGATTCTAGTCCTCTGGAATCAGCCTTGCCCGGAGCTATGCATTTTGAAATATCAGGTATTTTCTCATATGAGTTGGCAAGTCATCCAACTCACTATTTGATGTTGCAATCAGGTGGCTGATGTTATAGATCAGTAGATACTCAAATCTCTACCCTACAGGGAATGCTGACATTGGCATGAGACAGCTTGTTCATTTTGGCTTTGTGTATTGCACATTTGATTGAGCCAGTGTTATGCAAAGGGAAGGTGCATCATAGCTTCTCATAATGGAATAGCAAAGCTAAAAGATACTGAATGTCTAAATCTTGCACTCTCATTTTACATGTGTTCCCCAAAACACTGTAAAATTCTAGAGGGCAGGGACAATGTCTTATTTGTTTCTACCTGATCAACATAACTTCCTTCTTTATACTTGGCATGCAAAGTAATTTAGATGATTTACATTTACATTCCTCTGAGAAGCAAACCTCTTCTGTTTATTGCAAACATGTCTTTTCTCCATGAGTCCCTCATGCTAAGGCCAAAGCCCACAGGAGTGTGGTGCTTACTATGTCAAATAGTCCAGTCTTGCTTATTAGTGCCTCAAGAAGTACAGAGGGAGAATCAGCCACTTCCTCAGGGGTGGGTCCTTTCATTGCCCCATAACATCAATGAGGGAAGGGCAGAGGGCTCAGTGCAAGGCTTGATCTATCACACTAGGCTTTCTTGGTCCTCCATGAGTGAAAGATGCAGAGGATGGACCAGAGTTCCTAAGGTTAAATGTTTTTCCAAGACACTTTATACGCACAGAACAATTTATCTCCCAAGACATTCAGAAAGTGTTTTTGTAGTAGCCCATCATGTGCCTAGAATTAGCTTCTACGAATCTCCTCCATTTCTATCCTTGTGACAATCTTTTATATCAGAAGGATTGGTGCCCTTCCTTGCACATAGGATCGTCTCGGTTCATCCCAATAATGTGTTAGTAATTCTGAGACTCCAAGAAAAGCCTAACTCCTAGTCTCCCTTTTCTCAGAAGGGCCCTTGGTTCTAGGAAAGCTTGCCCACCACTCAGACTGCTTCTAGTTGAAGCATTAATTCCTCGTAGTCATTTGCTCCTCCCTTTCTCCTTCCTTTTGCTATGCATGTCATGGAGTATCCTCCCAATCCCCAGGGTGTTGAATTTGGTCATGTGACCTGTTTTGGCCTCTGCAATAAGAGCAGTTAGTGATGGTTTCAGCTGAGGTCTTACGATTCACACCAACCCTTGTGTACCTCTGCCATGCATCCATAGAAAGAACATGTACTAAGAATCTGTTGTTCCTTTAGGCTGGGTTCTAGAACAGAAGACCAGCGGGTTAGACCTGAAACTGAGCTGTGGCCTAGAGCCAAGCCTCGTTGAATCCTGCTAGGATCAACAATCCCACCAGAGGCTGACTCACCTGCAGACCAATGAGCAAGAAATGTTTGTTGTCATATGCCACTGAGATTGTTTGTTATTCGGCATTAATGTAGTGATAGCTAACTAACGTACTTCATATACTACCAGTGAGTATGGGGGAAAGGGAGCAAGGCACCTGGTGGAATTTAGTGTTCAGGACACTTATTATTGAATCCTCTTGGGATCAACACCTGTGGATAGGAGGAGAGGAAGCAGGATTGCACATAGGGAGAAGCTCTACTGAAATGCCTGCCCGACAACTGACTCAACTGACCATGCGGGACCTCTGGAGATAAAAACAGCAATTCTATTGCAACAAACACACTCAGTGCCCAGATCTTGGTATCTAACACCATTTTGCAATAAAAAGAACCACACCTCCCTGGAGAAACGACAAGGTCAACAGTTGGGGCAGGGAATGTACAAGATGCCTGGAGCATCTTACAGTGCCAGATAGTAAAGAAGTGCCCAAAACAACAACAACGATGACCACAAACTGATGTGTCAGAGAAACACAGGAGCCAACCAAAAGAGCAGCCATGGCCAAAGTTGGAATAATTTGAGCAAGAGAGAAAATAAGGCAATATGCAATTCTAGTTCAAAGCATAAAACAAATATCCAGAGTCCATATTCATATAAATAAATGCTTAAATAAATAAATAAGGATGAATAACCAAATCTTTTGTACAGAAGCATTCCAAATGATTTATGTCCATACTGCTCCCGCAGGAAGGAACAGCATAACTCCCCACTCTTTACTATGGGCATAGTAATTTCTTTCCACAAAGGACAGTATACAAAGAGAGATAAAAAAGTCACTGCATAGTAGGAAAACATAGCAAATACTACAGCAGGCGTATACATAAGTTTCATATCATCAATGATAAATCATGGTGATAGTCTGTACCCTGATTATGACGTAAGGAGAATGGTACTTTATCTCTATTGTCTTCTTCCACAAAACCTAACCTCATTCTAACTGCGAGAAAAACATCAGACAAACCAGAGACAAACAATCATCAGACAAACCCACCAGTTCTGAAAAGTACCTGACCAGTATGCCTCAAGACTGTCAAGGTCATCAAAACCACGGAAAGTCTGAACAACCGTCACAGTCCCCAAGGATCCTAAGGAAACATGACATGTATGTAATGTGTCCTCAATAGGATTCTGAGGCAGAAAAAGAATGTTAAGCAAAGTCTAAGAAAATCTGCATAAAATATGGACTTTAATAAATAACACTAATGTATTAATCAATATTGCTTCATTAGTTGTGACAGATACATTATCCTAATGGAAGATGTTAATGATAGGTGAGACTGGGTACAGAGTATATGGGAAGTCTCTTTGTTTTGCAACTTTTGAAAATTTAAAACTATTCTAAAACAACTTCTAAAATAAGAAGTTTGTTTTTAAAAAGCTAGGACTTAGAAAAGAAGGAGGTGTTTAGCTTTGTTTTCTATCTGTTTTTAAAATTTTGTCCTCTACAAAGTAAAAAAGTCACTTGTTGCATATTTCTATGTTGTAAGAATGGTCTCTGCAGTAGAAGGATGGGGGATTTATAGGTCTCCTGGATAGAAGGTTGTTGTTTTTTTTAAAGGTAACTGTGGATGGGGATGAATAGGCAGGGTACATCATGCCATGAAATTAAAAGATGCTTCCTCTTTGGAAGGAAAGTTATGACCAATGTAGACAGCATATTAAAAAGCAGAGACATTACTTTGCCAACAAAGGTCCATCTAGTCAAGGCTATGGTTTTTCCAGTAGTCATGTATAGATGTGAGAGTTGGACTATAAAGAAAGCTGAGTGCCAAAGAATTGATGTTTTTGAACTGTCATGTTGGAGGAGACTCTTGAGAGTCCCTTGGACTGCAAGGAGGTCCAACCAGTCCATCCTAAAGGAGATCAGTCCTGGGTGTTCATTGGAAGGACTGATGTTGAAGCTGAGACTCCAATACTTTGGCTACCTGATGCAAAGAGCTGACTCACTGGAAAAGACCCTGATGCTGGGAAAGATTGAGGGCAGGAGGAGAAGGGGACGACAGAGGACGAGATGTTTGGATGGCATCACCGACTCAATGGACATGAGTTTGGGTAAACTCCAGGAGCTGGTGATGGACAGGGAGGCCTGGCGTGCTGCAATCCATGGGGTCGCAAAGAGTCGGACACAACTGAGTGACTGAACTGAATTGGATAGAAGGTTACTGATTTTTTTCTTCCAGCGCTTGCTTCTTGGGCTTGTTAGCATTCAGCTACCTTTGGCCAGTGAATTGGCTGTCTTCCTGTGTTTGACAGATTGCTAACTCTCCCAGGCCAATTCACAGTATAAAGCTCCTTAGCTAAATGGAGGAGAAATGTTGACAGTATCCTTGCCAGTTACTGTTTTTAGTCCCACTGATGCTTCTGAAATATTAAAGGAGTAGGCCCTTGTTTAGAGGAAGCTTTCATTATTTTCATTTTTAATTAACTAATTAATTTGGTTGCATTATGCAGCTTATGGAATCTTAGTTCCCCAACCAGGGGTCGAATCTGGGCCCTCTGCAGTGAAGGCACAGAGACCCTGAGGGACTGCCAGGGAATTCCCTCCTTTTCCAAAAAGAATATTCTCTCATAGGTACTTTTGGGTGTGTCCTTCTCTCACAATGATTTCCGCTTCTCTTAATCTCTGCTTTTTCATTCACTGGCTCTCCGGGTGGGCATCTGCACCATTTTTACAGTAGGTAGCTCTGGCCCCCGGCCACTGCTGATTGGATGGATGGTGGTAGCTCCCAGACTCAGTGGACCTGTCAGGATTCCTTCTTGAGGATTTAGAATTGGGGTTGAGATTTCCATCTCAGAACTTAATTGGCCTCTTGAGTTGAGGACATGAAAGCTCCTGAGACCAGCAGCACAATTATCTTTAGCCATGCCAGTTTCCTATTGCTTGTAGCCAGAAGCATTCTTATTGCTTCAGAGCAAATCTATTTCTAGCGAGTATAGAAAAGGGTGAGAAAGAAAGTTAACATCTGATGTGCCAAGTCTCGTGCTAGGGAATTTGTATTTATCCTCTTGAGAATATTTGTGTTTTAATAAAACAAAATTGGTCAGATAATATGATCACAGGATCCATGTCCTCATCAGAACCTTGATAAGTCTCCAAGATTTGGATTATTAGTGTCCATCAAATATATCGACAGAATGTGAGTTCTGCCTTTCTCATTCTAACTCATTCCTAGAATATTTCCTGTTGTGGATGTGTATTGTTTTTGGCTTCCCATTGTCCATTCATTGATCTTCTGGTGACAGGAGACCGATTTTCCTTGAGGAAACTATCCTCTTGGGATTTGGTCATGCTTAAAGATTATCTACTCCTAGAGTTTTCAGTCACATGAACCAATAACAACCCCTTTGTGAAGCCAGTTTGAGCAGGGATCTTGACCCTTGCAATGTCAAGAGTCCTGTTTCACATACTTACAAGAAGTACCTGTTCATGTTATGAATGGGCTCCACTTATTTCCTCTGTACACCCTCTGACTCAGTGCCAAGGCTTCCTTTCCACCTTCACTCTCCCCCTCCCACCCAAAATTCACCCCTCTATCTCCATGAGTGTGTGTGTTTGTGTGTGTGTGTCTGTATCTTCCAACAGGGCCTTGGTTTAAAAATGCATATCATTTAAAAGACAATGGAGCTGGTTTGTTTTCACAGTTGATTAGCAAAAAGTGTTTTAAATGCGTGCTTGAAAATCCTTATTCTCAATTTCTATATATCTCTTTCCACAAAGTAGAAACTACTGTCAATGATATGTCAGAGCGTGAATCTTGGCATGCATCAAAATGATATCCTACATTTTTAGAACCAATATAGCTGACAGTGCACGTTCACATGTGTTAGTTCATTTCACCCTAATATGTAAAGGAGATGTTGCCTTTATTGTTACGATGAGAAAACAGAATCAAAGAAGTTAAGGGCCTCCTCCCTAAATACAGAATAATGGCTAAGAGTTACATGAGAGAGGGCATCCAGTGTGCCAATATACCTTTCATGTTTTAATCCAATGTCAGGAGTATTATATTACATCTGCACTTTACAGATATAGAAACTGAGACAAAAATGTCAAAGCATCTGCTATTCCATATCTGCTAATCGGCAAAACCAGAGCTTGAATTCTGACCCAAGTCAAATGACTTTTGCACAGTTATCATTTAATATAGCAACGTGCCAAGAGCCAACAACTGGAGACAAGAATGAACTTGACCTGATGGGGAGATCATCAAACTAGAATCTGGAAGCATTATTTTTTCTTGTAACTCTAATAATGATGCATAAATATACATGTATTTTGCATCAAAATTTGTACTATTTTAATCAACTAAAACTAAGATAACTTATAGACTAGCACATATGAATAGAGATTTGAGAATTTTCAGATGGAGTACTGAGTTCTTTTTATATTCCATTTCTTAAAAATCAATTAATATGTTGTATCCCCTAGTCCTGCCATAAGTAAAAAAATCTACTTTTAAATCATTTAGCATTTAAGATAATTATTAAGCTTTGGAGAAATAATATTTCTTCAATAACACATAACATATGTATAGATAATAAAAAATCTAATGGTTTCTTTCAAAAAACATAGCCTTAAAAAGGTTAATTGGGTTAGAAGTGCATGTATATGTGTGTGTGAGTGTATAAAACTGTGCAGCTTTAAATTTTATTTATCAGCAGCTGCCCTTAAGGAATAAAACTGGCTTTTTGCTTTTTAGTGATTTTAAAAATAGAATTATAAATAATACCTGCCAGTTAGAGCAATTTGACTTATAGTATCAACATTTCCAAAGAATTACTTGTTGTCTCTTATCAAGTTACTTTTTCACTGTATTTCCATTTCCCCATCTATGAAACAAAGACAATGATATTGATTTTCACATACTTATACAAGAAAATGAATTTGTCACAAAACTTCTGTGGTAGTCTTCCAATGGCAATTCATTGTTCCAGAAAGAAAAGACTAGTGGCCACCAGCTAACTTGCTACTCCCTTAGATTAGACTTGGTACTTTCCAACTTTTATCCCAAATAGGATTTGAAAATCCATGGACATGGTCAGGGTGTAGGGAGATCCAGTGTCCAGGGAGAAGCCCTAAATCAGGCCAGAGAGAAGGGCCAATCCAATGAACTGGGAAAGATGTAAAAGCAAGTAGGAAACAAAAAGAACAGGAGCAGGGACACCAGAATGGAGCCAGCACATTCTGGATGGGCATTGCAAGGGTGCACTGTCATGGATGGAAGAGGCTCACCTAGGGTGCAGAGTACCTACGGGCCTTTCTTAGGAAGAGGAAGATTTAGTACAGAGTGTGGGTCACAGCCTTGTTCCATAGTAGAATTTTCCTTAGGTTCAAATAAGGAAATCTTTGTTTCCCATTTTCAAAAGCATTTTACTTTGGAAATTTTTAGACACAACAGTAAAGAATGATGAATTTCTATGTACTATTACCCTGCTTCAACTATTGCCACAATTTGCCATTCTTCTTTCATTTATCCTCCCCTACCTTATTCATTTATTACTCTGATTGGAGTATTTTAAAGGTCATTCCAGATGTCAGACTTTAATACTTTTCACTGCATATCTCCAACTGGTACTTCATGAAACATCTCTAATTGATAAGTAAGCTGAAAATTTAACAAGCCTTTCATGCTATATAATACCACATTCATATTATATTTTAATCTTTAATTTTATTTTTATTTTATAATATTATGATTGTCTCAAAGATATTTGGTTTGGATCAGGGTCCAAACAAGACTCACATGTTGATTTTGGTTATTTGTCTCTTAAGTTTCTCTTATTCTATACTGGCCCCCCTTGCCCAGCTACCTGTTTTCCATGTCTTTGATTTATTGGAGAAACTGGGTCATTTGTCCTGTAGAACAATGTCCCATATTTTGCATCTTCTCACTTGCTCCACTACCTCCCTTTTCCCCCCTAAATTAGAATATAGATATAGACGCTTGATGAGATTCAGATTAGTTCTTTCAGGCAAGAATATGTCATAGCAGGTGCTATATATAAAATATTTACAACCCATCTGGCAAACCCATACACATGGTTTTATGTGGCCCATAGAATTTATGTTTATTTGGCTCATATATTTTAAAAAAGTAAAGGTTGAATTAGTTTCTGAGTCAACCCAAGTTTGGGCAGGAAACAGAACATTTTATCGGAATATGGACAGAGTTAGGGAAGCAACAGAGCACGGTAAGACACTCTGGGGCTTGTACATGCAAGGAGCCATCATGTCCCCATCCCTGAAGGGCTTGTGGACAGGAGCCTTTGGCAGAGGATTGTAACCAGGGCCAGCCCGAAGCAACCCAATACTCTACGGAGCTGGAGAGGGAGAAATCACTCTCCTCCCTCAATTACCCACTAGTTCGTGACTCCCACTGGCTGAGCTCAACAGGAAGCTGGGGCTATATGAAAAAAGAATTAAAAAAAAGAGTGGATATATGTATATGTATAACTGATTCACTTCACTGTACACCATGAAAGCGAAAGTTGCTCAGCGGTGTCCAGCTTTCTGCGACCCCATGATAGTCCATGGAATTTTCCAGGCAAGAATACTGGAGTGGGTTGCCATACCCTTCTCCAGGGGATCTTCCTAACCCAGGGATGGAACTCAGGTCTCTCACATTGCAGGAGGATTCTTTACCAGCTGAGCCACCAGGGATGCCCCCGTGAAACTCATACAATATTGTGAATCAACTATACCCCAATAAATATTAAAAAGAGAAACAGGAAGCTAGAAGACAAAGCAACCCATTGATACTGACATTAAAGGCCAGCCTCTCTGCACAAAACAGAGTCAAGAAGGGTGAAGAGTGGGTTTAGAGGGGCAGAAAATTTGCCAATATTTACAAGTGGGAATACTTTTACATAAAATTCTGGATTTCTAGTTTCTCTCATCCTACGAGATGATCATGCAGGCCCAAGACCAAGTGTTGACAACTGGTTAGAGTTAAGCATCGGTTGCCCTATGTCGGATACAGAAGCAGTGCTGTGGATGTCAGATCAATCCTAGGAAGGAAGGGAATGAAGAGAGAAGAGAATCCTGGAACAAAACTGATTACCTACCCAAAAGAAACTGAATCCATAAGGAGCTGAGTTTACTATGAAATGGCCAGATAATGTTTTCAGCTATTAGAAGAAATGGAAGCTTATGTGAATTTAGCTCAGTTTGACTAGAGAAAACTAAAGGAATAAAAATTTTTCACATTTGAATATTGTACTAATATGAAGTGTTATTATCCTCATGATAACAAGGAAAAGAATATGGAAAAGAAAATCCACATAGGGAATTCCCTGGCAGTCCAGCGGTTAGGACTCTGTGCTTTCACTGAAGTAAGGTTCTGCAAACCCGGAGGTGCAGCAAAGAAAGAAAGAGAAAGAAAAGAAAATCCACATATATTTAGAGGTGAGCTGAATATGCATATATACATTTTGGCTGATTGCCAACTGACTGTGTGCTAAGATGGATGCTCTGCTGAACGCAGTTGTTACATTTTAGAATGAACTCCTAGCCTACAGGAACAAAGGTGAAAATATTTTCTTAAAAGCAATGATTACTCATGTTTTATTCTTGAAAACCTTAAAACCAACTAAAATTTTTGACATTATAGTGCAGGAACGATCATTTCTCAGCTCCCAGGTTGTTAATAAGGTCAAGATTCTGCCTATTGCTGACACCAAATATACCAGGTCACTGTATATAGCAGCTCAGGTTATACACTACCCAAGGCTAGGGAGGGCCAGTTGCTGTGTGACATCTATAAATAGGCATTTTTTGGTTGTGGCTAAAGATTCCTCATGCTGCAACTAAGACCAGGTGCAGTCAAATAAATATTTTTTTTTTTTAAAGAACTTGCCACAAACCCTTGCCTTCCACAGGGGGGAAGGAAATCAAAGAATGTGCATCTATCCCAGACATCAGAGTATCCTTGAAGCTCACTGCCAAGCCAGCAGCTTAAAAATGATGGGCAGTGTGAAGACACGGAGAGTGTGGGTCAAAAACAAGAGGGGTAGAGATGAGAACAGTGAGCAGGAATTAAGAGGCAGAGCCAGGAAGCTAAGCTTTTGCTTCCTAGACAGACGTTTTTCACTGCCTCTTTTTCTTAATTCTCACAGCCATTGCCATGGGTCCTGCTTCCCTTATCTCTCTCCTGAACTATTGTACAAGACTGGGAATCAGATTCTTAAACTTAGGTTAGAGGATAGAGACTGCACATAAAGCAAAAATTTTAAGTGACTCAGTCATTTCCCACAAAGCACAGCATGTGTGGTTTTGTGTACACAGTTTAGCTACATTCATGCACCTCTAAGTTTGAGAACCACTGAGTTAACAAGAGAAATGGAAGGAAAATAAAGATCATTTATGTCTGGGTGGTCAAGCTGGGCTTTCTTTAAGAAAGAGGGAAAGGCAGGGTAGGATGAATTGGGAGATTAGGATTGACACATATAAACTATTGACACTATGTATAAAATAATAACTAATGAGAACATACTGTAGAGCACAGGAACTCTACTTAAGGGCACTATGCTGACCTGAATGCGAAGGAAGTCCCAAAAGGAGGGAATATATGTATACGTATGGCTGATTCATTTTGCTGTACAAGAAGGACTAATGTAATATTGTAAAGTCACTTTAATAAAATTAATTAAAAAAAAATGAAACTATCAACTCCCTTGTGTTGAGAGTAAATGGGTGAAAAATTTCAAGGTATTTACTCAGTTTCACTAACATTAAGCCCTTGTAACTTTAATGCATGCTGAGAGATTTTTTTCTTTCCTGTTGTGAGGATTTAAGGAGTCACATCTTACAAGGGGATTCAGTTCTACATTCTGACCATAACTTAAAATCATAGTTCTCTAAACTGTCCTAAATTTTCCTTCTGGAATGTAGATCTATTCACATCACTCCTTTATAAAATTCTTCCATGCCCTGAGCTCTTGACTTTTGATTTCATTGCCAATAATTCCTGGGCACAATAGGTGGACCAAAGAGCAACCTTTATCCCCAGTGGAGAGGCATGCTATGGTCTGTTCTCTCTCACATGCAAGCACGTGACTCACGAGGCACAGGCCATAGTTTGGGTTTACTGTAAACTCAATTTGGATCACCGTTACGTTGACTTGATTAAACCACACAGGCAGTTGCAGCGTCAGCCATCATAGATGCATAATCCAAAGGCACTTGGGCATCAGGAGAAGTGTATGAACTTGTATCAGTCAGACTGAAATGAGGGTGTGCCATTCTGAGTACTGTAGCCTTATAAGGGAAGTGGGAGGTGTTTGCATTCAGGAGCTGCTGTTATTAGTGTCAGGTACAAGCCTTTGGAAAATCTGACGCCTGTCAACCGATGGCGCAGGAGCGGCCGAGAGGAGCTACCCCACGTCCAAGGTCAGGGGCGGCGGCCGTCAGGAGCTACCCTATTTCCAAGGTAAGGAGCAGCGGCTGCGCTTTGCTGGAGCAGCTGTGAAGAGATACCCAACGTCCAAGGTAAGAGAAATCCAAGTAAGATGGTAGGTGATGAGAGAGGGCATCAGAGGGGAGACAGACTGAATCCATAATCACAGAAAACTTGCCAATCTGATCATATGGACCACAGCCTTGTCTAACTCTGAAACTAAGCCATGCCCTGTGGGGCCACCCAAGACGGGCAGGCATGGTGGAGAGGTCTGATGGGATGTGGTCCACTGGAGAAGGGAATGGCAAACCACTTCAGTATTCTTGCCTTGAGAACCCCATGAACAGTATGAAAAGGCAAAATGATAGGATACTGGAAGAGGAACTCCCCAGGTTCAGTAGGTGCCTAATATGCTACTGGAGATCAGTGGAGAAATAACTCCAGAAAGAATGAAGGAATGGAGCCAAAGCATAAACAATACCCAGTTGTGGATGTGACTGGTGATAGAAGCAAGGTCTGATGCTGTAAAGAGCAATATTGCATAGGAACCTGGAATGTCAGGTCCATGAATCAAGGCAAATTGGAAGTGGTCAAACAGGAGATGGCAAGGGTGAACATGGACATTCTAGGAATCAGTGAACTAAAATGGACTGGAATGGGTGAATTTAACTCAGATGACTATTATATCTACCACTGAGGGCAGGAATCCCTCAGAAGAAATGGAGTAGCCATGACGGTCAACAAAAGAGTCTGAAATGCAGTACTTGGATGCAATCTCAAAAATGACAGAATGATCTCTGTTCGTCTCCAAGGCAAACCATTCAATATCACAGTAATCCAAGCCTATGCCCCAACCCGTCACGCTGAATAAGCTGAAGTTGAATGGTTTTATGAAGACCTACAAGACCTTCTAGAACTAACACCCCCAAAAGATGTCCTTTTCATTATAGGGGTCTGGAGTGCAAAAGTAGGAAGTCAAGAAACACCTGGAGTAACAGCCAAATTTGGCCTTGGAATGCGGAATGAAGCAGGGAAAAGAGTTCTGCCAAAGGAACATACTGGTCATAGCAAACACCCTCTTCCAACAACACAAGAGAAGACTCTACACATGGACATCACCAGATGGTGAGCACCAAAATCAGGCTGATTGTATTCTTTGCAGCCAAAGATGGAGAAGCTCTATTCAGTCAGCAAAAACAAAACTGGGAGCTAACTGTGGCTCAGATCATGAACTCCTTATTGCTGACTTTAGAATTAAATTGAAGAAAGTAGGGAAAACCATTAGACCATTCAGGTATGACCTAAATCAAATCCCTTACGACTATACAGTGGAAGTGAAAAATAGATTTAAGGGATTAGATCTGATAGACAGAGTGCCTAATGAACTATGGATGGAGGTTTGTGACATTGTACATGAGACAGGAATCAAGACCATCCCCAAGAAAAAGAAATGCAAAAAAGCAAAATGGCTGTCTGAGTAGGCCTTACAAATAGCTGTGAAAAGAAGGGAAGTGAAAAGCAAAGGATAAATGGAAAGATATACCCATTTGAATGCAAAGTTCTAAAGAACAGCAAGGAGAGATAAGAAAGCCTTCCTCAGTGATCAGTGCAAAGAAATAGAGGAAAACAATAGAATGGGAAAGACTAGAGATCTCTTCAAGAAAATTAGAGATACCAAGGGAACATTTCATGCAAAGATGAGCTCAATAAATGACAGAAATGGTATGGACCTAACAGAAGCAGAAGATATTAAGAAGAGGTGACAAGAATACACAGAACTGTATAAAAAAGATCTTCATGACCCAGATAATCATGACGGTGTGATCACTCACACTCACCTAGAGCCAGACGTCCTGGAATGTGAAGTCAAGTGGGCCTTACGAAGCATCACTACAAACAAAGCTAGTGGAGGTGATGGAATTCCAGTTGAGCTATTTCAAATCCTGAAAGATGATGTTGTGAAAGTGTTGCACTCAATATGCCAGCAAATATGGAAAACTCAGCAGTGGCCACAGGACTGGAAAAGGTCAGTTTTCATTCCAATCCTAAAGAAAGGCAATGCCAAAGAATGCTCAAACTACTGCACAATTGCACTCATCTCACATGCCAGTAAAGTAATGCTCAAAATTCTCCAAGCCAGGCTTCAGCAATACGTGGACTGTGAACTTCCAGATGTTCAAGCTGGATTTAGAAAAGGCAGAAGAACCAGAGATCAAATTGCCAACATCTGCTGGATCATGGAAAAAGCAAGAGAGTTCCAGAAAAACATATATTTCTGCTTTGTTGACTATGCCAAAGCCTTTGTGTGGATCACAATAAACTGTGGAAAATTCTTCAAGAGATGGGAATACCAGACCACCAGACCTGCCTCTTGAGAAATCTGTATGCAGGTCAGGAAGCAACAGTTAGAACTGGACATGGAACAACAGACTGGTTCCAAATAGGAAAAGGAGTACATCAAGGCTATATATTGTCACCCTGCTTATTTAACTTCTATGCAGAGTACATCATGAGAAATGATGGGCTGGATGACGCACAAGCTGGGATCAAGATTGCCAGGAGAAATATCAATAATCTCAGGTATGCAGATGACACCACCCTTATGGCAGAAAGTGAAGAAGAACTAAAGAGCCTCTTGATGAAAATGAAAGAGGAGAGTGAAAAAAATTGGCTTAAAGCTCAACATTCAGAAATCTAAGATCATGGCATCTGGTCCCATCACTTCACGGGAAATAGATGGGGAAACAGTGGAAACAGTGTCAGACTTTATTTTTCTGGGCTCCAAAATCACTGCAGATGGTGACTGCAGCCATGAAATTAAAAGACGCTTACTCCTTGGAAGGAAAGTTATGACCAACCTAGATAGCATATTCAAAAGCAGAGACATTACTTTGTCAACAAAAGTCCATCTAGTCAAGACTATAGTTTTTCCTGTAGTCATGTATGGATGTGAGAGTTGGACTATAAAGAAAGCTGAGCACCGAAGAATTGATGCTTTTGAACTGTGGTGTTGGAGAAGATTCTTGAGAGTCCCTTGGACTGCAAGGAGGTCCAACCAGTCCATTCTAAAGGAGATCAGTCCTAGGTCTTCATTGGAAGGACTGCTGCTGAAGCTGAAACTCCCGTACTTTGGCCACCTGATGTGAAGAGCTGACTCACTGGAAAAGACCCTGATGCTGGGAAAGATTGATGGCAGGAGGAGAAGGGGATGACAGGATGAGATGGTTGGATGGCATCTCCGACTTGATGGACATGGGTTTGGGTGGACTCCGGAAGTTGATAATGGACAGGGAGGCCTGGTGTGCTGTGGTTCATGGGGTTGCAAAGAGTCAGACACGACTGAGCGACTGAAATGAACTGAAAGTATCAGCTTGTGTTGAACTTTCAACCTTCCAGCTTCGTCCTTTGCAACTAGCCACATGTATCACATTTCTCACTACAAGGACTGACTTGTGCCCTGTATGATACCTCCATTCCTTTGCACATTCAGCACTTCCTTTCTGCAATGCCCTTCCTCAGTCCTTCTGTGTGGAACTTTTCTTTGACAGTCCTCCTGAATGAGTTCTCTACAAAGTGTTCCTTCTTATTTTACCACGCCTGTAAAATATAGTTCCTTCCTTGGACATTAAGTCCACTATTACTTTTCATAACGATAATGTAATTCATTACCTACAGAAAGTTAAAAAGGAAGGAGGAAGGAAGGAAGGGAGGGAGGGCGGGAAGTAAGGAAGGGTAAAGGGAGGAATGAAGATAGAAGATAGAAAAGATAGAAAAATAAAGAAAGACGGAAAAGAGGAAGGGATGGTAAGACGGTAGGTGGAGCAGAATGCAGAGGGGAAGAAGAAAGGGAAGGAGGGAAGGAAGAATAAATGTAGGGAGAGACATGGGGAAGAATGGGGACATGGTTTAGGATAGAGGATGACCATTACTAGAAGTATAATATGTGAGGCAGGCTTTTCTAAAATGGTTAGGGACAGAGGATCAAAACTATTGCTTCTCCAGCTATAGCTCCTAACTATCCAGGACTCCATAAAGTCTTCTGTAGATTTCTGAAGTCACACTTGTCTCACTCTTTAGGGTTTAATCCACCTGTCCCCATGCCCAGTCAGGTTCACCTAGCAAATTCATCTTTCTCTGTAAACTCCTCTCCTAGCCTTATCATGATGAGAGCTTTCAACTCTGTCTTGCCCTGTGTTATGTCATGAAGCATCCTGTGTTAATTTGATTATGGAGGTCACCATGTGCTTTTCTCTTCTACATCTCCAGGAGCAGGTAACAAGGGGGTTTCTTTGGCAGAGCAAATGAACATTTGCTTATTTATTAATATACTCATCCCCACCTCCCACTCCTATTCCATTCACAGACTCAGCAAACATTTTCTGTGTGGTATTAAATGAAAGATACTTGCCAGGGGCTGCATAATCTACTTAGATTAGAGAAATGAATCATTCTTTGAATCTTCCTTTTCAAGACTTTTCTTTTGCTCTCTTCCTCTCACAAAACCCCACATAACTGTTCTTATCTTATTTCCTTTGTGGGTCTCTATATTATTCTTTGCAGCAATTTTGATTAAAAACTTTTTTAACCATACAGCAACAGTCAAGCAACAGCAGTTCCGGAAGCATCTTCATAGTGCTGAGTTCATTCTTCAACTTTTCAGGCAAAATTTTGCCAAGAAGCCCTTCTCCTGCCCAGTCCCCTTAGAAACATTTTGCCTCACCCAAGTGGCTAGGGTGCTTTTTTCTCAGGTTTCTATTTTAGGGTTTCTCCCCCAGAAAATTCCTGACACACGACTTTGGTTCAGGCAGTCTGTTTGAGGTAGTTTCTACCATTGCAGCCAGGAGTGACTTGAAGAGTGACCCTACAGGCTTTCCTGTGCCCTGGTTTGGGAGCAGATAGTAGACATCACCTTATCCTGATTTACACAGGAGTAGAAAAGCTGGTGACCTGGAGCCAGCTTATATTATCTGTCTTCACCTTTCATTATTTCTTAAATGAATGCAAAGTTTTAACCAGAAACCATTCAAGAGGTAGTTATTTCAATGGTAGTTCTTTCAAACCCTTTCAGAATTTGATTTCTTAGCAGAAAGAAAAGAAGGGTGGTGGCGGCATTTTCATTCTTATTAGTTCAGCTTTGCCCTAAACAGTGGTCTAATCTGCTTAGAAGCAACCCAGGGGTTATGCCAGGGGCCCTAGGGCCTTCCAGAGGCCTGGCTCCAAAGTCAGTTCTGCTTTCCCGTGACCATGTTATTCCCATTCATCATTGTGTTGCTGATGATCACATATTTATTATTTAAAAAGTGGAAACATACAGATTGTTTTCAATTTTAGTTTTTACAGCTTCTCTGTGTCTATAAACATAAAGAATGTCTATTTAGAATACTCAAAAAAGGCAAATAGAATAAAATGAAAAGATTCAAATTAGCAATTAGAAATAATCACTTTTAACATTTTGGCATCTACCTTACCTTTGTATATATAAAAGTTATCCATACATTTTTATGTAAAATTAATAACACATTATACATCTTCACATATAACTTCATTTTTATACCTATCAGGTGTAAATTATTTTCACCTAAAATTGATTTTTAAAGATTTCAGTTTTTGCACTGTGTAACATTTTATTATTTTTTGACATCTTTGAGTAAAGCTGTTTGATTTAAAAAAAAAAGTGAGGCATTCATTTATCTTTCTCTAATGGGTAAACTCATATATAAACCCACCAGTCAATATTTTCTGGCCATTAAAAATTCTCTCTAGCTCAAGAACTAGAAAGTAGCATTAAGAAAAAAAACCAAACAAGAGTTTCTTGGCAGTTTATCTAAAGACTGGCCTTTATAGGATATGAATATTTTAGAATTTGATTCCTATGAACATTTACATTGACCTTTTTCTCTATTTGCTTTGGAAATGTACAAGATGTGATGAGTCTAAGCATTATCAAATGCTTTTAATAAAAAATAAATTCCATTTCTCCAAGAACAAGAAGTCATACTCTTTATTTGAACAATGTTAGGAAGCTATAAATGAAAAGAAAATTACAGTGAAATCATTGATTAAAAAGAACTCAAATTCTCTTCCCACTGTATAAACATACCCGTTTATGGGCAGTGAGCCCCCTCGCTCCGAGGAAACACTGTTCTGAGACCATCAAAATATATGATATTTTTTGGAAAATTACTCACTTTTGTGCAGTGATATACATCTTGAAAAGCACTGTCAAACATACCAGCTTATCGAATTCTCATGAAAAGCCTGCAAGCTGGGCAGACCAGGGTTAATATTCTGTTTTATAGGAGAGTTTGGTAAGCCAACTCTTAGATGGCCTCAATGATCCCCAATCATTCTTGCCTTCATTTAATCCTCAGCCCTTGAACATAGACTAGGGTTGTGACTCTTTCCTAAACAACAGAACATGGCAAAGGTGACAGCATGTCACTCTGTGATAAGGTTAGAAATGACTACAATTTCTATCTTATCAGCAGATTTTCTCTATTGCTTTTCTACTTGCCTGCTTGAATGAAGCAAGGTGTCATGGCTGGGAAGGCCCATGTGATAAGGAACTAAATCCTACCAACAGCCCTGTGAGCTTGCAAGTGGATCCTTCTCCAATTAAACCTAGAGACAATTACAGCCCAACCAACTCCCTGCTTGCAGCTCATGGGAGACCTTGAAGTACAGAAGCCAGCTAAACCAGGCCAGATCTCTGACCCATTGAAACTATGAGAAAATAAATGTGTATTGTTGCAAGTCACTTTGTGGCAATGTGTTATACAGCAAGAAAGAACTAATACCAATGGTAGTCTGAGGCTGAATGTAACCGGTTTGCAAAAATAGTGAAATATGGCCACAATTCTCTGATACATCTGCCATACATAGGTGAGTTCTAGGTCCCTTCCGGTTGCATCTGGACAGGCCTGTGATTGCTTCCATCCACAGAGTTCACTCGAAGTGATGCTCTTTGACTTCTAAGGCAGGGATATAAATACATCTTACTTATATCTTTACATATTTATTATTATTATTATTATTATTTTTTTAAGAGACAGGGTCTTGCTATGTTGCCCAGGCTGGAGTACAGTGGCTATTCACAGGCGCGATCCCACTACTGATCAGCACGGGAGTTTTGACCTGCTCCGTTTCTGACCTGGGCTGGTTCACCCCTCCTTAGGCAACCTGGTGGTCCCCTGCTCCTGGGAGGTCACCATATTGATGCCGAACTTAGTACGGACACCCGATCGGAACTCATGAGCTCAAGTGATCCTCCAGCCTCAGCCTCCCCAGTAGCTGGGATTACAGGCGCGCGCCACCACGCCCAGCTATTGTTCTTTTTAATGAATCAAGCTTATACATTTTGTTGAATGCTTATATCTTTATTGAATTATAGTTCACAGGATATACCATTAAATTCAAGAGTTTTAACTTTCATGGTTCTAAAGATTTGCAAGTTACTCTGAAGGTCAGTGACATGTAAATATTTATCATTTTATTGGGCACACACAGTTTTGATGTTTGATTAATAAAACATTCACTTTTGAAGTGAGCTAATTAATAAAACACTCACATTTGAAGCCCTGAGGTGCTGTTAAAGAAGGCCTACAACCCTGAGGCTGCCATGCTGTTAGGAAGCCCAAGCCACTTGAAGAGGCTTCACCTACTTGATCACAGTCATAGTTGAGCCTACTTATCCAAGCCCAAGCACCAGGCAAGTAAGTGAAGATTCCAGATGATTCCAGCCTCAGTCATTCAAATCTTCTCAGCTGGGTCCCTGAACATTGTGAAGCAGCTTGGAAGAAGTAGAGTTGGAACTGAGATCCAAGTTTTCTCATTCTTACTTCAGTATTCTTTCTGCCATTCCAGATGTTGCCTTTCTATCTAGGGTGTTTATATTTCCTTTTACTTGTTAGGAGAGAATCTCTAGTACAGTGGTGGTCAACTTTGGCAGCATACTAGAACCACTATGAAAGTACTGATTTCTGGTTCCCAGCACCAAAGATGCTGACTCTTTGGTTTTGTGTGCAGCCAAAGCATCAGGATTTTTATAAAAGTTCCTAGCTGACTCTAATATACAGCCATGTTTGGGACCCACTACTCTATACATGCTTATCTCTGCCAAAGGTGACACTTGGTAAAGATCAAATCGATTCTCAATGATCCATCCTAGTGAAACGAAGCAGAGTCGTAGAGAATCCAAAAGAGCAGATTATTTTAAAATCATAGTTCTATTAAATATAAATTATGTGTGTGTATGTGTATGAAAGTACACACAAACACCACTGTGTATGTGATTATCTCGGAGGAAGAAGATAAACTTTCCAACTTGTGTATGCCAGGCAGCATGTGAAGCACCAGGAGTTACAATAGTGCTAAGCCCTAATATGTTTGCAATAAAGAAACTTACCCTCCAGTAATAAGAGAAAGAAGAGCAGAGCCTTGGAACCCAAGAAACCCTAGATTTTGGAAGTATTATTATCCCACCTAATAGGATAATCACATAATAGGACTCATC
Organism: Capricornis sumatraensis; assembly: GCF_032405125.1. NCBI lineage: Eukaryota > Metazoa > Chordata > Mammalia > Artiodactyla > Bovidae > Capricornis > Capricornis sumatraensis. The sequence continues at coordinate 62,093,160 of NC_091074.1, forward strand.
ACTTAGGAAAGTCATGATAAGTATAGAACTGTGAAGTCACATTGAAACATAAGTGCTGAGCACAGTTTATCTTAGTAGCTACATGACTTACTTCTGGATGCTAGCTTCACAGCACTCAAAAATCAAAATTGTGCATATGCCCAATAAAATGATAAATATTTACAAGTCACAGAACTTCAGGGTAACTTGCAAATCTTTAGAATCACAAAAGTTAAAATTCTTGAATATGCAGGTCTATCCTGTGAAATTTAATTCAATAAAGATATAAACATTCAATAAAATATACAACTTTGATTCATTAAAGAGAATAATAATAAATAAGTAAAGATACAAACAGTGGTATAGGAGCATAGAAAAAACAATTGCTTTTTCTGTGATTTGTTTAAACCAAGAAAGATTAAGAAATTTGACTTGAAGGAGAAATTATCTAGGCTGTGTGTATGTGTTAAAGAGTCTACATATACAATTATCCTTATATAAGCTACATATTAAATGCTATAAAATTATAGATAACAATGTTATAATAATCAAACATCTCTAGATCTTAATTATTCCCATTAAAAATGTAATTATGTGATATAATAGAGGTGATAACTAGCACTACAGTGGCAATCATATTACAATACATAAATATATCAATCAACATGTTGTACACCTTGAATTTATACAATGTTTAATGTCAAATATGTTAAAAGTTAATTAAACTTAAAAGCTTTGTAAAACAAATGAAACCATAAAGAAAATAAAAAGACAATCCACAGGATGGGAGAAAATATTTGCAAATGAAGTGATTGACAAGGGATTAATCTCCAAAATATACAAACACTTCATGCAGCTCAGTGTAAAAAAATGAACCAAAAAATGGGCCAAAGATCTAAATAGGCATTTATTCAAAGAAGACAGATGGCTAAACAGCACAAGAAAATATGCTCATCATCAGTAGTTATTAGAGAAACACAAATCAAAACTACAATGTGGTATCAGTTCACATCGATTGGAATGGCTATCATCAAAAAGTACACAAACAATAAATGCTGGAGAGGGTTTGGAGAAAAGGGAACTCTTCCACACTGTTGGTGGGAATTTAAATTGGTACAGCCACTATGGAGAACAGTATGGAAGTTCCTTAAAAATTAATAATAGAGCTGCCATATGATCTAGCAAACTCACTCCTGGGCATATATTCAGAGAAAACCATAATTTGAAAAGCTACATGCACCCCAATGTTTGTTGCAGCACTATTTACAATCACTAGGACATGGAAGCATCAAAGTGTCCATCAACAGATGAATGGACAAAGAAGAGTACATATATACTCAATGGAATACTACTCAGCCATAAAAAGGATGAAATAATGCCATTTGCAGCAATATGGCTGGACCTAAAGATTGTCATATTGAGTGATGTAAGTCAGAGAAAGACAAATATGTGATATTGGATATATGTGGACTCTAAACAATGGTACAAATGAACTTACTTACAAAACAGAAATAGGATCACGGATGTAGAAAACAAATTTACAGTTACCAAGGGGTAAGAAGGAGACGGATAAACTGGGAGACTGGGATTGACCTATACATACTACTATATATAAAATAGATAACTAATGAGAACCTACTGTATAGCACAGAGAACTCTACTTAATACTTGGTAATGGCCTAAATGGGAAAAGAATCTAAATGAGAGTGACTATATGTCCATGTACAACTGATTCAGTTAGCCGTACAGCAGAAACCAATACAACATTGTAAATCAACTATACTCTAATAAAAATTAACAAAATGCAAAAGAAAATTATGCTGCATTAGCTGAGACATGACTGAACAAAATCATGGTTCTAATTCTAAATACATTTGCATTCCTTGCAACATAGCCCTGTGATAAAGAACAGGTTCTCTTTTTAGCGCACACCACCTGTGTGTGTGTTGATAGAATACATTAATTCTGTTTTTATCCTTCTTTTCTGACTCTACAGGTATGTGTGTTGCCCTGACTGGCTGCCCATTAAATTAGACTCTGTCATTTACAACATGCTTTTGCTTGGTGTTAGCCTTAAATTGTGTCCAAGAATCATCCTACTTTGCCGTCCTAGAGCTTTCACTTCTTTATGAGTTTAAAAAAAACACCATGTTTTCTCATTTCCTATTTCAAAGTTCATACTGAAGAAACGCTACACAATAAACCTCACTGTACTGCTTGGGTGAGTCTTCATCGCAGAGGTATTTTTTGAGCTGGCCCTGAAGAAAGCCTGTTGGAAACTCTGAAGTACTAAACAGACTCAGTACAAAGCCTTCAGGAAGTCTGTATCACAGTTAGGGAATCAAGAAGTAAAACTGGTGAAAATTAAATCACAAAACAACACTGCAAGATATGTCCAAAAAAGCTTAAATATTTGGCAAGTTCTTGGTATAGACAACTGATATTGGTTTAGAACAGGAAGATTCCTCCTTGACAAGGAGTAGATTGAAGTAGGTGGACCTCAGCAGACAGTGAACTTGTGGACGTGTACATACGTGGAAAGATGGAGTAGCAGGAGAAGTAAAGGAAAAACAGGGTGTAAGCGGGAATACATCACTGCCTGCCCTCACAGAGAGGGAGGGCTCGTTCAACATGTGTTGGTGGCTTAGTATCACCACCTTGGAGTAAATTCATATAATGTAGTAATTGAAAAGATTTAATAATCCATAAACATCTGCTCCTAAATTGACTGCAGTATTCTGCTTTTGGTGGCTGCTACTTTCATTTCTATTCTTTAGTTCCTCTCCCATGAGCTTGCCACATATCTGCATTTTCACAAGACAGTGGGTGTTTTTGGTGAGTGGACTGGCAAATGAAAGGCAGAGGGAACTAGTTGGTTATTTCCGGTAATGACTTGCGGTTTCACCATTAAGCAGAGAAGAGATGCTATGATGTGTTGTGGTCTTTCAGCTTTCTATCTACGCTAAGTTCATTTCCCATTTTCTAGGCACTTTCTTGGGCAGCTCTGCAGCAATCAAATTAAGGGGGCTATCACTGTGATAATTAAACGCTTTCAATTGTTAATGCTTGATGTTGCACCTCCTCCCAGGGTAGTATACAATGCAAGAGGTGGAAATGCCCTGGAAGCTGGAATTACCCTGCTCTCAGTGATAGGTAAGAACATGCTTCATAATATTTGTGTAAAACAAAAGTCATTTGTGAAGCAAGCGAAGCCTAAATGCTTCCATCTGTACATATACCACAAGTAACTAAATATAGGGAAAATTTGATTAAGGTGTTGGGGAGCAGGATAAGGCAACTATTTGATTATACTTTAGGTTTATAGGAAACAATTTCTAAAAGATTTTTCTCCCTTGAAGATCCTGTTCACATGTTCTCAGAGGCTGGAAAAAAAAATATGTGGGTGGGTAGATCCCAAGGCATTTGCTTAGGGCTGGTTCAGATAACCTGCTCTGCAGATCTTTATGTGATGAGAGCGAATCATCACTTTGATGCACTGCTGATCAATAGAAGGAAATTGTAGAGCAGTAAGTATAACTGTTAAAAGAAATGCAAAGAAAACTGCATGCATGGATAGATGGATGTGTAGACATATCTCTCTAACCATCTATCTGCCTATCATTTGTCTGTCTATCCATGCAAAGGAAAAATCTGGAAGGCTCCACACCTAACTGTTAATCATGGTTAATTCAAGGAAGGGAATTTGGTAGGGATGGAGTGAGAACAATGAAGACGGATGACATATTTTACTTATGTACTTCTGTTTTGTTTAAATTATTTGCAATTAATTACTTCTGAAGTTTAAAGATGCCTCATAAGAGAAGATAGCAAGTAAATAAATCACCAGCTGGGATCCAAAATATAAAAGTGAGTTGTTTAAAATGACAGCATAATATTTTTTTAGCAGTGACAAATTAACTGCTTTGATCTCAGTATGATGAGTTTATAAGAGCTTATGGGGAAAAATGATAAATATTTAGTTATAACAGTTTTTTCAGTGGCAAATATCTTGTTCCTTGGAAACAAACTGAAAAGAATAAGAGGTAAAGTATGAGGATGAAAGTGCTACAAAATAGAAAGTCCTGGGATTGAGCTGTCACTTTCATGTAAAGGTGCATCTGAGGCAATACAAACAGAACAATGACAACAAACCTACATGTTTGAATGATAGTGACTGCACTACTTTGTGTGTGTGTGAGTTCTCAATCATGCCCAGCTCTTTGCGACCCAACAGACTGTAGCCCACCAGGATCCTCTGTCCGTTGGACTGTCCAGGCAAGAATACTGGAGTGGGTTGCCATTCCCTTCTCCAGGGGCACTACTTTACTATCTACATTCAGTTTAATAGACTTGTGATTATGTAGTGTTATGGACTCAGTTGTGGCCCCCATCCCCCCAAATCTGTATATTGAAGCCTTAACCTCCACTGTAACTGTATTTGGAGGTAGGTCCTTTAATGAGATAATTAAGGTTAAATGAGGTCATAAGGGCAGGGTCCTAATCCAATAGGACTGATGTCTTTATAAGAAGAGGGAAAAACTCCAGGAATGTGTGTGCACAGAGAAAGGCCAGTGGGAAGGTGGCCATCTACAAGCCAGGAAGAAAGGTCTCACCAGAAGCCAATCTTGCTGGCAACTTGATCTTGGACTTTCCAGCCTCCAGAACTGTGAGAAAATAAACTCTACTGTTTAAGCCAACCAGTCTATGGTATTCTATTATGGCAGCCCAAGCCAATACATTTACCTTACCATATGCAGTTTGTGTGAGAGTAGAAGAATGATTACAGAAATGAACACTACCAGGACTCTGCCTTCTAGGATCGAAGCACAGTAATACATGATTAAGGACATGATTCTGGAGCAAGACTGTACTGTGTGACCGTGAGCAAGTTACTTAACCTTTCTGATACTCTATTTCCAGTCTGTAAATTGAAGATAATAATAGTATGTAGGTTATATATTATGAGGTTAAATGCTTACTATTTGTAAAGAACCTAGAACAATATCTGGAACACAATAAAAACAATCTAAGTATTTGTTAAACAAATAGATGAGTATTGTCCATTGGAAAAGAGGCTATAAGATCAGAAATATGAAGAATAACTTAAAATAGTAAGGAGTTATTTATAATTTTCATTTAACACCTCAGATAAACTTAAGCATTCTCTATAAAGATTATGAAGTGCCTCTATTAATGTAAATCCAAATTATGATGCTAAGAAGAAGATGAAATTAATAGTAATATACCAGTGTTGCTTTATTAATTGTGACAAGTATACTATATTTCTGTAAGATGTTAATAATAGGGGACATTGACTATGAGATATACAAGAACTCTTTGTGCTATTTTTTCAATAATTATAGGTAAGTCTGAGACTATTCTTAAAAATTATATTTAGAAAAGAAGATAAACTAAGGAATAATTATTTACTTCAGTGAAATATTGACCATTAAATAATAAAATTTAGGCGTCTAGCAATAGTAATTTTTCATTCAAACCTGTCTATTTTACAGAGGATGGTTGATTTCAGTTTCCTTTACAAATATCTAATTTTCAAGATCAAATTCACATGGGAATCAAAAGGTCTAGAGAAAAGGGCATTAATCTAGAAGGCGGGATAAATAATGTTTCACTGAGTTCTGCCTCAAACTGGAGTATGGCCTGGCTCACATCACAGTGATGTCGAGGCATCAGTTTCCATTGGTCACTTTTCCTCCCACTTTTTAAATTCTAAACCTTTTGGTATCTACTTCACAAACCAAGGCAGCTCCAGGAGGCAGACTCTAACCTATGAAACAGTCATCCAGGCCTAGAGCAAAACTGCTATAGGCAGCTGGTGTGCCAGTTTTTCAGTATGTGCAAGAGGGTTGTGAAACAACCAGAGAACACACATTTTAGAGTCAGAATTCAGGGGTAGGTTTTCATAGTGTATACTATTCAACAGATCAGTCATTCAGGTTTATATAGGAGTAACTAATGAACCAACCCTGACACTAAAATATTTACATAAAGCTTGCAAGGGGCAATGACATTATAAATAAGTACATGTCCTAAGGGCATGTTCAGTTCAGTTCAGTCGCTCAGTCGTGTCTGACCCTTTGCGACCCCATGAATCGCATTACGCCAGGCCTCTATTAACAGATAAATTTTGATGCAGAGAAAGAGGGGGCTAGAAATGTCCTGCAGAGGCAAGGAGAAATAAAGTTATGAATTAAGGCAACATTTCAAGCCAAAGAGAAGAAAGCATATAAAGTTTAAAAGAGCTGACACCATCAGATCATCGGCCTGATGCCAACTGATGTTGAAGAAATGCCATCACAGATATACTCTGATGAGATAATACACAGTCTTGGCTCTGAAGGCCACCTGTTGAAAAAGCAGGAATAATGACACCTGTTCAATCAATACATCTGTTGAGAAATTCAGTTGTCCCAGAAGTCCTTTTCTATTCCACTACTAGTTTAAATTGTTATTCATGTTGTCAAGTTTACTGTTAAAGTTGCATTATTTTCCTTTTGTGAATTACTCTCATAACACATTTATATGTATTCAATGATTACATGTAAAAGAAAATAATGATTTGTGGACTATGATTTCTTTTTTGCCTAAAGAACTCATATTCTCATCTTAGCAAATTATAAAACCCATGAAAGCCCCCACATCCTTCATGTCCTGCATGTTGTTTGATTAGATGTGATTGCACACAGATGTGCAGTGAAGTTTATTTTTCTTTTAACCATTTTAAAAGCATTGATTTAGACAGAAGTTCAAGAAAATGGACAGCTACTGTATTGGCTTTGGTCTTGATATAATTTAAAATATCTGTGCTTAAAATATTGAAAACTAACAGCACTCCTAATTGTTCTAACACTATTAACAATTTCAAGTCAATCTTTTTGGGAAGACATATATAAGCAGAATATTTACATTCTAGAAAACAACGATGTATTCTAGGTAGAGTAAAAGGGATTCTCTTCTGCTTATATTCTGTCTAGAAGCATGTTTTATCAAGCAGAAGGCTGGACAGAAGTGGTGAGATATTTGTGTTTTTTTTTTTTCAGTGAAGAGAAAGCTCTTCTGAACCGAAGCAACTTAGGCAACAATTGTTCTTTACAACTCTAGCTCTCATGATGTAAACAGTGTGTCTAACAACCAATAACATGTTCTGAAGCTGCAAATATGTCCAGTCTATATATATATGCAATCAGCTTATTATGTTTGATCTATATTTACATGTAATCAGTTAAATAAAACTTTGCATTTCAGGACTTCCTTGGTGGTCCAATAATAAAGACTTAGTGCTTCCTCCACAGGAGGCGCAAGTTCAGTCCCTGATAGGGGTACTAAGATCTCACACCTAGACCAATTTCTAATCATTATATTCTAGCTTAAGGTCACCACATTGTACAACATCAGGAGACTTTATTTACATCATACTCCACATATAACTCTACAATGAGGTTAGGTGAATTGTGCCCTCTTTCCCTCTTTGAATTGTACAGCATAGTTTCCCTGCTATAGTTCATAAAATCTATGAAATGATAAATGCATATCAATAAATCTTATCACTAAATTATTCCTCTCACTTTTAGCAAAATCAGACTTTCAAAGACCATAGTATAATATTTTTCAAAGCGAGATCTTGTCTTAGATATTTTCTTTTCTTTTCCTTTTCCTTCTAGCATTCCCTTCTTTGGGACAAAGACTCTTCCCCCACTTTCAGCAATTTTGGTGATGATATCATTCTCCAGTGATTACAGTGATGGACATGGCATCCAGGCCTGACCAATTATGGCAGGTATTGCCTAGAAGACAGTGATTGGTCCAAGGGTCAGCACGTGATCCCAGCAGGGCCAATCATAGTTCTTCCATGAGGTTTGATATGTGGATATAGTGCTGTGAAAACGTATTTCTGGGGAAGTTGGCAGCAATTTCCTCTATTAGAGGGAAATCACCGATGTAAAATTAGAGCAAGAGGTAAAAGCCAAGTAGAGAAAAGAAAAGTAAAGGGATGAGAAACAGGAAAATACTCCTGAGGACATCTACTTGAATCCTTGGATTTACCTCTAATCTCCCAGCTATGTTTGAAAATTACTTACTTTGTGTGCAAATAACTTGATTACCAGAACTCATGATTACAAGTTTTTCATTCCTCTCAGGAGACTATTCTGAGTCTGGTCAACTTAAAGCCGTATAATTATACGTCCTCTCTCAGAAAGAGAAACAGAAAAAAAAATTATTTAAAACACTGGTGTTATTAATTCACTTGATCCAAGATATTAAGGCAATGTTTCCAGGAATAGTTAAGGTTACTAATGTTATATAGCAGATATAGTGAGTGAAATTTTAAAAATACCTTCTTCATTATAAAACTTTTTGAAAGAGCACAATTTTTTTAGAATAAGATAAGGGCTACTTATATCACTACCACCAAGTGTTACCAAATCTTCACATGTTTTCACACTAAGAAAGTGGAATTAATTTCCCCTTTTACGTGCTATAGATTCTTTCCCATATTAAGTGCACAGAGGAAAAGTCAAGATATGAGCATTAGCAGCGGAGGCCCGGGCGATTCTTTTGAATGGAATCGGGCTGATTCATCGCCGGTTCGCCTAGCCAGAGCCGGGCCCAGTCCAAGCTGCTGCTGTCGCTGTCGCCGCCGCTGCGTCATCGCTCCTGGAAGACAAGGGTCCAGACCGCGACCTCCCGCTCCGCCCGCCTTCAGGAGAGACAGGCGGGGCGGGGGAAAAGCCTTGGGGAAAAATATACCTGCCAGTATTAACAAGAGCTTGAATTAAGAAATTTTTCAAACTCAGCAAATTGAAGCTTAATACCACAAGAGCTGTAGCTACTGACCAGAAATATGGACAGACTTCTTAGACTTGGAGGAGGTATGCCTGGACGGGGCCAGGGGCCACCTACAGATGCTCCTGCAGTGGACACAGCAGAACAAGTCTATATCTCTTCCCTGGCACTGTTAAAAATGTTAAAACATGGTTGAGCTGGAGTTCCAAAGGAAGTTATGGGTCTTATGCTTGGAGAATTTGTGGATGATTACACCGTCAGAGTGACTGATGTGTTTGCTATGATACAATCAGGAACAGGCAGACAGTGTGGAGGCAGTTGATCCAGTGTTCCAAGCTAAAACGTTGGATATGTTGAAGCAGACAGGAAGGCCTGAGATGGTTGTTGGTTGGTATCACAGTCACCCTGGCTTTGGTTGTTGGCTTTCTGGTGTGGATATCAACACTCAGCAGAGCTTTGAAACCTTGTCAGAGAGAGCTGTGGCAGTGGTTGTGGATCCCATTCAGAGTGTAAAAGGAAAGGTTGTTATTGATGCCTTCAGACTGATCAATGCTAATATGATGGTCTTAGAACATGAACCAAGACAAACAACCTCAAATCTGGGTCACCTAAACAAGCCATCTATTCAGGCATTAATTCATGGACTAAACAGACATTATTACTCCATTACTATTAACTATTGGAAAAATGAATTGGAACAGAAGATGTTATTAAATTTGCATAAGAAGAGTTGGATGGAAGGTTTGACACTTCAGGACTACAGTGAACACTGTAAACATAATGAATCAGTGGTAAAAGAGATGTTGGAATTAGCAAAAAATTACAATAAGGCTGTAGAAGAAGATAAGATGACCCCTGAACAGCTGGCAATAAAGAATGTTGGCAAGCAGGACCCCAAACGTCATTTGGAGGAACATGTGGATGTACTTATGACTTCAAATATTGTCCAGTGTTTAGCAGCTATGTTGGATACTGTTGTGTTGAAATAAAGTAATGGAAAAAGCTTTTAGTGATACTTTCAGTGTATAGTCCTCTGTTGTTCCTAATGCTCAAAATCAAGGGACCTCTGAAGGTGCATTTGGCTAAAAGTAAGACATCTGGCATCATTTGCAGCACTGTAACACCTTCACTCTCCATTGTGCAATTACTTCTATTCCTTTAGTCAGGGTCTTTGCAGATTCCAAAGTTGTAGAAGAACACATCAAAGTGGACAAATCTTGTTAAGATCCCATTTAATATTTGAAGAAATCAGTAACACAAATATACTTTGATTGTTGCTTACAAAATAAAATACATTTACAATCTAAAGATATGAGCATTAATTCTCATCCAAATTCTGTCAGTAATTTATGTCCCCACTTAAAAACCCCCAAAATCAAATCAAATCATACTTCTTAGGATGATTGTGGGAGTCAAGTGATATATATATATAAATCAAGTACCATGACCAGAATTTAACCAACGGGACAGAAGCTGTCTAACAAATGGTAGTTGTTGTTTTATAAACAAGGAGACTAAGGCATAGAGTGCAAAGAAAGCAAATAAAAGTCTTTAAAAGCAGAAGAGTTTTGATTCTAAATGCCATGTTCCAATCTCCTTCTCTGTCCTTCCAGTGAAGCAGTCTGCAAAAAGCTTCTTCACACTTTCTTCTATTTGATCTTTATAACAACCCTAAAAGGTTTATGCAGAAAATTGCTCTTTATCTCTGTGGAGAAGTGAATTTTAATGGATGAGTATTAATGGCTGCTTAAGCTAATTGAAAAGATTGACCAGCATCACAACTCCAACAAGAGAAGTTGAGTAGAGAGACAAAGAATAACACACACGTGAACTGAGAAGCCCAAGAATACGAGGCTGATGGCACTACCCAGAACATACACATCAATAGTGACTTGCAAAAGCTGGAGTCTAAACTCACGCTCACCTGATCCTAATAGGCAGTTCCCTTACTTTTTATTTTTTGTTATTTTAGTTACTTATCCAAAAGCGTGGAAAGAGGTTCCAGAAGGACATAAAGAAAGATTTTCCTTATTCCCTCAATCCTCTCAGGAGGCAAAGTTGCTGCTATTACTATTATTATTTTAAATAAGGTAACATTTAATACAATTGGTAACATTCGGAATTCCTGCTGCTGCTGCTAAGTCACTTCAGTCGTGTCTGACTCTGTGTGACCCATAGACGGCAGCCCACCAGGCTTCCCTGCCCCTGGGGTTCTCCAGGCAAGAACACTGGAGTGGGTTGCCATTTCCTTCTCCAATGCATGAAAGTGAAAAGTGAAAGTGAAGTCACTCAGTCATGTCCGACTCTTAGCGACCCCATGGACTGCAGCCTACCAGGCTCCTCTGTCCATGGAATTTTCCAGGCAAGAGTACTGGAGTGGGTCAGAATTCCTAATTTGTACAAAACACTATGAAAGTTACTTAAGCTCTAATTCTTTCAACAATCTTTCTCTGGTAACAGAGAAGCCCTAGATCACCCAGCTGGAATTCTTTTTTCTTCTTCCTCTTCCTCTTCCTTATTTCTTCCTCCCTCCCTCCTTGTCTCTCTGCCCCTCTCTCTTACACACACACACACACTCACACTCACACTCACACTCACACTCACAGAGGCATTTATTTATTTTGCATTGCTGCAGAATGACAACTCTGTACCATAAGTTCTGTCTCAAAGTAAAACAGTTACCTTAATGTTTTGTATTCTTTTCCAAACAGAATATCCTCAATTTGCTGTACACCAGAAACTATTAAAACATTGTACATCAAATATACTTTAATAAAAAAACATATTGGGCAGCTTCAAAACACTCAAGCCAATGGTTATAAGGGAAAAGACATATTTGGGAAGTTGTGGTGAGTTTACCTTCCATGTTGAACTCTCCATCCATCTAACAGTTTCAATCATCATTCCTAAATATGCACAGATCATTTGTTTAGAAAGTATTCACTGAGTATACATGAAAATCCTACAGGCACCGTTAACCTATTGGTAAGCAAAAAATTAAAATCCTTTGTGATAGATCAAATTACAGAGTTCTCTTTCACTGACTATAGTAAGATGAAAGAGGGAAGTTATTAACCTGCTGAAGAGTTCAGTAAAGTTCAACTTCATATTATCAAATTCCATTCTTTTTTTTATTCCATTGGTTTGCCCCAGATGTTTAAAGCATACTATGGTTTGAATAATTTATCAGGTAGACTTGAAATTCACATGTATTAGTACGCTGACATATACAGTTTTTAAAGAGAAGAGAAGGAACTCCCTAGAGTTCGGCAGCATTGTGGCCCCAGGATTCTACCTCAGAGACATTTCTTCACAATGTCTATTTTCCGTAGATAAGCGGAGTCAAAGACCATACGTTTTTGTAGCAGAGGCTGTGTTGGTGTGGTGAAAAGATTCAAGAACTGACCCTCAGGAGATCTGGATTTTAAAACTCCCAAGTCATTCACTAGCTGGATGACAACAGTGAGCCTCAGTTTTCTTAATAGCAAAAATAACAGATTGCATGATTGGATGATTTTGAAGGTCTGTTTCAGATAGAAGACATGAATCATTACAGTTTTTAGAACTTATAAACTACTTCTGATGTCTACATAAAGAATGGATTAGTCTCATTTATCTGTTAATTTATTCATTTAATTATTCATTCATTCATTCCTAGCATACTGCAGTTAATATCATGAGTTTTATGGTCAAGTCCTTTGGTTCAGGGCTTGGTATCTCTACTTACTAGATAAATGACCATGAACAATTAACTTGCTAACTTCTTTGTAACCCTGTTTCCTCATTTCTCAATGAAAATAATTTTACCTTCATCATAAGACTACTGGAAGGTGTATCAGTTAAGGACTCTTCAAAGAAACAGAACAAACAGAATGTGTGTGTGTGTTGAGAGAGAGAGAGTTTAAGGAATTGGCTTACAAGATTGTGAAGGTTGGGAAGTTCACAATCTGCAAGGCAAGGAAGCAGGCAAGACCCAGGAAAAAACTGATGTGGCATCTTGAGTTCAAAGGCAATCTGGTGGCAGAATTCCCTCTTTCTCGGAGGAGGTCAGTCTTTTTCTTAAGGCCTTCAATTGATTGAATGAGGCCCACCCATATTATGGAAGGCAATGGCTTTACCCAAAGTATATTATTGATTTATATGTTAATCTTATCTAAAAATACTTTTACAGCAACATCCAGATGTATTTGACCAAACTTCTGGGTCCCATGGCCTAGCTAAGTTAACACATAAAATTAACTATCACAGGAGGAATACTGATAAAGTGGGTGACAAACTTACCACAATGTCTAACATAAAAAGCAAAGAATAAAAATTATCTATTATTATCACACTTGTTTTGCTGGATATTAGGTTAGGTTCTGAAGACATAACAACTCCATACGATACAATCTTTGTTGGTCCTTAATGAACTTACAGTCTAAACATGGACGCTAATAAGCTACCTGACCATTACAACAGAGAATTCTGAATACTGAGAGGGAAAGGGTACTATGAGAAATATGAGTGGCATAAGAATACATAAAGGGGCCTCAAATCAGAATGGATAGAGGGATAACAGCTAAGATCTAATGAATGAATAGACTTTGGTCAGGTAAATGGACATGGAAGGAAAGAAGTGTATGGAACTAAAAATGAGAAAGAACATTATCTATTCATAGAAGGCAAGTAGTTTATCATTTGTTGGGACACTGGATGGAAGAAGCAAGTGAAGACAAAAAAGAGAGATGGACAGGGCGAAGCCTATAAACAGCTCTTGCCAAGATAAGGAGTTTGGACTTTACCCCCAGAGCAATAATGATCTAAATATAGTTGCAATGCTGGGAATAGAGAGAAGAGCCAAATTTGGGAGATCTTAATAGATGGGTGGATAAGACATGATGATGAATTAAATGTTTGAGGTGGAAAGAAGGAGGAATGCTGAATCTTAGGAGTCAGCTGATGCTATGTTTAGAAGCTGCTATAACTTTTTTGGACCCGATAAACGATATCTGGAAGAATACTGGAGAACTTTTCACTAGTCATCTACACTTTCTGTTCTTCATTTTCCTCATCGGTAAAATGAAGATGCTAGACTCAATGCTCTTTGAAAGGCCTTGTTTTGCTCTAAAATTCTATAGTCCTATGACTGTTTTTTAACTTTGTACATGAATGCATATTTTGGGAAAACGGATTTTGTATGACCAACTCAGTAAACTGAAGAGCAATGAACAGTATCATCATAGTGGTATTTAACTATGATTTTGCAATTATTACAGGATGCCACAATGAGAAAGATGAGGAAATTAGATTACACATTCTAGTATCTTTTACAATCTGAACTGTCAGAAAAATATGGGTGGTTGATGTTGCAGATCTAAAAAGATTAGATGAATTGTTCTAACTAGAATCAGAGTTGATAAGGAAATTTCTGTGAGTAGTGAAACAGACCAAAAAGCTGATTGGTGAAAAAAATGCATGGGAGAGAGAAATGAGTGAGCTCTTCTTTTTCTGCTATGTGTCTGCAAAAAAAAAAAAAAAAAAAATTGATTGCTCTGGTTTCAAGCACTTGATTTATCCTTTATGATACTTGTAAAATAGTATTTGCTCTATGTGTTACATCACTTCAGTCATGTCTGACTCTTTGTGATGCTATGGACTGTAGCCCACTGGGTTCCACTGTCCATGGGATTCTTCAGGCAAGAATACTGGGGCATGTTGCCATTTCCTCCTCCAGGGGTCTAACCTACATCTCTTACAATTCCTGCATTGGCAGGTGGGTTCTTTACCACTAAAACTACCTGGGAAGACATGTGATTTTGCTCTATATTTTAGAGTTTATTTGGTGTTTTAATAAAGGAGCTGCAGACTCAGAGGGAGAGGATGAAATCAAATGAGGATTTGAACCGTTTGAATTAAAAACCAATCTAGATGGTCATCAAACTCAAGCTGAATTTGAAATATTATGTAGAAGTCTTTTTGAACAAGAACTGAATGGTGAAAAGATTTTCAGAGATAATCTGGGATAAGCAATTCAGAACCTGGTTGATTGGATACTAGTGTTCCTTTTACCTGGAAAACTTAAGGAAACTAACATAATACTGTAATTCAACTTTCTGCTCTTCTAATAGAGTACTGGGAACAAATATCTTGCAACATGAATATTGTATGTATTAATATTAGTTATCATTTATTTGGTTGGACTGACAGAAAATGATTAGAAAACATTTTATCAAAAATTAAGAATGCATTTCTAATTTAGATGAAATTCAAGTTGGTTGGGAAGGTGTCTACAATTTGCTAGACAGTGTCTTAAAAACAATCAACAAATTTAGTTCCAAGTAATTTGTTCTCATTTTATTGTACCTAATTGTATAAATAATCATTACAGACCATATTAGTAACTAACTTTCTTGGGAGAAGGAGGAAAATCTGTATTCAAGCCTCACTTTGACAAAGTCTGCCATAATATTACCAAGTACTATTCTAAGGGCTATGGGATTTATCTAAGGGCTATATGATTTCAATAAATTTTCTGACCTCACAATAATAATTGAAAATAATATTATCTTTATCAATTCACTGAATTAATAATTGAATACTGACTCACATTCTTCCCTGACTTAATTTTAAACCTGTGAGTTACCTCTTCCTGATAGCCATTCTCAAATGATCCTTTCATTGTACAGCTATAACTCTAATTTAACTCTTTTCAAATATGTTTGAATTACAGATCAATTTTTTTTTCTGCCAAATTCTACCACAATGTAAATTTAAATACCTTATTCCAAGGCAATAAATGAATTCAGATAACCTTAGGATTGATGAACCAGGTGAGACTTAATCCAAATAATAATACTTTATATAATTTTGCTGATGTCATATTCAGTCTATTTTGTCTCTATTTTACTATAATCCTCTAAAGGCAAGGATAGCGCTTATTTTTCAAAATGTATTTCAAGTACTCACTGAAATTTTCAGTCCCTACTGGTATTCAAATCAAGAAGAGTTGACCAAGTTGAGGCACCTGTGCTGGTGGTACATTCATACCAGCATTTGGAGTCCAGAATAGAGGAACCAACTACAACTGAAGATGCTTCTGAATTGACAAGGAAAGGTAAGGGCCAGAGGTTTGATTCCAAAATCAAGGCATCAGACATTGTCAAGGAGCAAGCCAGGTAAACAGAGGTAAGTAAGAAAGTGAAAAGGGAAAGAAAAAGAAACAAAAAAAGAGAGGTGAGTCAAGAATCAAAAGCTGAGCAGAACCCAAGTTAAGTGGGTACAAGGGCAGGACCTGAAACAGCAGGGTCCTCTTGTGACCACAACGCCTGCAGAAGGTTCCAGGGTCTCTGTCCTTATGGACTCTCAGGCAGACCAGAATGAACTTTGCATAAACCATGGGACATTTTTCCTGGCCTAGAAGCTAAGTTACCTGGCCTAGTACGAAGTTACTTTTGGGCCCAACCTTGTGCCTACTTTGCTTCCAAAGATGGGGGCATCTCCTTTCAGGCAGAGGAATGAGGTCAGGGACCATTTATTTTTACAAGTTCAGAGAAAGGAAGAAAGAACACAAAGTATTTCCAAAGAGATCCAGGAATATTTCATCTCATTTCTATTTTATTGATAAACACTTTACTTCTCCCTGGTGGCTCAGATGGTAAACAATCTGCCTGAAGTACAGGAGATGCAGGTTCCATCCCTGGGTTGGGAAGGTTGCCTGGAAAAGGGAAAGGCTACCCACTCCAGTATTCTTGCCTGGAGAATTTCATGGATAGAGGAGTTTGGCAAGCTACAGTCCAGGAGGTTGCAAACAGCTGGCCACGACTGAGTGACCAACAACACTTTCCTTTTCCCAGCAGATCTTTGCTCCCTAGTACAGTGGTTTATATGTATCTTTGTTGTCCACTTTTTCTGTGCCCTTTACTTGAGGTCTTTTCTTTTGGTAGAATGGTGAGGTGGTGAGGGAAGACATAAAGCTCTGAGTGTCCCCTAAGGGTTTGCACGTGGGGCTGTAATTCTCCTCTATTATGATGTTTCCTGGATTAACCCATCTACACTATATACCAACCAGAGGTGATGTGGTTGCTACTCACTGCCCCTCAAAGGAATATCAATGGAAAATCAGAAGAAAACAGCTATTCTAATCCATGCCATTATTTCTCTTATTTATCTGGGACCAGTAACAGGGACAACTCAGGTTCTCAAGTCCATAAATGAATGATGCATTAACATAGCTACAGAATCCTCTAAAACTTGATAGAGCATCATTTCAAGTCACATTATGAATTAGACAAAGGAAGTTCCCCTAGTCTCTTCCCCATTTGTTAAGTGTTATCAACAAAACCGTACAAAAAAGGTCCTCATGACCCAGATAAGCACAGTGGTGTGGTCACTCACCTAGAGTCAGACATCATGGATTGTTTTTGAAATCAAGTGGGACTTAGGAAGCATTACTATGAACAAAGCTAGTGGAGGTGATGGAATTCCAGTCGAGCTATTTCAAATCCTAAAAGATGATGCTGTGAAAGTGCTGCATTCAATGTGCCAGCAAATTTGGAAAACTCAGCAATGGCCATAGGTTTGGAAAAGGTCAATTTTCATTCCAGTCCCAAAGAAGGGCAATGCCAAAGAAGGTTCAAACTACCATATAACTGTGCTCTTTTCACATGTTAGCAAGGTAATGCTCAAAATCCTTCAAGCAAGGCTTCAACAGTATGTGAACTGAGAACTTCAAGATTAGAAGCTGGATTTAGAAAAGACAGAGGAACCAGAAATCAAATTGTCAACATCCATTGGATCATAGGAAAAGCAAGGGAATTCCAGAAAAACATCTACTTCTGCTTCATTGACTATGCTAAAGCTTTTGACTGTGTGGATCACAACAAACTGTGGAAAATTCTTAAAGAGGTGGGAATACCGGACCACCTGACCTGCCTTCTGAGAAACCTGTATGCAAGTCAAAAAGCAACAGTTAGAACCAGACCTGGAACAGCAGACAAAATTGGGACAGGAGTATATCAAGATTGTATATTGTCATCCTGCTTATTTAACATCTATAAGAGAATGTCATGTGAAATGCCAGACTGGATGACTCACAAGGTTGAATCAAGATTGCTGGGAGAAATATCAATAACTTCAGACACTCAGATGATACCACCCTAATGGCAGAAAGTGAAAAGTAACCAAAGAGCCTCTTGATGAAAGTGAAAGAGAAGAGTGAAAAATCTGGCTTAAAACTCAACATTCAAAAAACTAAGATCATGGCATATGGTCCCATCACTTCACAGCAAATAGATGGGGAAAAAGTATAAACAGTAAGAGATTTTATTTTCTTGGGCTCCAAAATCACTGCAAATGGTGACTGCAGCCATGAAATTAAAAGACACTTACTCCTTGGAAGAAAAGCTATGACCAACCTAGACAGCATATTAAAAAGCAGAGACATCACTTTGCCTACAGAGGTCTGTCTAGTCAAAGCTATGGTTTTTCCAGTAGTCATGTACAGATGTGAGTTTGACCATAAAGAAGGCTGAATGCAAAAGAATTGATGTTTTTGAACTGTGGTGTTGGAGAAGACTCTTGAGAGTCCCTTGGACTATAAGGAGATCCAACCAGTCCATCCTAAAGGAAATCAGTCCTGAATATTCATTGGAAGAACTGATGCTTAAGCTGAAACTCCAATACTTTGGCCACCTGATGTGAAGAGCCAACTCATTGGAAAAGACCCTCATGCTGGTAAAGATTGAGGACAGGAAGAGAAATGGGCGACAGAGAATAAGATGGTTGGATGACATCACTGACTCGATGGACATGAGTTTGAACAGACTAAGGGAGACAGTGAAGGACAGGAAAGCCTGGCATGCTACAGGCCATGGGGTTGCAGAGTCTACAGACAGGACTGAGTGACTGAACAGCAACAAGAAATCAACAGAGCAGAACAAAAGAATAAACTCACTTGATTAGATTTCCAGAAGAATGCAAATAATAATGATATATTATGTTAATAAAATGGGATATTACAATTAAGATAGCTCAGTAAACATACACACATACACACCTCTTCTCATTATTGATTCCTTTTTAATTAATTCCTTTTTAATCACAAGGAAATGAAAGTTCTGAAAAAAAATCAGAGAGGTCCCATTTAGTTGCCATATTCTTATCTTTTAGCAGCTATAGTCAGGGCTGCTTCCATTAGAATTAAGTAGCTGGTCAGAGGATTGAAGAATTTCAATTTAAAGTCTCTTATGCGTATCACTTTTCCAAAAGTTACACTATCACCTGAACACATAAAATGTCACAGCAGCAGAACTATATCCATATCCATACATTTTAGACAAGAAGATTGGCTAGTGTCTAAATATCAAGTTCCTTATACCGAAATGTTTCAAAACACAATCCGTGGAAATTAAAGATGTGCTTAGCAAGGATGGGAATAGTGGTCAAACAGAGAGGTGTCGCCACAAAACTAAGTTCAGTTCAGTTCAGTCGCTCAGTCGTGTCCAACTCTTTGTGACCCCATGAATTGCAGCACGCCAGGCCTCCCTGTCCATCACCAACTCCCGGAGTTCACTCAGACTCACGTCCATTGAGTCAGTGATGCTATCTAGCCATCTCATCCTCTGTCGCCCCCTTCTTCTTCTGCCCCCAATCCCTCCCAGTATCAGAGTCTTTTCCAATGAGTCAACTCTTCGCATGAGGTGGCCAAAGTACTGGAGTTTCAGCTTTAGCATCATTCCCTCCAAAGAAATCCCAGGGCTGATCTCCTTCAGAATGGACTCGTTAGATCTCCTTGCAGTCTAAGGGACTATCAAGAGTCTTCTCCAACACCACAGTTCAAAAGCATCAATTCTTTGGCACTCAGCCTTCTTCACTAGTCCAACTCTCACATCCATACATGACCACAGGAAAAACCATAGCCTTGACTAGGCGGACCTTAGTCAGCAAAGTAATGTCTCTGCTTTTGAATATGCTATCTAGGTTGCTCATAACTTTTCTTCCAAGTAGTAAGAGTCTTTTAATTTCATGGCTGCAATCACCATCTGCAGTGATTTTGGAGCCCAAATTAGAAAGCATCACTACGAACAAAGCTAGTGGAGGTGATGGAATTCCAGTAAAGCTATTTCAAATCCTGAAAGATCATCCTGTGAAAGTGTTGCACTCAATATGCCAGCAAATTTGGAAAACTCAGCAGTGGCCACAGGACTGGAAAAGGTCAGTTTTCATTCCAATCCCTAAGAAAGGCAATGGCAAAGAATGCTCAAACTACCACACAATTGTACTCATCTCACACGCTAGTAAAGTAATGCTCAAAATTCTCCAAGCCAGACTTCAGCAATACGTGAACTGTGAACTTCCAGATGTTCAAGCTGGTTTTAGAAAAGGCAGAGGAACCAGAGATCAAATTGCCAACATCCGCTGGATCATGGAAAAAGCAAGAAAGTTCCAGAAAAACATCTATTTCTGCTTTATTGACTATGCCAAAGCCTTTGACTGTGTGGATCACAATAAACTGTGGAAAATTCTGAAAGAGATGCGAATACCAGACCACCTGACCTGCCTCTTGAGAAACCTGTAGAACCTGTAAAACAGTTAGAACTGGACATGGAACAACAGACTGGTTCCAAATAGGAAAAGGAGTACGTCAAGGCTGTATATTGTCACCCTGCTTATTTAACTTATATGCAGGGTACATCATGAGAAATGCTGGACTGGAAGAAACACAAGCTGGAATCAAGATTGCCGGGAGAAATATCAATAACCTCAGATATGCAGATGACACCCTTATGGCAGAAAGTGAAGAGGAACTAAAAAGCCTCTTGATGAAAGTGAAAGAGGAGAGTGAAAAAGTTGGCTTAAATCTCAACATTCAAGTAGCTTCATTTAAAAAAGTATTATATACATATATATAATATATATATGGTCTCCTCAGAATATCTTATTCGAAAAACAGATTCGGATCTTCCTGAAAGAAACTGGAAATTATTGCCATGTAAAATAAAGTTTTCCAAGCTGAAGTAGTGCTTCCAGACTATTTCCAATAAATGTCTCATAATCAAGAATCATATGGCTGTACAGCTGTAGATCTTGGGGGCATTGGAGGGTAGGGAGGCTGGGAAAGGACAGCAAAATCCCTTCCCTCTGAGAAAATCAAAGAAAAAACTTCATGGTTTCTATTCATCAAGTGCAATCAATTAATCCATGCCAGTTGACCAGTGACCATCACCTCTGAACTTAAAAACTCAAGTGGCCACCCAGGAATTTCACTTCTGGATATTTATTTGAGGGAGGAGAAAGACTAAGTCCACAAAAAGCCTTCTATGGAAATGTTCACAGTAAATTTATTTATCATAATTCCAAGCTGGAATCAGCTCAGATGCCCATCAGCAGGACAAACTGTGGTACGTCCACACCACAGAATCATTTGGCAATAAAAATGAAACTATGGATACATGCCAAAATAGGAAAAAAAAATCTCAAAGCTATCGTGTGGAGTCAACAAAGCCAGACCAGATAAAAATCACTATGCATTGCATGATTCCATTCACAGGAAGTTCTAGACTCTAAATCTAATGTATGGCAGAAAAAAAATCAGAACAGTGGTGACTTCGGGGAAGGTTGACAGGGAAGGGGCACAAAGAAGTTTCTAGACTGATGGAAACATTCTACATTTTGATTGAGGTATAGGTTATATGACTATATTTGTTGAAACTGGTCAAACAATACACTTCAGAGTTGTGCATTTCACTGTATGAACATTTTATCTCAACAGATTGAACTTGTGGGGAAAATATGTATCTGAAAAATTAGATAGGAGAAAAATTATAAGAAAGTGCTTTTAAAACCTTATGAGCTCAGAGTAGAAAACAATTTCTTTTTTAAAAATTAATTTTAATTGAAGGATAATTACTTTCCAAAATTGTGATGGTTTTTGCCATACATCAACATGAATTTGCACAGCTATAAATGTGTTTCCCCCATTCTGACCCCCCCCCCCCAACCCTATGCCTCTGGGTTGTCCCAGAGCACCAGCTTTGGGTGCCCTGCTTCTTAAATAAGACATTCTAAGTTCTATATAGAAAATATTGCCCAATATCCTTATCAAAATTTAAAATCTGTGTGATGAGGAACACACAGGAAAAAGTCAATTCAGAAATGATCAATAAGCATTCAAAAGGATGCATGATCTCAGGAGTAATCAGACGAACACAAGTTGTTAAAAAAGAAACTATTTCACACCTATCATGTGATGCTAATTTCAGTCTTATGATCTGGTAAAGCTGTGGGATTGTAAATCATACTGTGTTGTGGGATGGTCCAGCAGTTTGGCCATTTTAGTAAAAAAAGCACATTCTAGTATCTGGTCACTGAATTTCTCTTATAGATCCTAAAGAAAGTCAGACATGTGTACAAGGAGCATATGCAAGCATGGTTATTATAGCAGTGTTTATATTACTGAAAAAATGGTTTCCACCTGACTGTCCATTAAAAAAGATATGCATAAGTAAAAGGTGATATAGACTCATCTGACGTAATATTACATGGTAGTTAAAAAGTTTAAACTAGATCAACATCTATCAAGATGGATAGATTTCAAAAACATAAATTTATTCCTCAGTTTTATAGACACATATTTATATTCAAATCTGTAAAAGCTGGATCTTGATATTGGCTACATCTTGGGAGCAGAGAGTGGAAAAGTGAAGTCATTACTGAAAGGGATTCTATCTGAAATGTATTATTTTAAAATACCTGGAAGGGGAATTCCCTGGCAGTCCAGTGGTTAGGACTTCACACTCCCAATGCAGGGGCATGGGTTTGATCCCTGGTTAGGGAGTTAAGACCCCATATCACCTGGTGTGACCAAAAAGATAAAAATAAATAAGTAAAATACCTGGAAGAAGGATGATTATATAAATAAATGAATCTTGATTCATTTCTCACACCTTAAACAGAGATTAACTCCAAATGACTCGTAAACATTTAGTTGTTGATTCTAGTTTATTACTTTCGGATAGGCAAATTAGTTCTAAGGTATGACACCTAAAGCACAAGCCATAAGAGAAAACTAATGATTAAATTGGATTTCATCAACATGCTTTTGCTTTCTGAAAGACACTACTGCTGCTGCTGCTGCTGCTAAGTTGCTTCAGTCATGTCCGACTCTGTGCGACCCCATAGACGGCAGCCCACCAGGCTCCTCCGCCCCTGGGATTCTCCAGGCAAGAACCCTGGAGTGGGTTGCCATTTCCTTCTCCAGTACATGAAAGTGAAAAGTGAAAGTGAAGTCGCAGAGTTGTGTCTGACTCTGTGCAACCCCAGGACTTAGCCCATCAGGCTCCTCCATCCATGGGATTTTCCAGGCAAGAGTACTGGAGTGGGGTGCCATTGCCTTCTCCAGAAAGACACTATTAAAAACATGAAAAGACAAGTCATAGAATGGAAGCAAATATTTGCAAATCACATATCAGACAGAAAACTTGTGTACCGAATTTATGAAGAGTTATCAAAACTCAACAAGAAAAAAATAACTGATTTGTTTTGTTTAAGGAGCAAAAATTTGAACAGACACTTCACCAAAGATGATATGTGTGCTATGCTTAGTCGCCCAGTCACGTCTGACTCTTTGCGACCCCATGAACTGCAGCATGCCAGGCCTCCCTGTCCATCAACAAATCCCAGAGCTTACTCAAACTCATATCCCTCGAGTTGGGTGATGCCATCCAACCATCTCATCCTCTGTCGTCCCCTTCTCCTCCTGCCCTCAATTTTTCCCAGCATCAGGGTCTCTTCCAGTGAGTCAGCTCTTTGCATCAGGTGACCAAAGTATTGGAATTTCAGCTTCAATATCAGTCTTTCCAAAGAATATTCAGGACTGATTTAGGATGGACTGGTTGGATCTCCTTGCAGTTCAAGGGACACCCAAGAGTCTTCTCCAACATCACCGTTCAAAAGCATCAATTCTTTGGTGCTCAGCTTTCTTTATAGTCCAACTCTCACACCATACATGACTACTGGAAAAACCATAGCCTTGACTAGATGGACCTTTGTTGACAAAGTAATGTCTCTGCTTTTTAATATGCTGTCTAGGTTGGTCATAACTTTCCTTTCGAGGAATAAGCGTCTTTTAATTTCATGGCTGCACTCACCATCTGCAGTGATTTTGGAGCCCCCCAAAATAAAGTCAGCCACTGTTTCCACATCTATTTTCCATGAAGTGATGGGATCAGATATCATGACCTTAGTTTTCTGAATGTTGAGCTTTAAGTCAACGTTTTCACTTTCCTCTTTCATCAAGAGGCTCTTTAGTTCCTCTTCACTTTCTGCCATAACGGTGGTGTCATCTGCATATCTGAGGTTATTGATATTTCTCCTGGCAATCTTGATTCCAGCTTGTGCTTCCTCCAGCCCAGCATTTCTCATGACGTATTCTGCATACAAGTTAAATAAGTAGGGTGACAATATACAGCTTTGACACACAGCTTTTCCTATTTGGAACCAGTCTGTTGTTCCATATCCAGTTCTAACTGTTGCTTCCTGACCTGCATACAGATTTCTCAAGAGGCAGGTCAGGTGGTCTGCTATTCCCATCTCTTTCAGAATTTTCCAGTTTCTTGTGATCCACACAGTCAAAGGCTTTAGCGTAGTCAATAAAGCAGAAATAGATGTTTTTCTGGAACTCTCTTCCTTTTTCCATGATCCAGAAGATATTGGCAATTTGATTTCTGGTTCCTCTGCCTTTTCTAAAACCAGCTTGAAGATCTGGAAGTTCACAGTTCACGTATTGCTGAAGCCTTGCTTGGAGAAGTTTGAGCATCGCTTTGCTAACATGTGAGATGAGTGCAATTGTGCGGTAGTTTGAGCATTATTTGGCATTGCCTTTACTAGAGATTGGAATGAAAACAGACCTTTTCCAGTCCTGTGGTCACCACTGAATTTTCCAAATTTGCTGGCATATTGAGTGCAGTACTTTCTCAGCATCATCTTTTAGGATTTGAAATAGCTCCACTGGAATTCCATCACCTCCATTAGCTTTGTTCGTAGTGATGCTCCCTAAGGTCCACTTGTCTTCACGTTCCAGGATGTCTGGGTCTAGGTGAGTGATCACACCATCGTGATTATCTGGGTCATGAAGATCTTTTTTGTACATTTCTTCTGTGTATTCTTGCCACCTCATCTTAATATCTTCTGCTTCTGTTAGGTCCATACAATTTCTGTCCTTTATTGAGCCCATTTTTGCATGAAATGTTTCCTTGGTATCTCTAATTTTCTTGAAGAGATCTCTAGTCTTTCCCATTCTATTGTTTTCCTCTCTTTCTTTGAGCTGAAAACAGCACCCAGTTGTGGATGTGACTGGTGATAGAAGCCTCTTTGATGCTATAAAGAGCAATATTGCATAGGAACCTGGAATATCAGGTCCATGAATCAAGGCAAATTGGAAGTAGTCAAACAAGAGATGGCAAGAGTGAACATAGACATTCTAGGAATCAGCGAACTAAAATGGACTGGAATGGGTGAATTTAACTCAGATGACAATTATATCTAATACTGTGCACAAGAATCCCTTAGAAGAAATGGAGTAGTCATTGTAGTCAACAAAAGAGTCTGAAATGCAGTAGTTGGATGTAATCTCAAAAACTACAGAATGCTCTCTGTTCGTTTCCAGGGCAAACCATTCAATATCACAGTAATCCAAATCTATGCCCCGACCAGTAAGGCTGAAGAAGCTGAAGTTGAACGGTTCTATGAAGACCTACAAGACCTTCTAGAACTAACACCCAAAAAAAGATGTCCTTTTCATTATAGGGGACTGGAAAGCAAAATTAGGAAGTCAAGAAACACCTGGAGTAATAGACAAATTTGGCCTTGGAGTACAGAATGAAGTAGGGCAGGCCAATAGAGTTCTGCTGAGAGAATGCACTGGTCATAGCAAACACCCTCTTCCAACAACACAAGAGAAGACTCTACACATGGACATCACCAAGTGGCCAACATTGAAATCAGATTGATTATATTCTTTGCAGCCAAAGATGGAGAAGCACTATATAGTCAGCAAAACAAGACCAGGAGCAGACTATGGCTCAGATCATGAACTCCTTATTGCCAAATTCAGAGTTAAATTGAAGAAAGTGGGGAAAACCACTAGACCATTCAGGTATGACCTAAGTCACATCCCTTATGACTATCCAGTAGAAGTGAGAAATAGATTTAAGGGACTAGATCTGATAGAATGCCTGATGAACTATGGATGGAGGTTTGCAACATTGTACACGAGACAAAATCAAGACCATCCCCAAGAAAAAGAAATGCAAAAAACCAAAATGGCTGTCTGAGGAGGCCTTACAAATAACTATGATGAGAAGCAAAAAGCAAAGGAGAAAAGGAAAGATATGCCCATTTGAATGCAGAGTTCCAAAGAACAGCAAGGAGAGATACGAAAGCCTTCCTCAGTGATCAGTGCTATACAGTAGGTCTTTGTATATCTGTTTCATATTCAGTAGTATGTTTTTGTTAATCCCAAATTCCTAATTTTTCCCTCCTCACTGCTTTCCTATTTCATAACCGTAAATTTATTTTTTATGCCTATAAGTCTATTTCTGTTTTGTAAATAAGTTCATTTGTATTATTTTTTTGATTCCACATACAAGTAATGTCATTGGCATGGGTTGCCATGCCCTACTCCAGCGGATCTTCCCAGCCCAGGGACTGAATCCAGCTCTCCCTCATTGCAGGCGGATTCTTTACTGTCTGAGCCACCAGCCAAGCCCAGAGGGAATATATGGATAGGCTAATAAGTACATTAAAGATGCTTAACATCACTAGACATTCAGTTCAGTTCAGTCGCTCAGTCGTGTCCAACTCTTTGCAACCCCATGAATTGCAGCACGCCAGGCCTCCCTGTCCATCACCAACTCCCAGAGTTCACTCAAACTCATGCCCATCGAGTCAGTGATGCCATCCAGCCATGGAAATGCAAATTAAAATCCCGAAGAGAACGCACTTAACAGAATAGCTTTTGATAAAAAAAGAACGTGACCATTCCTTGCAGATGGGGATGAGGGGCACCTGGAATCTCGGGTATGTTGCTGGAAAATCAGTAGTCCAGCCACTTTGGAAAGCTTCAGGCAAAGAAGCGTAGGTGCTGCTGTTTAAATGACAGCCAATGAGGAAGTGGTAAGAACAAGAGAATATGGGTGGGGTACCCGCAGTGTCTGTTTCCACCCCCATATTACTGTCTGTCAGTTCCCACTTTACCAAGGGCCCTGACAGATTCCTGTAAGGAGGTCAATCTAGCCATAAAAAGTCACTCTTTTATATCCCACAAGGCTTTTCCCATAACCTTGACTAAGGAACACAAAAAAACAGTAAAGAAAACAGGCTGCCTGTCACCAAACTGGAGACACAATCAAACCAATAGCCTACACAGCAATGTCCTGTGTATTTCTAGGTAAGCCTGTTGTGTCCTTGGAGAAGAATGACCACATTCCACTTTGTGTATGGAATGTTACTCAACAGATGCGAAAATTGCTTTTGTAGACTGAGGTTACTGAGACGGTCTAGTGAAGAGGTAGAGGGTGAGGGAGATGAAGGAAAGGAAAAGAACAGAACCCCCTACATTTCTGCCAGTGCCCCCTCCAGCTCACGAGGTCCTCTCCCAGGGCAAGGCAGATTCCCTCTATATGCAGGGAGGTCCAGAATGACTTCTTCATGCAGTTTAAAGTCCCCTGGCAACTTGTGCCCACCTCTGCACCTCCTCCACAAGTTCATCTAGATCTGCTGTCCTGCACCAAATGTTATTTGTATCTCTGCTGCTGCTAAGTCACTTCAGTCGTGTCTGACTCTGTGCGACCCCATAGACGGCAGCCCATCAGGCTCCCCCGTCCCTGGGATTCTCCAGGCAAGAACATTGGAGTGGGTTGCTATTTCCTTCTCCAATGCATGAAAGTGAAAAGTGAAAGTGAAGTCGCTCAGTCATGTCCGACTCTTAGCGACCCTGTGGACTGCAGCCTATCAGGCTCCTCTGTCCATGGGATTTTCCAGGCAAGAGTACTGGAGTGAGGTGCCATTGCCTTCTCCTTATTTTTATCTCTAGGAGATTTAAATACTGGTCACGATGCCATCTACTATAGTAGACAATGATGGGAAAAAAAAAATTAGACAAGGACCCACTTGATTTTCTCTCTTTTCTCGGACAACTCTACTAGGTAACTTTTAAAAACTATCTTTAGTACATAAAATTTGCATGAAATAAAATGCATGCATTTTAACAAATGCATATTACCATATATAAGTACTACTATAGTTGAGATAACAAATCATTTCTATCATGCCCAAACATGCCCTTTGCAGCCAATCTCTGCCCCAGGAAACCACAGCTCTACTTTCCGTTATTACAGTTTAGTCTTGTGTTTTCTAGGATTTCATATAAACGGGATTATACATTATCGTGTTTTTAGATCTGATTTCTTTTACTCAGTCTAATTTTTGAAATTCATTCATTTTATTGTGCGTGTTAGTTCAGTATAAAAGTTCACTCCTTTTATACTGAATAATATTCCAGATCATTTTAAAGTATAAGAACAACATTTTCACACCTGGATTAAGAGGTAGACAGGAGATAGCAAGCTTAAATTCCTAGAAGCCAGGCAAGTAATGTAAATGACAGGAAGGGGCTGGTGTGAGAAAGTTTATTCTTGAAGCACTAGGCCTCCTTGTTATATCTTTGTTTTCCAAAGGAATATTTTTCCTTCAACTTTGGGGAAAAGATAAGAATAAGTATGATGGTAAATGGCAATGGTGCTTGGCCTTGATATGGCAGGGGGCAGAAAGGAAAGCAGGGGAGAGTGGCAGCTTTAGAATCTACATACTAAAGGAAGCAACTTTGCTAGGTGGAATGGGGAACCAGGTTTGAAATCTTATTTTCCTGGAGAAGTAGGAAACCTGGGTTTGCGTGGGAAATCTCCTGAGTTTTTAATTTCAGAAATAAATTTAAATTTTATTAAATTATGAAACAGGACCCCACCCCCACCCCCACCTGGGAGGCATTATGTTTTCATTCTCCGGACAGACTAAAAGCCAGCCCAAGCCACCCACCCTGGCTTGCCTCCTGTGGCATCACCCTGGTCCTGGGAGAACCTCCCACCTAGAGGAAGGCCCAGGGTTGGCTTACCTCACCAGGTCACTGTAGAAACAGGAAGAAAGAAAAGCAAAATCTTTCCAAGGTCCCAAGAAGAAGAAAGGAAGCAAATATTCACTACTGCTGCTGCTGCTGCTGCTAAGTCGCTTCAGTCGTGTCTGACTCTGCGACCCCATAGACGGCAGCCCACCAGGCTCCCCCTCCCTGGGATTCTCCAGGCAAGAACACTGGAATAGGGTGCCATTGCCTTCTCCCATTCACTACAGGCCAGTTATTATTCTCTTTCACTGCTCCCACCCTGCAGCAGTGTGGAGACACAGGCATTGGAATCACCTGGAGCGGGGAAGACACAGATTCCTGGACGCCCTCCCAATTTTCTTAGACTCTCTAGTGGCTGGGCTGGCTGAGGATTTCTATTTTGACAAGCCCCTCGTGTAATTCTTATCCACATGGAACTCTGACACCCACTGCATTGGATTTTTCTGCCTTTACTACAAATGGTTCTGTAGACATTAGGGGTCCATTTTGTTCTACATCTAATATTAAGGTCTCTTGTGGAAACACTAATGGGGACAAAGGGAAAGCCTTGTGCACCCCCTAGGGGTTAGCTTGTACAGGAACAGCCTTAGCATACGTGCTTTTTTCCAGAAGTGGCTCAGACTGTAAAGAATCTGCCTGCAATGCAGGAGACCCAGGTTCAATTCCTGGGTTGGGAAGATCCCCTGGAGGAGGAAATGGCAACCCACTCCAGTACTCTTGCCTGGAGAATCCCATGGACAGAGAAGCCTGGCAGGCTGCAGTCCATGGAGTAGCAAATTGTTGGACACGACTGAGCAACTAACATTTAAACCTTAAACTTAAGGAATAAAAATAATAGGTAATATTTTTGATCCTTTAGTGGCATCAGACATTGTTATTAGCTGTTTACATAAATTATCCCTTTTAAGCCTAGGAGGCAGGCAATATTGTTACCTGCATTTTACAGAAGAGGAAATTTACCTTATCCAGTGGTGTGGTTGCTCATGCCTTCAGCCTCAGTATAATTTCTTCACTTGGCTTAAGGATGCCATATGGTTTCTCATCTGCCTTCCACATCACTGGTTCTTCCTCCTCAGTCTTTATTGTAATCCTCCTGTTCCCCATACTTATTAATTTTGGTGTATCCCAGTGACAGTGACTCCCGAATGTCTATCCTGTAGGTGACCAAACTCTCTCCTGAACTGTGGACCCATATATGCAACTCCTTACTTGGCACGTTCACTTGGATGCCTCACTGACATGTCAAATTTAACATACCTAAAAGTGACATTCTCATTTTCTCCCACAAATCAATCCCATCGGAGGATTTTCCCCTTTCAGTTAATGAGACTCCATCCTCCCAGCTGCTCCTATTCCAAACTTTGGTCTCACTACTGTCTCCTCACACTCACACCACTTCCCTCCACCCCCACAGCCACCACCGTGGTTTAAGGCATCATCATTTCTCACTTGGATTATTGTTGCAGTATCCTACTTGGTCCTCTTGTTCCAGAATGGGCCATTCAAGAGACTATTCCCAACACAAAAACCAGAGTGATCTTTCTATGATGTAACTCAAATGGAATAATTTCTCTGCCTAAACTCCTCCCAGGGCTTCCCATTTCATCTAGACTAAATACTAGGTTCCTTCAATGGCCAGTGAGGTCCTCTACCAACAAGGTTGTTTCTGGATCTACCTCTGACCTCGTCTCCTGTTTAACTCTCTCTTCATGACTCCATTCCTGTCACGCTGGTCTCCATGCTATGGAGACCATATCCCTGGTTTGTTTCTGCCATTAAACTTTCACCCTGGCTTATCCATCTGCCTGAAACATTCTTCCCTCGGAAATCCACTTACCTGACTAGTTCATCTGCAAATCTTTACTCAAGTGTCATCTCCTCTATTAAAAATGGCAACCTGTCTGTAAGCACAACTCCTTGCCATGCTTTACTTTTCCTTCAGTTCAGTTCAGTCGCTCAGTTGTGTCCGACTCTTTGCGACCCCATGAATCGCAGCACGCCAAGCCTCCCTGTCCATCACCAACTCCCGGAGTTCACTCAAACTCACGTCCATCGAGTCGGTGATGCCATCCAGCCATCTCATCCTCTGTCGTCCCCTTTTCCTCCTGCCCCCAATCCCTCCCAGCATCAGATTCTTCGCCAATGAGTCAACTCTTCGCATGAGGCAGCCAAAGTACTGGAGCTTCAGCTTTAGCATCATTCTTTCCAAAAAACATGCAGGGCTGATCTCCTTCAGAATGGGCTGGTTGGATCTCCTTGCAGTCCAAGGGACTCTCAGGAATCTTCTCCAACACCACAGTCCAAAAGCATCAATTCTTCAGCACTCAGCTTTCTTCACAGTCCAACTCTGGCATCCATACATGACCACTGGGAAAACCATAGCCTTGACTAAACGGACCTTTGTTGGCTCTGCTTTTTAATATGCTATCTAGGTTGGTCATAACTTTTCTTCCAAGGAGTAAGTGTCTTTTAATTTCATGGCTGCAGTCACCATCTGCAGTGATTTTGGAGTCCTTAAAAATAAAGTCTGACACTGTTTCCACTGTTTCCCCATCTATTTCCCAGGAAGTGATGGGACCAGATGCCATGATTTTCGTTTTCTGAATGTTGAGCTTTAAGCCAACTTTTTCACTCTCCTCTTTCACTTTCATCAAGAGGCTTTTTAGTTCCTCTTCACTTTCTGCCATAACGGTGGTGTCATCTGCATATCTGAGGTTATTGATATTTCTCCTGGCAATCTTGATTCCAGCTTGTGTTTCTTCCAGCCCAGCGTTTCTCATGATGTACTCTCCATAGAAGTTAAATAAGCAGGGTGCCAATATACAGCCTTGATGTACTCCTTTTCCTATTTGGAACCAGTCTGTTGTTCCATGTCCAGTTCTAACTGTTGCTTCCTGACCTGCATACAGATTTCTCAAGAGGCAGGTCAGGTGGTCTGGTATTCCCATGTCTTTCAGAATTTTCCACAGTTTATTGTGATCCACACAGTCAAAGGCTTTGGCAGAGTCAATAAAGCAGAAATAGATGTTTTTCTGGAAATTTCTTGCTTTTTCGATGATCCAGCGGATGTTGGCAATTTGATCTCTGGCTTGATAACTTTCAAACATATCAATGTTATGTAATATGTTTATTATGCTTCTAGTTATTTTTCTCTCTCACTAGAATGTAAGCTCCGAAAAGGCAGGGTTTTTTTTTTAATCATTTTGTCCGTTCCTAAGTACATTTTCCATATTCCAAGGCCAAATTTGCCCATTACCCCAGGTGTTTCTTGCTTACTTTTGCATTCCAGTCCCCTATAATGAAAAGGACATCTTTTCTGGGTGTTAGTTCTAAAAGGCCTACAACAAAGGTCCGTCTAGTCAAGGCTATGGTTTTTCCAGTGGTCATGTATGGATGCCAGAGTTGGACTGTGAAGAAAGCTGAGCGACGAAGAATAGGTGCTTTTGAACTATGGTGTTGGAGAAGACTCCTGAGAGTCTCTTGGACTGTAAGGAGATCCAACCTGTCCATTCTAAAGGTTATCGGTCCTGGGTGTTCTTTGGAAGGACTGATGCTGAAGCTGAAATTCCAATACTTTGGCCACCTCATGCGAAGAGTTGACTCATTGGAAAGGACTCTGATGCTGGGAGGGTTTGGGCCCAGGAGGAGAAGAGGACGACAGAGGATGAGATGGCTGGATAGCATCACCAACTCAATGGACGTGAATTTGAGTGAACTCTGGGAGATGGTGATGGACAGGGAGGCCTGGCGTGCTGTGATTCATGGGGTCGCAGAGTCGGACACGACTGAATGACTGAACTGAACTGAATGTACATTTTATAATTAGCTTGTCAATTTTTTTGTACTCATTTATTTTTTAAATTTTTATAATTGTGTAGTCACTAAGTTATGTCAGAATATTTTTTTCAATTTAATTCATTTAATTGGAGGGTAATTACTTCCCAATGTTGTGATGGTTTTTGCCATACATCAACATAAATTTGCCATAGGTATACATGTGCCTTCCCCCATCCTGAATCCTACTTCGACCTCCCTCCCCAACCTATCACTCTAGGTTGCCCCAGAGCACTGGCTCCGGGTGCCCAAGGCAAGGGTTTTTATCTGTTTTGTTTACGAACATACTGCAAGCACATAGATCACTCCCTGAAACATAATTGGAATATTTGTTGAATGAAGAAGACATGGAAAGAGTATGTACCTTGTCCTAAGTGTTTTAATGATCCATTTGAGAAGTAAACCTGAATGATAAACAATTGTTCTCTCCTTGTAGTTGATTTGGGCAGCGTCTATGGGGATGAATGCTGGGTACCAGCATCTAGAGCCCCTCCCCACCATTTAAAGAAGTAACATACAATAAACATGTTAGGTGTATGACTCACCTCTTCTGGAGTAAAGCAGAGCATCAATAACATCATCCACAGAACTGGGCATTGTTTTCTTTACCCAATTTACTTTGGGAATATAATGCTAAGTTACATGTAGTATTTTTCCTTATATCGAAAAGCAATATGCAGTCTGTGGTGTATGTTTTTATATACTATTATTTGTGGTTTAAAGATGAATTCCTAGAAGTTATAACTCACAAAAGGAAATCTTGTAAAATTCTGTGAAATGGATTTTCTATAACTAGGTCACTGAGTTAGGCTGACTTGCCATCTGATATATCGAAAATCTTGATAAAAGATGCAGCAAATGGCTCTGCTTGGCACTTTCTGAATTTCCTGCCATTGTGATTCTCACTGAGAGGCAAGTGACAGCTTCCTGTAGTAAGAACTTCAGGGCACTGGCATGCCCACCGCTGTTTGTCACCGGGATGAGTAGCACAGGGCTCTGGCAATATATTCTTCATGTCCTCTACTTAGCTGGTCAAACCCGAGCTAACCAGTTACAGAGTCCATCTCCCAACCCCAGCTGTAGACTGTCTTCCAAAGATCCAGGCTTCTGAAAGAAACCCAGATCCTCTTCTCCATGCTTCTCCTCTTTACCAGAAAGCCTACCCTGATCTCAAGTCTTGTCTTTCCCAATCCTCCTAACATTATAACCATATGATAGTTTCCAACCTGATCCATATAGAAAAAGTGAAAGATTAAAGACCAGATTGTGCAAAACTTGATGAATTAACAATTTGAAGCATTTGTTTCCACAATTCATTTTTTTCCCACTTAAAACCCAAGGGGCAAGAAAAACAGTCTGTACCTCCTGAAACATTTTTCAAATTTACTCATGCAAATTCCCACCAATCTGATCACAGACTCAACGACTTAGATTTATAGTTCTATTTCTCAGAATTGGACAATATGCTTCAAGGACAAGAGTCAGCTAGACAGAAAATTTGGAGATGAAAGAAAAAATTCTAGTTTACGTCAATAATTAAATTGTGTCAATGCTGTGTTTTTTGGTTGCAGAAGTAAAATCAGCTCAAAAGTATATATAAACAGAATAATACATTTAAATCACAGTGACGATATTTTCTTGTGGCCATCATTTACTCATAAACAGCCACCCCAAAACTTGGCATATTCCACAGGAGCCAAGGTTTTCTTCACAACAGATATCTGGTGGTCACTTATGATAAGGTGGCTTTGTAGCACATGCAACTGAACTTGTTGAAATACTTGCTTCCCTGACACCCAGGCCACTACACTATCCAAATTTTCCTCTCACTTTCCTGCCACTTCTCAGTCTTATTTCTGGTCCTTCTCATCACCTTGGCTTCTGGTCATTTGGACTGACGGCCATGGCCTCAGTCCCTGAACCTCTTCTCTAGATTCTCTCCAGCAATGATCTCAGCCAGTCTTTATGAAATCATCTATATACTGATGATTCCCACTTTCCCATCTTTAGCTGAGAACTCTCTCTTGAATTTCAGACATTCCTAAAAGAAAAGCTTACTTGACATCTCCATTTGTCTATCTAATAAGCACATCAAGTCTAACATTCCCCAAACTCAACTCCTGCTATCTGCCCCACTTACATCCAACAGTCTTTCCCATCTCAGTAAATGGCAGTTCATCTAGATGGTTAGTCTAAAATCCTTGACTCATTCCTTTATTTCTTAGATCCCCATATTCAGTCCTTCAGTAAATCCCATTAGATCTATTTTCAACTTGCATCCAAAATCCAACCACTTTCACCACCTCCTCTGCTACCACCTTGAACTGAAGCTGTCACCAGTTTTTCCTGGAATATTGCAAATATACACCTCACTGGATCCCCTGCTTCTACTGTTGCTTCTCCTAAAAACTCTTCTCTATGTCAGTGATCCTTACAGTGCAGTCCCAGACCAGAAGGATCAGCATCACCTAGGAACTTGCTAGGAGTGCAAATTCTCCTGCACCACACCAGACAGATTCCATCAGAAGCTCTGGGGATGGGCCCAAAGTTGTAACAAGCTCCCAGAAGTGACTGGGATGCATACACCACTTGGGGAACCACTGCTCTACAGAAGTCGTTAGCCAGGATGATCCTTTTAAAATATAAATGGATCATAGGCCCCTCTCCCTTCAAAATCCTGTAGTAGCTTTGCACTCATTAGGGCAGGAGCCCGAGTCCTCGTGATGGCCCACAAGGCCCACACGGAGCCCATTTCCATTCCCACCATGTCTGTAACCCCCTCTCTATTTTCCCTTCACTCACACTGCCCAAGCCATTCTGGCCATTTTGCTTCACTTCAGGGTCTTTGTACTTGCTGTTCCCTCTGCCTCGAATGCCATCGCTTCCTCCTTGCCCACATACCCATGTGGCTCTCTCCCTCTTCTTCCTCTGGCCTCTGCTCAGATGTCAGCTTGTCAGAAGGCTCTTCCCAGCCACCATGTTAAAATAACAGCCCTCACTCCCTGTGCTGTGTTCCCCTCTACTTCCCAGTATTTTCTCCATAACGCCCAACACCATCTGGCATAAGCTACACTGTGTGTATTTACTTGTATAATGGTCATTGCACCTCTCAAGAATATACATTCTATGAGGCAGGGATCTGCTTCTGTTTTGCCAGAGCCTGGAACAATGCTGGCATGTGGTAGAGGCTTCATAATTATTTGTTGAATAAGTGAATATCTAAATAATTATGATCAGAATATTCTTCTGCAGAGATGACACATTTATTCCATTGATATTACCATTGCTCAGAATATTTTTAGGGCAATAGTAGAAGTAGGGAGACCTGTTAGAAGGAGGCTATTTGCAATAATCCTAGAGAAAGATGATGATAGAGTCAACTAGAACAGGTGATAGAAGAAGTGATGTCGAGAAGTTATTGGCTTCTGGATACAATTTGAATATAGATCCAATGGGTTGAGGTTAATTTTCCTGTTACATATGGAACTAGTCTCAGTGTTTATAAGAGATCTTCCCATTAAAAAAAGTAAAAAGTACAGCTGCTCAGCTTAATTGCACACATTATTTGCTCGTCCAAGAATCATATGACATTTGGCCATTGCAGAAATCAAATTTCCCCCTGAAAAGTGAAACACAGAAGCACTGGAGATATTTATGGGCTCCGAATGAAATTCCCTGAATGATAAAAGAACAATTCTGATTTTTTTATGAGTACATTTTTGTATTTATGTGATTTAATTCTCATAGCAATCCTTTGAGGTCCTTGTTATTAACCCCATTTTTCAGATGAAAGAAAGGAGGCTCAGTGAGGTGAGCTAATTCCCTCAGAAACTCCCAGCTGCAGAGCTGGAGGATTTAAATTCAGGCCACTTCACACATGCGCTAGATGAATAAGAGCGACGTGTTGGGAGCAAATGTACATGCTGCTGGAAAAGAACACCCTTTTGGGGCATCTCAGTATGATTTATCTAATTTCTCTCTTTCAACTTCATAGTCACATCTCATAAGGACAACTCCAAGAGCGTGGGAGACCTGTAGCGAACCTGAGACGTCAGAGCCAGACACCAGGACTAGTTGTGTTCTGCTGCTTAGACTGGGAACAAGCTTCTTGTCAATGGCCAGGGCCCTGGGTCAGGTGTTCCTCCAGACACTGTTTCCAGAGTCCCTGGGAGAAAACGCTGCCATTGCCATGGGGATTCTATGCTTTCCAGGGCTATGTAGCCAGCATTGTCTCAAGACAAGAAGCTATTGTTTGGACAGAAAGAGAGCATGTTTCTCACTGGGGATTTGGACTTGAATAAGGATTCACATTCCAACAATGCCTCCTTTTGTAAAAATGACTTTTTTTTTTAGGCTTTTGTGGGTCTTTTTCAGACTCAGATCATGGCTCCTAACAACTATTTCCCCTACAGTGTATGTTTGGGTGTAAGGTTCTCATGGAACAAACATCCCTTTGCATATTGACATGAAGGCTTCATGCTGTTCTGAGTGGACTCTGACTTTGCTGTGGCAGGAAGATGGG
Organism: Capricornis sumatraensis; assembly: GCF_032405125.1. Lineage (NCBI taxonomy): Eukaryota > Metazoa > Chordata > Mammalia > Artiodactyla > Bovidae > Capricornis > Capricornis sumatraensis. The sequence continues at coordinate 62,130,455 of NC_091074.1, forward strand.
GAGTGGCGGGATGATGGGTGCTGGGTGGGAATTGGCATTTATGGAGAATGGCATCTAATGTGACAGACACTTTAGATACATTATTCCAGTTAATCCTCACAATCACCTCAGCAGATATTATGCAAGTTTTACAAGCAAAGAATGTAATTAGGTGACTGGAGCAAAAATCACACAGCTGGTGAGAATGGAATCTGGGATGAATTCCCAGATCTCACTTCAAACCTGCTCTCTTTCCGCTTCCTGTTCCAGGTTCCCTTACTGACCTTTTCAAATTTCATTTTCTCAGATGAGCCACCTGGTAGAAAGACTGCATGAAATGGTGCTTGTGACCGCCTCTGATACAGGGCTTGTCACATAAACACTCAGTAAAAATCACATTTTCTCCCATCTTCCTCCTGCCTCATCTCATCTTACCTTTTGAATTTCTCTTTTTCTTCTCTCTCATATTCTTTCAACTCCTGCTTTCTTTCACTCTCATATGCTTTTTTTCTGTAGAAAAGCAAAATCTAAAGATCCCATTCCCAGTGGCAACATAAGTTTTTTAAAAATCCCCTTGGAATAAACCAACAAGAACAATGCAAGATCCATGTGAAGAAAACTATTAAAATTTCTTGAAGAGACAAAAGAAGACCCAAATACATGGAAAGCTATACATGCTTCTGGAGGAAAGATGTGATATTTTAAAGATGTCAACTTTGCAAATTAATCCATAAGTTCAATGCAATCCCGATTCAAATCCTAACAGGAGATTTACTGAACTTGGGAAGCTGAGTTTAGAGTTCATGTGGAAGAGAAAAAGATGAAAACAAACAAAAAAACTAAAGGGGGGAAAAAAAAGAACAATGAGGAAGGACTTTACTTTTTAGTTACCAAAATATACCAAGTTTATGCTAATTATAGAATGTTGTATTGGTTCAGAATAAAAACATGGAAAAATTGAATCAAAAACAACAATTCAGGGACAAAGGGACATTCAGAATATATAAAGGGAGAGATTCAAATCAGAATAAAAAGGACAGATTGTTCAAAAATGATATTGAGAGGGTTAGAAATCCTGAAAAAAATAATTTAGATTCCAGTATCACATCATACACACAAAAATCCAAGTGAATTAAATTCTACACTAAGCTAAAAAAGAAAAAAATCAGAAAGGAACTTGAGTAAAATATAGTATATCAGTTTGTATAATTTTACAGGGTGATGAAAGCCTTCCTAATAAGTAAGACTCAAATTCTAGGAGCCATTAATAAAAATATCTTATTTCAAAAAATAAAAAGTAATTTATGAAATAAGGCCCCCCTAAAAAAATGTCCCAGTGAAAGGCTGTAAAATATGTAAAACAAAGTATACAAAACATACGAGTTCCTAAAATTATTAAAAGACATAAAATGCAAAACTGGGAAAAAGAAATGAAGAGATAATTCACAAAAATTCAGTCAGTTCAGTTCAGTTGCCCAGTTGTGCCCGACTCTGCAACCCCATGGACTGCAGCATGCCAGGCCTCCCTGTCCATCACCCGATCCCGGAGTTTACTCAAACTCATATCCATTGAGTCAATGATGCCATACAACCATCTCAACCTCTGTCGTCCCATTCTCCTCCCACCTTTAATCTTTCACAGCATTCAGGGTTTTTTCTAGTGAGTCAGTTCGTTGAATCAGGTGGCCCAAAGTATTGGAGTTTCAGCTTCAGCATCAGTCCTTCCAGTCAATATTCAGGGCTGATTTCCTTTAGGATGGACTTGTTGGATTTCCTTGCAGTTCAAGGGACTGTCAAGAGTCTTCTCCAACAACACAGTTCAAAAGCATCAATTCTTTGGCACTCAGCTTTCTTTATAGTCCAACTCTCACATCCATACATGATTATGAAAAAACCATAGCTTTGACTAGACTGACCTTTATTGCCAAAGTAATGTCTATGTTTTTTAATTAGCTGTCTAGGGGTTTTCTTCCAAAGAGCAAGCATCTTTTAATTTCATGGCGGTAGTCACCATCTGCAGTGATTTTGGAGCCCTCCAAAATAAAATCTGTCACCATTTCCACTGTTTCCCCATCTATTTGCCATGAAGTGATGGGACTGGATGCCATGATCTTAATTTTCTTGCAAAAATTAAAACACTGATAAAATATAAAAATGCTTAATCTCAAAATAATAAATGAAATGTAAACTAAAGCAAAGGTATACTTTATAAACCAACCAGGTTGTTTAAAAAATTTAATAGATTGATACCAGTATTATCAGGTGGAAATGGGCAGTTTCACACAGTTTGTTTTTTTTTTTTTTTTGCTGCAACACACAGCTAGTGAGATCTTAGTTTCCTGACCAGGGATCGAACCCAGGTCCTTGGCAGTGAGAGCACAGTGTCCTAACCACTGGACTGCCAAAGAATTCCCTCACATAGTTTTTAGAGTGTAAATTTGTACAATCTTTTTTGATGACAACTCAGAAATAGCTATCAAAATTTAAAATAAGTAGGTTTTTTGGAGTTCTTAATTCCATTTCTAAGAATTGATTCTTTTGAAATATTCACAGATGTTCATAAGTATAGCTAGTAATTGAAGCTTTATTTATAATAAAGAAAAATTGGAAAAAGAGAAATTTTGTTCAATTAGAGGATGATTAGATTAAATATGGTACATTTATATTGTGGAATACTATATGATGATGGGGCTTCCCTGGTGGCTCAGAGAGTAAAGAATCCGCCTGCAGTGTGAGAGACCAGGGTTCGATCCCTGGGTCAGGAAGATTCCCCTGGAGAAAGGAATGGCTACCCACTCCAGTATTCTTGCCTGGAGAATTCCAGGGACAGAGGAAACTGGAGGCTACGGTCCATAGGGTCACAAAGACTCAGACATAACTAAGCGACTAACACTTTCCCTTTCATAGTATATGATAAAAATGAACATATCTGCAGGGCAGCAATAGAGACACAGACATAGAGAATAGACTTATGAACACAGGGTGGAGGGCATTGGGGGAGGAAGAAGAGGGTGGGATGTTGTGGAGAGAGTAACATGGAAACAAATATATTACCATATATAAAATAAATAGCCAATGGAAATTTGCTGTAAAACTCAGGGAACTGGAACTGGGCCTGTGTAACAACCTAGAGGAATGAGATGGGGAGGGAGGTTCAAGAAGGAAGGGACATTGGTTTGCCTATGGCTGATTCATGCTGATGTTTGGCAGAAACAAACACAATTTTATAAAGCAATTTTCTTTCAATTAAAAATAAATAAATTTAATTATTTTTTAAAAAATGAGGTAGATTTATATTTATTTCATAGAAGAGCCTAAAGATATATGGTTGAATGAAAAAATAGAGCAAGATACCACATACTGCAGGTAAAGGGGATTTGGTTTTTCACTCTTTTTCATATTATTTGCATTATTTATAGTAAGCATGTTTTGTTTATGTAAATAAGAATAAGAGGAATCTTACTTCATTGTATGTCATTTGATCCAAGTAACCATAGCAGTATTAGTACTATTCTCATGTATTCAGTAAATTTCCTACACTACACTCTCCCAAGTCAAGGATGAGTTGGTGGCACTCCGGGCTGGAGGCCCAAGAGAATAAAGCTGAGGTGATGCTGAACTAGTACAAGAATGCTTCTCCTCAGCTCTCAACCCAGTGTCTTAGCTATCAGCAAGAATCATTTACTGAATTTCCTCTTTTGCTTTGGGCTTTAGTGAAGTCCTTCTGGCTGTAAAAGCACCTACCGCAGTACCTACTACCCAACAATGTGGTATCCATCTTCTCTTTCTTGGTAAACTCTTTCCTTCATAGGGAAAAAACAGCACCAGCTCACTCCCTCCTCCCTCCTCTTCTCCAAAATCTTCACTCTTGTTTAGCTGAAATATTTAGGATAAAAAAAACTCAAAAAAAATTTTTAGCAGTGTAAACCTACTTGCATGAAGAGTATACATTAAACTTTGCATTAAACATCATTTTTTCCTGGAAAATGTTCTTTAGAAAATTAAAAAGAAAACTATCATCATTTATGACAGTCATTATTCTCCTACAATATTTTTTTAATATATAGTTCTTCTAATTAGCTTGTACTCTTTTTGACCATTTTCAAAATATTTCTCTTCCAATTAGGTTTTTCATCTTTTAATTATTTTTTTAATGTTTTCCGATTTTTTTCAAATGAGTATATTGGTTAGCTGAAGGCTTACATGATAGCAAGCTAGTACTTAAACAGCAAGAATTAGAAAAACATGAAAGCAGAAGGAATAATTCTGTATATACGGAACAATAACCAAAGTACTTCAGCATTTCAAGCAGAATTGAACTCTGGTATGAAAATCAAGAGACTTCAGCTCTGTCATTCAGTGTAACCTTGGACAAGTGTGTATCCTCTTAGATATTTTATAGACGGATAAATTTCTTTACCTGTAAATTAAGTGGATTGAGTAACAAAATTTTAAAACTCCCTTCCACTGATAAGATCCAAAGATTTCCATTGATGGTTGGTTTGTAGAACAATTGGCAAGCAGAACTTGGGAAAAATGGACCTAGAGATTATCATACTAAGTGAAGTAAGTCAGAGAAAGACAAATATCATATGATATTACTTATATGTGGAATCCAAAATATAATACAAGTGAACTTACTTACAAAATGGAAACAGACTCACAGACATAGAAAACAAACTTAAAGTTATCAAAGAGGAAAAGGGGGGAAATAAATTAGGAGTTTAAGATTAGCAGATACAAACTACTATATATAAAATCGATAAACAACAAGGACCTGTTGTATAGCACAGGAAACTATGCTACTCAATATCTTATAATAAACTCTAATGGAAAAGAATCAGAAAAAGAATATACATACATTTATAACTGAATCACTTTGCTGTACATCAGAAACTAAAACAACATTGTAAATCAAATATACATCCATTTTAAAAGAAAGAAACAACAATGCCAGTAACATTAGTAGCTACCATTTCATGTGTACTTACCATCTGCCAAGAACTAGGCCGTGTGCTTTATAGATGTCATCTTATTTCTTAGAACAGCTATTTGAAGTTGAGATTACTTCTTCCATTCTTTAAATAAAGAAATGGAGACTCAGAGAAAGTAAATCACTCGGGATATACAGTCAGAAGTGGGAAGTCCTAAAGGCAGGTCTGATTCCACAGTTTTTGTTCTTAAGCAGAGGGCTCACCACAACCTTCAAGTCTCTTTAAGGCTCCCTCTGCATTGCACCATTACTGCTACTGTGCAGGAGGAGGTGAAGAGAGAGAAGAGGGGAGGCTGGCAAGCTGAGATTGTGGCAGTAGAGGGAAATACCACATCCACCAAGTGAGATTGCCAAGTGAGGGTCCATGGCTCAGGGCAGGAAAGGATTCTAGAGCCAGCCAGAGTAAAGGGAAAGCAAATTTATTTAGAGATACACATTCTATAGGCAGAATGTGGATGGCTCAGGAAATGAGAGCCGCTTTGTCCTGCCCTTTCCCTCCCATCTCAAGACCTTCAAGAGTCCCTTGTTTCAGAAAGTGAACATGACTCAAAGCTTCTTCCACTCCCTAGAATGTTCAACTGTGGATGGGGCAATGAATTTTCTTATAAGACTGGAAAATTATAGCCATGAGGGCATCCTGAAGACAGATGAATCTCCCAGTTGAGTCTTAGCACTTCCAGGTTAGGTTCCTCGGCTGTCCTGGATGCTTGCGATTCCCTTATTATGTGATTAAGTGATGGGCTTATATTTCCAGAGCTAATGATTCAAAAGTTTTCTGTGATGTTAAACTCAGACATGTGAAAAAACAACAGGAAATTAGAAGCAATCAAATCATCCCAAAATTTAAGATTCTATTTCTTCATTTGCTAAATGATTCATCAAAGAAATCAGTAATTTTTTTAAAGCCATGAATATGATATACAGAGAATTAGAACAGCAATAAGTTTTAAAGTGTATCCATGCTTCCCATAATGCTTAGAATATTTAGGACTGAGCCATTTTTCATAGTTTTATTCTGTTGTATTTTTTTTAGACCTGTGCGTTTCAACACTTTTTTGAGTAATGTTTCTCTTTCAGTTTTGATAGATGAATGGGCACGTAACTTTGTGAATGCCAGAAAAATCTTTATAAGCATCAAAGAGTAAAATCGCATTGAGCTATTTACATAAGTGGTCATGTATAGATATGAGAGTTGGACTATAAAGAAAGCTGAGCACAGTAGAATTGATGCTTTTGAACTATGGTGTTGGAGAAGACTCTTGAGAGTCCCTTGGACTGAAAGGAGATCCAACAAGTACATCCTATAGGAGATCAGTCCTGGGTGTTCATTGGAAGGACTGATGTTGAAGCTGAAACTCCAATATTTTGGCCACATGATGCGAAGAGCTGACTCATTGGAAAAGACCCTGATGCTGGGAAAGATTGAGGGTAGGAGGAGAAGGGGACGACAGAGGATGAGATGGTTGGATGGCATCACTGACTCAATGGACATGGGTTTGGGTGGATTCCGGGAGTTGGTGATGGACAGGGAGGCCTGGAGTTCTGTGGTTCATGGGGTCTCAAAGAGTCAGACAAGACTGAGAAACTGAACTGAACTGAACTGAATCTAGTAAATTGCACTGGGCAAGCTTCTCTTCATTGGGTTTTGGTGTGTAAGATGTTTGAAGATCCCTGACGTCATAGTCAACCACGGGGATCTTGAGGTTTGTGAGTGTACCATCATCTTCAGCCAGTAAGAACCTACCAAGGGATAGAAAACAGGATTAAAAATAGTAATTTTTCCATTCAAACAACTACTCTGCTTCTTTAATTGGCATTTTGATTTTGCTCAAGGCTGAATTCAACACCTTTTCATATGAAACAGCATTTTACCATTCAATCCTATATCCTCTTTCCCTGCTCAGTCCATTAGTCATTCATGTCTTTCTCTTCTATTCTCTTAGGTGGCACACATACACCTTTTTCAGTTTCTCTAATTTATTGAAGTTTTTCCTGACTGTCGTCTCTACACCTATTGTCACCTCTGCCTGAAAACTGCCACAACCTCTCTCCCCTTTTCCAGCCAGCTCATTCTTTAGGTTTGAACTTGAATGTCAATCACACCTTTGGAGAGGTCTTCCTTATACCTTTTTAAGTATATCCCCTATTTCTCTCCATTTGGTCCTGTTACTTTAAAAAACTCACATAATGTTACTTCTTTCTTTTAGAGCAATCAAAATTCTAATTGTATATGTAAAAAATATATATTCTTTTGTTACTTCTGACTTTCCAACATGACTGTAAACTTCATGAGAGATTATACCTTAAGGTACACACGTATAATATTGCTCTTAAGTCATATAAGAAAACTACAGACCAATATTCCTCATGAATAGAGATGGAAGTATCCTTAACAAAATAGTAAATAGGTCTCTGCACCATATAAAATTAATTATACATCATGATCAACTGGAGTTTATCCTAAAATATAAGGTCAGTTAAATGTCTGAAATTAATGTAATAGACAATATTAATATAGAATGATGGACAGAAACCATATTATCATGTCATAAATTCAGAAAAGCATCTGGTCAAATTTAATATCTATTTATGATAAAAAAAAACTCTCAACAAACTTCCTCAACCTGATAAAGGACATCTCTGAAAAACTTAACAATTAATATTATACTTGGTGAAAGACTGAATTCTTTCCCTGTAATATCAGGAATAAGACAAGTATGTTCACTCTCATCACTTCTATTCAATATTGTATTGGAAATTTTAGCCAGTGTGGCAAGAAGTAAAGATACTAGAGGCATAAAGATTGGAAAGAAAGAAATAAAACTGTCTTATTTGTGATGACATAGTCTTGTATGTAGAAAATCCTAAGGAATGTACCAAAAAACCCTACTAGAACAAATAGCCTAGGTTAGCAAGTTCCAGTATGCAAGATCAATATACAAAATTCAATTTTATTTCTATAAGCTAACAATGAATAATCCAAAAATGAAATTAAGGAAACAGTCCCATTCATGATACTATATGAAAAACTTAGAAATATATTTGATAAAGAAGTACAGGACTTTTAGGGAAAACTGCCTGCGTGTGGGAGACCCAGTTTCGATACCTGAGTTGGGAAGATCCCCTGGAGAAGGGAGTGGAAATCCACTCCAGTATCCTTGCCTAGAGAATTCCATGGACAGAGGAGCCTGGCAGGCTACAGTCCATGAGGTCGCAAAAAGTCAGACACAACTGAGCAACTAACACTTTCACACTTTCACATAAATAATTGTGGAGAAAAATTAAGAAGATAGATAAATAGAGACATTTCACATTCACGGATGGCTAAGACTTAATATTGTTAAGCTGACAATTCCTTCCAAGTTAACTTATTAATTCAATGCAATTCTTATCAAAATTCCAGCAGGCTTTTTTTTTTGGTTAGAAATTGACAAGCAGATCCTAAAAGTCATAGAGACATAGTTATTTGATTTGAGACTTACTGTAAAGCTTTGGCAATCAAGACAATGTGGTATCAGCATAAGGAAAGGTGTAATCAGTGGAACAGAATATAGAGAGCCTAGAAATAAACTTTCTATATATTTCCAATATGTTTTTTATAAAGGATCCAAAGAATTCCAATAGGATAATAATCATCTTTTTTAACAAATGGCGTTTGGAAAACTGCATACCTGCACACAAAAAATAAACCTAGTCCTTTTCCTCATGCCATATACAAAAACTTACTCAAGACAGATTGTAGACCTAAATATAAAAACTAAAACCATAAATCTAGAAGTAAACAAATATGAAAATCTTTGTGCTCTTGGGTTAGGCAAAATTTTTCTTAGACATGACACCAAAAGCATTCTCCATAAAGGGAAAAACTGAAAAACTGGCATTCATTAAAACTGAAAACTTTTGTTTTTCAAAGGACATTTTAAAAGATGAACTGACAAACCATATACTGGAAGAAAACATTTGCGAAACATAAACTTAATAAAGAACTGTATTTAAATATTTATTTAAAACTTGTAGCTTAGTAATTAGAAAACAACAACCCAATAGAAGAAAATGGACAAAATATTTGAACAATATTTCACCAAAGAAGAAACAACAACTTGCAAATAAGCAGATGACAAGATAGTCAATATTATTAATCACTGCTGCTGCTGCTGCTAAGTTGCTTCAGTCGTGTCCAACTCTGTGCGACCCCATAGACGGCAGCCCACCAGGCTCCCCCGTCCCTGGGATTATCCAGGCAAGAACACTGAAGTGGGTTACCATTTCCTTCTCCAGTGCATGAAAGTGAAAAGTGAAGGTGAAGTCGCTCAGTTGTGTCCGACTGTTAGCGACCCCATGGACTGCAGCCTACCAGGCTCCTCCATCCATGGGGTTTTCCAGGCAAGAGTCCTGGAGTGGGGTGTCATTGCTAGGGAAATGCAAATTGAAATCATAATGAGATACCACTACACATCCACTAGAAAGGCCAAAATAAAAAAGGCTGACAGTACCAAGTACTAGCAAAGATGTGGAAGGTCTTTGCTTTTGAGGGAATTCATGTAAGAGGAAGATAAATGAGTATTATGTGCATAATGATGCCTTACAGAGGAGATGTAGCTGACACTTTTTAATTGGGTAAGTCTGCAAATGGTTCTGCGAGGTGACATATTCTCAGTTTTTAATTGAGAGAACTGTTTTGACTATTAGAGGAGCCATACAGTTAGTTCCTTCCTCCAGAATATGGCTAAGTAGAAGGGAGAGGAAATGTATTGCAGGCAAGGGAGAAAGTTACACAGAGTTTTAAGTGGCTATGATAAGTGTGTGTGTGACAATGAGAGACCAGCTTGAATGGGGATAGGCTGCAGGCAGATGAGCTTTAGGAAGCAAATCTGGAGAGTGTAACATCAGTTTGGTTGTCCTTAAAACCTCAACACTGGAAAACTTGGCTTGAAAAATGTACAAAGCAATATAAAGTATAGGAACAGCATTTTTTACTCTTAAGATAAACTTCTGTTTCTTCACTCATTTGGGTGAGAAATTCCAAAGCAATTTAATTATCTAGGCAACTGCACCGCAACCCTTTAACAAGAAATAGTGAAACATGAAATAGTGAAACAAATTATCGAAGGGTAAGTTTTACATCCTTCTCATTTCTGGCATCTTGGTTTCTCCTCTGAACTATTTTACAATTTTTAATTGAAGGTAAAATTTCATACAGTGACTATCAGTAAAAAATGAATCATTAATATACACGAAAGTTTTGAGTTTGACATGCCTGAGTATGACAGGTGATACTTCATGGATTATTTACAGCGTCCTTGAAAATTTTACTTACCTAGCTATGGTGCACATTCTTATGAGATATCACTAGCTTTACTTTACAGGGAAGATTCAGAGGAAATATATGCGAAAAATAGATTTCATCAGACAAATATTTAAATAATTTGTTTTTATTAATCCAACTTGATAATAACTCAGACTATGTACTGTCTGATTTAAATTTTGACAGAACTAGAACTGACTCGGAGAAGGCAATGGCACCCCACTCCAGTACTCTTGCCTCGAGAATCCCATGGACAGAGGAGCCTGGTGGGCTGCAGTCCATGGGGTCGCTAACAGTCGGACACGACTTCACTTTCACTTTCACTTTCATACATTGGAGAAGGAAATGGCAACCCACTCCAGTGTTCTTGCCTGGAGAATCCCAGGGACGGGGGAGCCTGGTGGGCTGCCGTCTATGGGGTCGCACAGAGTCGGACACGACTGAAGCGACTTAGCAGCAGCAGCAGAACTGAGTCAATGGACATGAGTTTGAGCAAACCCCAGGAGACAATGAAGGAGAGGAAGCCTGGCGTGCTGCAGTCCATGCAGTCACAGAGTCGGACACAACTGAGAAACTGAACAATCCATCTTCCCATTCTTTTCTTTTGATTAGGCTGTTTGATACAGTAAAGCAAACATTCTGTTTAAAAGGTTAGTTTATGCTAAAAAATTTTATATGATATTGAATTAGTGAGAAGATAAATGATTTCACCATCCTGTTTGACTAAGGTAAAGCTAACATTTGATCGTCCAGTCACTATCTGTAAAGATCCTATCCAATGAGAGGGAAATTGTTGCTTTACCAAGTAAGCATTCTCCTTGTTAGATAATACTTTCATTTGCAGGTATAACATGCTCAATTTTATGATTTTTAAATTAAGAAAATTAGGTATTGTTTTCCTATCTATGAACATTCTTTGATTTAAAAAAAAATCAAAGACATGCTATGTTGTGATGCTCAAGGGAAATTAATAATCATCCACTCATTACTGAATGGTCAGTAGTGGGAAACAATTCATTTGTATAGGGTAGACCATTTGATTCTTTTGTGACCAAGGAAACTATATTCTTAAGCAGGATGGTTCAGTGGTTTACTTCGGCTTGTTTTAACTTCCATTGATACTACTATTTATGATAGTATATTTAAACCAGAGAAAAATGCCTATGTGAAGTCATAATCATTAAAAGGAGAGTAAAGTCTCGCCTGAAGCATACAGTGAGACATAAGAGGACATTGAAGAAGGTTAAAGAAAGTAACATATCTGTCTCGCATCTGTATGTTTCAATAGGACAATGAGCATAAGGAAAAGGAAACTCATAATGGTTCCTGAGTCTGATGTAGGTGCCACCATATTATGTAATGACTCTCAACCATTGCTTAAGGCATTAGATGTACTGGACGGGAAGCCAAAATCAAAGAAGTTCTTGAGTCTTCTCATTTCTTACTAGAATATTACTTACTAGTAATATTACTTACTAGAATATTTGCTAGTAAGTCTTCAAAGACTTAGAAACCATCAAAGAAAGCAACAGAAGAGCTGAAGACCAGAGTGCAGAAAAAAAAAATGCAATTCAAGGGAAGTTGCAGAAGTTTCAGGAGAGTGAATAAAGAAACCATGAAGACAGACTACCTTCATAGCTTTATCCCATGGGAAAAGATGTCATCTGTCCATATCAAAACTGGAGACTTTCAGAAGCTCATGGTCAAAGGAGGCACTCTCCATAAAGATAAGTCTTGTTTGGGAGTGATTGGCATCTAGCATTTCAGTCAACTCCAAACATTGAAATATTCCCTGCACATTTTTTCTTTTTGGCCAAATCAGTATAGTTCTTGGTATGATTTTTTTAGTTGATTCAACTTTTTAAACTTTAATGCATTTATTTAAAATGAAAAAATATGTAATGGAAATCTAGGAAAGTTGCTTTTATTTTTTTTATTTTTTTATTTTTTTTTGAAGGTTTTATTCACTTTATTTTTTTTTAATTTTTTTTTAATTTAATTTTAAAATCTTTAATTCTTACATGTGTTCCCAAACATGAACCCCCCTCCCACCTCCCTCCCCATAACATCTCTGTGGGTCATCCCCATGCACCAGCCCCAAGCATGCTGTATCCTGCGTCAGACATAGACTGGCGATTCAAATTCTTACATGATAGTATACATGATAGAATGCCATTCTCCCAAATCATCCCACCCTCTCCCTCTCCCTCTGAGTCCAAAAGTCCGTTATACACCGCTGTCTTTTTTCCTGTCTTGCATACAGGGTCGTCATTGCCATCTTTCTAAATTCCATATATATGTGTTAGTATACTGTATTGATGTTTTTCTTTCTGGCTTACTTCACTCTGGATAATCAGCTCCAGTTTCATCCATCTCATCAGAACTGATTCAAATGAATTCTTTTTAACAGCTGAGTAATACTCCATTGTGTACATGTACCAAAGCTTTCTTATCCATTCATCTGCTGATGGACATCTAGGTTGTTTCCATGTCCTGGCTATTATAAACAGTGCTGCGATGAACATTGGGGTACATGTGTCTCTTTCAATTCTGGTTTCCTTGGTGTGTATGCCCAGCAGTGGGATTTTTTAATATAAATTTATTTATTTTAATTGGAGGCTGATTACAATATTATATTGTTTTGCCATACATCAACATGAATCCATCATGGGTGTACACATGTTTCCCATCCTGAACCCCCCTCCCACCTCCCTCCCCATTCCATCCCTCTGGGTCATCCCAGTGCACCAGCCCCAAGCATCCTGTATCATGCATCGAAACTGGACTGGCGATTCATTTCATATATGATATTATACATGTTTCAATGCCATTCTCCCAAATCATCCCAACCTCTCCCTCTCCCACAGAGTCTAAAAGACTGTTCTATACATCTGTGTCTCTTTTGCTGTCTTGCATACAGGGTTATTGTTACCATCTTTCTAAATTTCATATATATGCATTAGTATACTGTATTGGTATTTTTCTTTCTGGCTTACTTCGCTCTGTATAATAGGCTCCAGTTTCATCTGCCTCATTAGAACTGATTCAATGTATTCTTTTTAATGGCCGAGTAATATTCCATCGCGTATATGTACCACAGCTTTCTTATCCATTCATTTGCTGATGGACATCTAGGTTGCTTCCATGTCCTGGCTATTATGAACAGTGCTGTGATGAACATTGGGGTACACATGTCTCTTTCAATTCTGGTTTCCTCAGTGTGTATGCCCAGCAGTGGTATTGCTGGGTCATAAGGCAGTTCTATTTCCAGTTTTTTAAGGAATCTCCACACTGTTCTCCACAGTGGCTGTACTAGTTTGCATTCCCACCAACAGTGTAAGAGGGTTCCCTCTTCTCCACTCCCTCTCCAGCATTTATTGCTTGTAGCCTTTTAGCAGCCATTCTGACTGGCATGAAATGGTACCTCATTGTGGTTTTGATTTGCATTTCTCTGATAATGAGTGATGTTGAGCATCTTTTCATGTGTTTGTTAGCCATCTGTATGTCTTCTTTGGAGAAATGTCTGTTTAGGTCTTTGGCCCATTTTTCATTTTCATTTTCGTTTACTTTTTCTGGAATTGAACTGCAGGAGCTGCTTGTATATTTTTGAGATTAATTCTTTGTCAGTTGCTTCATTTGCTATTATTTTCTCCCATTCTGAAGTCTGTCTTTTCACTTTGCTTATAGTTTCCTTTGTTGTGCAGAAGCTTTTAATTTTAATTAGGTCCCATTTGTTTATTTTTGCTTTTATTTCCAGTATTCTGGGAGGTGGGTCATAGAGGATCCTGCGGTGATTTATGTCAGAGAGTGTTTTGCCTATGTTAGGCAACCATTAAAATAAATACAGATTAAATTAAAAAATCACTTTTTGTCAATCTTCAGTTAAGTATTATAGATTGCTGAAGGTTCTGGGGAGGAGTTGAAGATATTACTGAGAAGAGATGAAAGAAAATCAAAAGGGGAAACATTTGTATATCAGGTTGAATCATCTCTTATACCATTGGTTGTATTATCTGGTACATATATAGGTTGCTTTCAGTATTTTGAATGAGTTCTATTCAATAATTTAAAAATACATTTTTAGAGCCTGGAAAGGGGAGGTTCTAGAGTCATGCAGAGGAATGTTTTTTGCTTGTGTGTTTGCTTTTTAATATTTACTTACTTATTTGGCTGCACTGGGTCTTAGTTGCAGCATGAGAACTCTTAGTTACCTCTGTGATCTCTTACTTACCTCTGTGATCTCTTACTTGTGGCATGTGGGATCTGGTTCCCTGACCAAGAATCGAATCCAGAGCTTCTGCACTGGGAGTGTGGAATCTTAGCCATTGGACCACAGGAGAAGACACTTATTCAATACTTTTTAAATTCTTTACTGCTTTTTAAACTTTTATTCTGTGAATGGAGTCTTCTCTTGCTCTTGAGTTAAAATTTGAGCAGCTCCCATGATTTTGCTTGGTCATTCTCTGATAGTTAAAATCCAAAGATCATATCAAGTGACAAATACATCCTTGCTTTTAAAACTATGCCTTCTCTCTGCTACCAGAGCTAGCTGTAATCAAGGTGTGAGAGTCTTATTACACAGTTTTCTTTATTACAAGCCAAAATCTACTTTCTGATCTCTCCCATGCCTAGATCCTACCTCTGCTCTCTGGATACCTTCTGCATAAGTCCCATTCTTTTCCTCTGAGTTAGTTCTTCATATAATTGAACACAGAAATCTTGGCTTCTTTCATTCAATCTTTTAAAACCCCAAATTGCCTCTTATCTTGGTTTCTCAGGATAAAATTTCCTCTTTAAAATTTTCAAACCTGCAGAAAAGTTGAAAGACCTATACAATATCCACCTATGTATCCTTCATCTCAAATTTATATGAGTTGTTCTTATTTTTCCTGAGCTATTTGAAAGAAAGCTAGAAACATCATACTACTTTATGCTTAAGGATTTTAGCATGACAATGTGTATCTCCTAAGAGTAAGGACACTGTCTTCAAAATCACAATATCATTACTCACTTAAGAAAATTAACAGCAATTTAATAAATTTAATAATGCCATATATAGACCATATAAGATTTCCCTATTATTCAAATAATGCCTTTTCAGCTTTTATTTTCATTCTATGATCAAATAAAAGATCTCATATTACATTTGGTTTCCCTGACTCTTTCGTTTCCTTTATTCTTGAATAGTTCATCCAATTTTCTATAAATTTCACAGCATTGCTCAAGTTAAAGCCATCCTGGATCAACCTCAGCCTTACAAGATATAGGCCCACAGCCTCCACCAGATATAGACAGGCAAAAACAATTTAGAGAAAGATCAATATCTCCTTTCCTTAAAAGTTTTTTAGCAACTGCAATATTGTCGACAGTTGGTTCCTGTGGTCAAACAAATCACAGCACAGGTCCATTTCTTACACCTGTCAGGTTGGATCTTCTCCATCTTGGAGTTATGTAGTTACATTTTTGAGCTTGCTTACAAAATCCACCTGGTGGCATCTTTCTTGTTGTTTTGGATCACTCATGAAAAATAGTTGTGGTCATTTTGAAGGCTGAGTGTGCCTTCGTTCACACCAGCTGTCACTCTGATTTGTTATGTGCCCATATGAGATGAGTACAGCTCAGCAGCAGGAGAGAAGAGCTGGGCACAGGAGTTGCTCACTCAGCAGGACCAGCACAGGGCAGATTGACTGACTAAAAGATGGCTGCAGAGTTTCAGGCTGGCAAGCAGAGAATGGTGACCTAGGGTCCCAACAATCTCTGTTTTATTCCAGACAAAAGGCCAGCAAGTGTAGGAGTTGTGAAGATTCCAAATGGTACTGATATCTTCACAAGAGGGCAGTGAACCTAGAAGCATTCTGATGTGGAACATTGAGAATCCAGCAGGCAGACAGACCACAGAAGGGAAATGTGTGCCTGGGGAAATATCCTTGCCCCCAAGCAAAGTTTCAGGAGCAGATTTCCTGTCCCCAGACAGAGACCTGCATAAAGCAAAGCAAGGCTGCAATGAAGAATTTGTTTAAATAGGGGGCTAGAGATGGAGTTTATAACAGAGGCAGAAGTAGAAGGTGGGTCTGCAGAAGATCTGTATTCAAGAATATATCCAAAACCAACTGTGGTTTCAGGGCTGGGTGTGTATTTGTCACCCTTTGATTGTCTTCCTCAATTCATTCAGTTTGAGCCTCACTTTACCTTTTGGCTCAAAACCTAACTCAAACACAAAAAGAAAAAAAATCTCAAAATCCCCTCAAATCCTTTTCATTAAAATAATCTCTATTTTACTGAAAGTCAGTGGTTCTTTGTATTTTCAGTTGGAGTAGAAATTAATAATATACTTGCTATTCCAGGGGATTTCTTATGTTTTGCTTTCTCCAGCCAGGTCTCGTGTATATCTTATCTTGGATCCTGCACTTATGGGGATTGCCCTGGTTTTTCCCATAATACTCTTTCACTGCCAACCCCTGAAGCCTGTAGATTCTCCCTGGTGAGCAGAAATGCTCTATTCTCATCACCAAAGCTATTGATCTTGCAGGGTGTGTCAGAAGAAGCTAGGTTATGCTGCAGTAACAAATAGATCCCCTGCCCCATCCCAGTGGTTTCTAACACAAAGATTTCTCATTACAGTTCACATTCATTACAAGTCAGTGCAGCTTTGTTCATATGGCATTTACCCTGGGAATAGCCTCTGTCTGGAACATTGCCAGTCTCGTGGTTGAGAAAAAGGAGAAATGACACATACTGGGTCCAAAGTGACTGTCTGGAAATAACACATGCTACTTCTGCTTATGCTTCATTGGCTAGAGGAAATCTCATGGACTGGCCTGACATCAATGACATGAGGAAGTATAATCCACCCAATAGGATGCACGTATTCAAGAATAATAGTTCAATTTACATAAGTGTTCATGCTATCAGGGTGTATGTTGCTTTCTATCAGGGTTCATGTGCCTATCAGGATATGTCTGCTTCTTCATCAGAATACAAGTGCCATTGATTAAGGATAAGAAGCTTCAGGGCCATTGGCTAGGACTGAGTTTCTGGTTGGTATACTGGCTCCTAGCTCCTCCCCAGGCCAGGTTTCCAGTATTTTTCCTTCTCATTCTATCTGAGAACCAATCCATTGTGTGTTTAGAACCTGCCTTAGGATCAGGCTTTGGTCAGGATTGACAAGCTAAGAATGAGCAAGGGCTGACTCTTTTTCCCTTCCTACTAGCAACTGGGTCACAGCTGAGCCTTCTTTTTGGCCCATGCAGCTTCTTTCTGGAACAGTTTTTGTTTTTCTATTTATTATGTTTTTCATCCTGGTCAACCATTTCATAACACACTGCCAGCAGATTTAATTTGCCTTTCTTTCTTTTTGGAGGGACTTTTTTCTGTAGGACTTAAAAAAAAAATCCAGTTCATTCTTGGTTTTGGCCTGCTTGTCACTATTGTTGTAGGTTTCTGTCAAACTTTTCAATTTATTTCTCTGCAACTAAAATTTTCCCAGGCTTCTTAAGGCTATGAGTACAAATGAGATCACATTTACAGTTATGGCTCAAGTTCTTTTGACTCATCTTGCCCACTCGCTCATGTAAGATTCCCTGACCTCACCAAAGTTCTCAATTTTTTTCTGTGTGTGCAGGAGTGAGGGCTAAGGTCAGAAGTCCTCACACATACTTCTGTCTAGGCCCTCACCAAATGAATGTCCCCTGCCAGTGAACCCAACTTGACACTTTGGTTATTTGGGTCTCACGTCATGGAAACCAACGTGAGCCAACTGAATTAACACAGAGAGTTCATGATAGGCATATGAGGCCAATCTCTCAGAATACATGGAATACAGCTGGCCCTCAAGAAAGTCCTATTAGACTAGAAAAATGAAATGTTTAAGAATCTCCCCTCTTTTATCTGCTTGTTTCTGGGTATTTGCTTTATCAGCTTGCTTTTGCAGACTGGATTTTTCTGCTCTTGCATGCATACTGGAGGAGATTCCCTGGTTTTCTTTGAATCTCAAATCCAGTTTCTGAGAGGATGCCTTTCAGCCTGGATTTTAAATAAAAGTTAATAATGATGATAAGGGGGCATCCCTGATGGGCCAGTGACTGAGAGTCAGCCCTGCAGTGTTAAGGGATGGCAGTTCAATCCCTGATCTGGGAGGATCCCACATGTCGTGGGGCATGGGCCTCTGTGCCCTACCGATCCTATGTTCTGGAGCCTGCGAGCCCACATGAAGCAACTCCCGAAGCTTGCTTGCTCTAGAGCCCATACTCCACAACAAGAGAAGTCACTGCAATGAGTAGCTGGCGTGCCACAACTAGAGAGTAGCCCCTGCTCACTGCAGCTAGAGAAAGCCCATGCACAACAGCAAAAACCCAGCACAACCAAAAAAAGAAAAAAAGAAGATGAAGGTTACTTAGCAAAAAAGGAGTTTGAAGTTTCACTCAGTGATTTGGCCAAATCAGGCAGGAACAGGGGAAGAAAGATTTTTCTTGAGTTTCCCAGAACTTCCATAACAAAATATAGACTGAGTGGCTTAAACAACAGGAATTTATTTTCTCTTAGTTCTGGAGGTTAGCAGTGCAAGAACAGGGTTTTGGCAGGGCTTATTTCTCCTGAGGCCTCCTTGCTTACACCTTCTCACTGTGTCCTTACATGGCCTTTCCTCTGTACCTGAGCATTCATGGAGTTTCTCTGTATGTCCTAATATCCTCTTTTGAGGGCACTAGTCAGATTGGATCAGGGCCTACCCTAATCATTTAAAGCCTACCCTACGATTTTAACATAATCATATCTTTAAAGGCCATTCTCCAAATATAATCACATTCTGAGGCATTGAGATTACACTGGTGGAGGCGGGGGGTACATAATTCAGTCCCTAACATCTATTGCCTGTCAAATCACCTCAAAACTTAGTGGTATAAAACAACATTTTATTCCATGCTCATATATTCTGTAGGTCAAAAATTCAGAAGAGATATGGTAGGGATGGCTCTGCTTGCTCCATGATTTCTGGGCTCTCAGCTGGGTGCTGATAAGCAGCTGAGGTAGGGGATTCCCTTCTAAGATAGCTTTTCATTCACATGTTTCATGCTTGGGCTGAGATGGCTGATATACGTGCTCAGATGGTACTGCTGACCACAACTCCGTGTGGCTTTGGCTTCCTCACAGTATGGCAGCCCAGGGCTTGAAGAGCACTCCAGTGATCAAGGAACACAGTGTCACTTATACTCTACTGATTAAAGCAGTCACAGGCTCAGAAAAGTGTCAAAGAATTTGTGACCATGTTACAAAACTGCCACGTAGTTTGCCATATTCAAAATGTCTACTATAACACTATCCCATGTGCCCTCTGTGAGAAGACCAATTCTCTCCCGAGGCTATTGGTTCTTGATGTTCTCCAAAGTTTGGTAAGCTTTTTATCCATTTAATTTCTATCAGTCCCAATATATCAACAATCACATTTGAGTTCTTTTCTAGCCATACATCTTAAATTTGCAATATTTCTCAGTCTCATACCTCTCTCTCCATTTGCCTGTGGGTACTTAAGTCTGCCAGTCTCTGGTGAGAGAGATACTTTTGGTATCTCTTTTCTGAGTCATTAGAGGCATGCCAAAGTTTTAAAGCTGAAATATAATCGACATACAACATTATATTAGTTTCAGATATACAACATACTGATTCAATATTTGGGTACATTGTGAAGTTATTACCACAATGTCTAGTTGCCATTTGTCACATACACTGCTGCTGCTGCTGCTAAGTCGCTTCAGTCATGTCCGACTCTGTGTGATCCCATAGACGGCAGCCCACCAGGCTCCCCCATCCCTGGGATTCTCCAGGCAAGAACACTGGAGTGGGTTGCCATTTCCTTCTCCAATGCATGAAAGTGAAAAGTGAAAGTGAAGGCGCTCAGTCGTGTCCGACTCTTAGCAAGCGACCCCGTGGACTGCAGCCCACCAGGCTCCTCCGTCCATGGGATTTTCCAGGCAAGAGTACTGGAGTGGGGTGCCATTGCCTTCACAGTTACATTTCTTTCTTGTGTTATGATCTTTTAAGATTCACTCTCTTAGCAATTTTCAAATGTAATACTGTGTTATTAATATTCATAATAAATATAACTATTATATGATAGTTATTTTAATTATTATAGTATTAGTAATTAATAATTGTAGTCACTATGTTGTACATTACTGCCCTCTGCCTTATTTTACAGCTGGAAGTTAGCACCGTTTGGCCACTTTTACTCATTTGATCCGCCTCATACCCTCTACCTCTGGCAATTTACCAATGTATTCTCTGTATCTATGAGCTTGGTTGTTGGTTTTTCATTGTCACTGTGGAAGTTAGATTTCACTATAAATGACAGCATATGGTACTTCCCTTTCTTTGTCTGACTTATTTCGCTTAGCAAAGTGCCCACAAAGTTCATCCATATCGTCACATGTGTCAAGACTTCATTCTTTTTTATGGCTGAACTATGTTTCATTATATATATATATATACACACACACATACACGTACCGCATTTTCTTTATCTATTCATTCATTGATGGACACTTAGGTTGCTTCCATATCTTGGCTACTGTAATAATGCTGCAATGAACATGGGGATGCAGATATCTTTTTGAGTTAGTGCTGTCATTCTCTTCTGATAAATACCCTGAAATGGAATTGTTGGATCATACAGTAGTTCTAATTTCTTGAGGAACCTCTATACTGCTTTCTGTAGTGCCTGTTACATTCCCACCAACAGTGCACAAAGTTCCTTTTTCTTCACATCCTCACCAAAACTTTCTTTTTGATAATAGCCTAACAGGTGTGAGGTGTTAGCCACTGCGGTTTTGACTTGTATTTCCCTGATGATTAGTGATGTTGAGCACCTTTTTATGTGCCCTTTGGCCATCTGTATGTCTTCTTTGGAAAAATGTTTATTCAGATCCTCTGCCCCATTTTAAAATCAGATTGTTTGTAGTTTTCTTGTTACTGACTTTATGAGTTATTCACGTATTTAGGATATCAAATCCTTATGAGATTTATGACTCGCAAATATATTCCCCCATTCAGTAGGTTGCCTTTTCATTTTGTTGATAGTTTTCTTTTGTTGTAAGGAAGCTTTTAAGTTTAATGTGGTCTCATTTGTTTATTTTTTTCTTTTGTTGTGTTTGCTTTTGATGTCAAATCCAAAAAAGTCATGCCAAGGCCTATATCAAGAAGCTTATCAGCTATGTTTTATTTTAGGAGTTTTATGATTTCAGATTTTATGTTCAAGCCTTTAATCCATCTTGGCCTAATTTTTTATGGATGTTAAGTGACTGGGTTTTATTTTTTTTCTTTGCATGTGGCTATCCAGTTTTCCCAACAGCATTTATTGAAAAAACTGTCATTTCCCCTTGTCTAATATTGGCTCCTTTGTTGTAAATTAATTGACCACATGTGTATTAGTCTCTCAGTCCTGTCTGACTCTTTGCGACCCCATGGACTGTAGCCTATCAGGCTTCTCTGTCCATGGAATTCTCCAGGCAAGAATACTGGAGTGGGTTGCCATTCTCCTCTCCAGGAGATCTTCCCAACCCAGGGATCGAGCCCAGGTCTCCGATGTTGCAGGCATATTCTTTACCATCTAAGCCACCAGGGAAGCCTATTGACCATATATGTGTGGTTTATTTCTAAGCTCTCTATTCTGTTCCCTTGGTCTATGGGTCTGTTTTTAAACCAATACCATACTATTTTGATTATTATAGCTTTGTAATAAATTTTGAAATCAGAAAGCATAATGCCTTCAGTTTTGTTCTTTCTCAAGATTGCTTTGGCTATTTAGGGTCTTGTGTGTGTGCATGTGTGTGTGTGTGTGTGTGTGTGTGCGTGTGTGCACATGGGCATGTGTGCATGCATGTTCAGTCATGTCTGACTCTTTGTGACTCCATGGACTATAGCTTACCAGGCTCCTCTATCCATGGAATTTTCCAGGTAAGAATACTGGAGCATGTTTCCACTTCTTACTCTAGGGGATCTTCCCAACCCAGGGATCAAACCTGCATCTTTTGTTCTCCTGCACTGGCAGGAGTATTCTTTACCACTGTGCCACCTGGAAACCCAGGATCTTTCATAGTTCCATTCAAATTTCAGGATTGTTTATTTCTGTAAAAAATTCCACTGGAATTTTTCTTGGTATTGCATTCAATCTGTACGTTGCTTTGGGTAATATGGACAATAAAACAATATTAATTTTTCCATTTATGAACATGGAATATCTTTCCATTTGTTTGTGTTTTTTCAGCTTATTTTGTTGACTTGCTATACTTTTCATTGTACAGGTTTTTCATCTCATTTAAAAAATTTATTTCTAGGTAATTTTATTCTTTTTGATATAATATAAATGAGATATTTTCTTAATTGATCTTTTTGATAGTTTGATATTAATGTATAAAAATGCAACAGATGTAAGTTGATTTTGTATTCTGCAATTTTATGGAATTTGTTTATTACTTCTAACAGTTTTTGCTAGAGTCTTTACAATTTTCTACATATAATATCATGTTATGCAAATACTGAAAATTTTACTTCCTCCCCAATTTGGATGAGTTTTCTTTTTCTGCCTAATTGGTCTGCTAAATACTATATTAAATATAAGCACCTTTGTCTTGTTCCTTGATAATTTTTGAGTGAGTACTGAACATTGTCGATTTTATATTGTTTGGGGCCATTTGTATTCCTTTTAAAAACGTGTTGAATATTTTTTGCTAGTAAGTAAGTTACTGTCAAGGGTTGATCCTTTTCGAAGTTTTCAGAAAGATTTTATAGACTTGGTCTTGAAGACCCCTTTTCTGTAGCTAATTTAGCCCCATTTCTCAGGTGTGTCCATCTTGGGCTCTCCTCAGAATGCCCTTGTACTAATTGAAGTCCCTCCAGTTGGCTTGGAGAAACTCTAACGATCAATGTGTGAGCCTGTGCACTATTCATCTGACAACTCCTCAGAAGTTCCTCAGAAACTGTTCTTTTCCTGTTTCATGGGTTCTTGTCATATGCATTTGCAGACTGGTATTTTGTCAAACACGGAGGAATCCCTACACAAGTTTCAGGGGTTCTTTCTCTATGTAACTCTGTTCCCTCCAGTACTCAGTGCCACAGATTTCTAGTTGCCAAAATCTAATCTCTGTCTCCTTAATTCAAGATGTCAAACTCTTTGTGTCACAGTCCAAGAATTGTCCCAGAAGAGATACCTAGGCAATGGGAGGCATCACCTCTTTTATTTCTCTTTTCTCAGAGATAAAGAGCATTTTGCCTTTTGTCTAATGTCCAAAAAATAGTTTCTTCCTATATTTCCTCCATTTTTCTCATTGTTTATGGTGGAAAGATAATTCCACAATCTTACTTTCTTATAGGTGGAAGGAAAAAATGGGTATGATATTTTAATAACTAATCAAAACACTTAAGCTAAAGAGTTCAGCTACTTCAATTGTTTACTAATCTATGTCTAAGCCTCCTGGAATTCAATGACTGATTACAAGGGCATCTATACAGATATTACAAACTCACAATTAGCTTCCTATATCATCAAGTACATTTAAAACTTTTTTGCATCAGAAACATTTCCAATTGAATAGAAAGAATTTTATTTACAGAAACCTCTTTTCACTAGCCATTTGTCTTTTTTCTGTTTTTAAAATTGCTTTTTATAGTCTAAAGTGTATATATATATATATATATAATTATTTCTCAGTTTTCCCCTCTTCATTCTGACATTCTCCATGTTAATAAAAATCAGATTTCTATCACTTCTACATTGTTATAATTACTTCTCTTTTCTTTAGAATTGGTCCAAGTTAGTAGTTCCATTCATTCCTTTCACCACCCACTTAGGGAAAGTGAGTATCAGAGCAGAATATACTAGTGCTCTGTTTTTAGGAAAATGAGACTTTGAGCAGGCATGTATCTGTTCAGGAGAATTTTTTCATCCTTTTTTATACCTTGTCTATAGGCCAGTCTTGTAATCTGCAAGAGGAAAGTATTTTTTGAGGCAGTCTGTAAAACATATTCCCATATATTAATAAAGCTCACCAAGGGGACGACAGAGGATGAGATGGCTGGATGGCATCACTGACTTGATGGACGTGAGTCTGAGTGAACTCCAGGAGTTGGTGATGGGCAGGGAGGCCTGGCGTGCTGCGATTCATGGAATCGCAAAGAGTCAGACACGACTGAGCGACTGAACTGAACTGAACTGAATCTATTCCAATCTTAGATTAATTTTATCTATATGTCCTCTGAATTCATTTCAGTGATGGGGTGGATGTATGTAATTGGTTTTAGTATAGAATATAGCTCTTTTCACATTAACAGTGTCTCAAAGCCAAACGCCGATTATTTGTTATTCCCCCTAGAATTCTTGCACTCTGTTATCTCACTCAGCAAGAGTAAAGCAGTAGGATACAGGCAACAATGTCAAGCCATCAAACTCCCAGGGTTAGGAAAAAAAGTCTTAGGTTCAAGGAAAGATTGTTTGGTGATATAAATGGAGAAGCAGAGGAGTGGAAGCAGCTGTGTCTATTATTTTGAGTGGGCTAATAAATAAAAATACAGCCTGTACCTTTATCATTGATTAGAATTTTGTGAGGTTAGTTGATTTTCAAAAACTACAATATATTTTCCATGACCATAATTTAGCATCATATACATTAGCTCCCTTTGGGAGTGTACACAAAATTTATGGAAAAGAAAGGTACACACTCTCAAATGAGAAAAATAGCCAGCTCTGTGTGCCTGAACATCAAATGTAAAAGGACCAAGTACTGACAAGCTGACTGGAGTGTTGATGCATACAAAAAGCAGAAAACAAAAGTGGCTTCAAAAATACAGATTTTTCAATGTACTTAAGCCTAACAGTATTTACAGCCCTCACCAGACATGACTGGTATTAGCATGTAGCATCCTAGGTGACTAATGCAAATACTGAAAAGTCCAACAGGGCTTTTAGTTTCTCTAGATTTTGGGCTCGAACCCAGAACCTTAAGCACAGAACAATGGAAGGCTCTCCATTGTGAGCAAGATAGTGGAATTAGAAGCTTTTACCACTCCCATATTATTAAAAGCAAGTTAATCATTCCTTTGAAAAACTGAGTGCAATTTTTTTAAAATAAAAGATTAATTTTTCCTAATGTTTAATGAAGGTCATTGTCTCCCTCTGCAAGGGACAGAGACATTATTTCCAAGAAGTCATAATATAGATGTAAGAGGATTGGTTACTTTGATGATCTGGCTACATTCAAATTGTTTGGTACCATTTCCCCAAACCATTATTCATATGTAACACATAGGGGTGGAGAGAGAGAGAGAACAAGAGAATGAACGCACAATGGCTTATTAACTTAGAGACTAAATCTGCTCTATACTTTAAGTAAGAGTGAATTATGTGAGTGTCATCCCAGTGTTCAAAACTATTGACATAGAGAATGGCCAAGACGGCAGAGTAGGAAGACCATGAGTTCACATACTCCCTCAGGCACACCAAAATTACAACTATTTTCAGAGCAACTATTAATGAAAAAGATCTGAAAGCAAGCAGAAAAAAATCTTTTACAACTAGCTATAAAGGGATAAAGAAGAAACCACAATGAGACAAAAGACTGGGCAAAGAGACCTTCTGATAGCTAGCTACAAGAGGCTCAGATAAAGACTCCAGTAAGGCCATAACCTTCCATCCAGGTGGTGGAAGGTCCCGGGCCAGCCATGTCCGCTTCTGTCTAAGCACTCGCCATGGCTTTCAGGTAGGCCAAGGTCGTCAGTCACAGGAACGCGAACACGCTGGTCCACTGCATACCTTGTTTCTTCTGACAAAAGTGGCGTTTCTAGAATTTATCTCAGGAGGTGGTTGCTCCCTGTTCCTCCAGCTTTTCCCCTGAAGAACCATCTTCAGGAGCATTCATAATGGTTACTAAAAATTACTGAGCCGAGTTCCTCGTACTATACAGAGGATTCTGTATGAACTGAACCACAAGGCAAGCCCAAGAAAACTGGAGTGGGTAGCCCATTCCTTCTCCAGCAGATCTTCCTGCCCCAGGAATGGGATCTCCTGCACTGAAGCGGCTGTGCAGCGCTGGAGGGGTGAGCAGCGGCTGTATGGCGCTGCAAGAGGTCGAGAGGAGATACCCCACATCCAAAGTCAGAAGTGGTGGCCTAGAGGAGATACCCCACATTCAAGGTCAGGAGAGGCAGCTGTGAGGAGATATCCCATGTCCAAGGTAAGAGAAACCCCAGTAAGACAGTAGGCGCTGAGAGAGGGCATCAGAGAGTAGACAGTGAAACTACAATCACAGAAAACTAGCCAATCTGATGACATGGACCACAGCCTAGTCTAACTCAATGAAACTAAGCCATGCCATGTAGGGCCACCCAAGACGGACAGGTCATGGTGGAGAGTTCTGACAAAATGAGGTCCACTAGAGAAGGGAATGGTAAACCACTTCAGTATTCTTGCCTTGAGAACCCCATGAACAGTATGAAAAGGCAGGAAGATAGGACACTGAAAGATGAACTCCCCAGGTCAGTAGATGCCCAACATGCTACTGGAGATCAGTGAAGAAATAACTCTAGAAAGAATGAAGGCATGGAACCAAAGCAAAAACAACACCCAGTTGTGGATATGATTGGTGATAGAAGCAAGGTCTGATGCTTTAAAGAGTAATATTGCATAGGAACCTGGAATGTTAGGTCCATGAAGCAAATCGAATTGGAAGTGGACAAACAGGAGACGGCAAGAGTGAACATCGACATTCTCAGTTCAGTTCAGTCGCTCAGTCGTGTCCGACTCTTTGCAACCCCATGAATCGCAGCACGCCATGCCTCCCTGTCCATCACCAACTCCTGGAGTTTGCTCAGATTCACGTCCATCAAGTCAGTGATGCCATCCAGCCATCTCATCCTCTGTTGCCCCCATCTCCTCCTGCCCCCAATCCCTCCCAGCATCAAAGTCTTTTCCAATGAGTCAACTCTTTGCATGAGGTGGCCAAAGTACTGGAGTTTCGGCTTTAGCATCATTCCTTCCAAAGAAATCCCAGGGTTTCTAGGAACCAGCAAACTGAAATGGACTGGAATGGGTGAATTTAACTCAGATGACCATTATGTCTACTATGGTGGGCAGGAATCCCTTAGAAGAAATGGAGTAGCCATCATAGTCAACAAAAAAGTCTGAAACACAGACTTGGATGCAATCTCAAAAACTACAAAATGATCTCTGTTTCTTTCCAAGGCAAACCATTCAATATCACACTAATCCAAGTCTGTGCCCCAACCAGTAATGCTGAAGAAACTGAAGTTGAACGGTTCTATGAAGACCTACAAGACCTTTTAGAACTAACACTCGAAAAAGATGTCCTTTTCATTATAGGGGACTGGAATGCAAAAGTAGGAAGTCAAGAAACACCTGGGTTAACAGACAAATTTGGCCTTGGAGTACAGAATGAAGCAGGGCAAAGGCTAATAGAGTTTTGCCAAGGGCACTGGTCATAGCAAACACCCTCTTCCAACAACACAAGAGAAGACTCTATACATGGACATCACCAAGTGGCCAACATCGAAATCAGATTGATTACATTCTTTGCAGTCAAAGATGGAGAAGCTCTATATAGTCAGCTAAAACAAGACCAGGAGCAGACTATGGCTCAGATCATGAACTCCTTATTGCCAAATTCAGACTTAAATTGAAGAAAGTGGGGAAAACCACTAGACCATTCAGGTAACCTAAATCAAATCCCTTATGATTATACAGTGGAAGTGACAAATAGATTTAAGGGACTAGATCTGATAGACAGAGTGCCTGATGAACTATGGAGGTTTATGACATTGTACATGAGACAGGAATCAAGACCATCCCCAAGAAAAAGAAATGCAAAAAAGCAAAATGGCTGTCTGAGGAGGCCTTACAAATAGCAGTGAAAAGAAGAGAAGTGGAAAGCAAAGGAGAAAAGGAAAGATATACCCATTTGAATGCAGAGTTCCAAAGAATAGCAAGGAGAGATAAGAAAGCCTTCCTCAATGATCAATGCAAAGAAATAGAGGAAAACAATAGAATGGGAAAGACTAGAGATCTCTTCAAGAAAATTTGAGATACCAAGGGAACATTTCATGTAAAGACGGGCTCAATAAAGGACAGAAATGGTATGGACCTAACATTTTGTTGTATTTGCTAGAAATGTGCTTTTCCCATTGTATAGCTGGGCTGTAGAAAATGACATGGGCATCATTTAAGATTTCAATCTTCATAATTTCTTCTTTTCTCAGTAAAAATGTGACTTTCTTTTTGGTTATTGTTTTTCTTAATATAGAATCAAAGTACATTTATATTTGAAAATTTAAAAATGAAGAAAAACTAACAGTAAGTTAAAAATAAATGCCTTCATTTACTACAAACCATTCAGAGGTAACCACCGAAATGCTGTGTTTGTCATCTGGTAATATCTTCAGCCGTGAAGAGATACCCCACACCCAAGGTAAGAGAAACCCAGGTAAGATGGTAGGTGTTGCAAGAGGGCATCTGAGGGCAGACACACTGAAACCATACTCACAGAAAACTAGTCAATCTAATCACACTAGGACCACACCCTTGTCTAATTCAATGAAACCAAGCCATGCCTGCGCGGCAACCCAAGACGGGCAGGTCATGGTGGAGAGGTCTGACAGAATGTGGTCCACTGGAGAAGGGAATGGCAAACCACTTCAGTATTCTTGCCTTGAGAACCCCATGAACAGTAGGAAAAGGCAAAATGATAGGATACTGAAAGAGGAACTTCCCAGGTCAGTAGGTGCCCAATATGCTACTGGAGATCAGTGGAGAAATAACTCCAGAAAGAATGAAGGGATGAAGCCAAAGCAAAAACAATACACAGCTGTGGATGTGACTGGTGAGAAAAGCAAGGTCCGACGCTGTAAAGAGCAATATTGCGTAGGAACCTGAAATGTCAGGTCCATGAATCAAGGCAAATTGGAAGTGGTCAAACAAGAGATGGCAAGAATGAACGTCGACATTCTAGGAATCAGCAAACTAAAATGGACTGGAATGGGTGAATTTAACTCAGATGACCATTATATCTACTGCTGCGGGCAGGAATCCCTCAGAAGAAATGGAGTAGCCATCATGGTCAACAAAAGAGTCCGAAATGCAGTCCTTGGATGCAATCTCAAAAATGACAGAATGATCTCTGGTCGTCTCCAAGGCAAACCATTCAATATCACACTAATCCAAGTCTATGCCCCAACCAGTAACGCTGAAGAAGCTGAAGTTGAACGGTTTTATGAAGACCTACAAGACCTGCTAGAACTAACACCCCAAAAAGATGTCCTTTTCAGTATAGGGGACTGGAATGCAAAAGTAGGAAGTCAAGAAACACCTGGAGTAACAGGCAAATTTGGCCTTGGAATGTGGAATGAAGCAGGGCAAAGACTAATAGAGTTTTGCCAAGAAAATGCACTGGTCATAGCAAACACCCTCTTGCAACAACACAAGAGAAGACTCTACACATGGACATCACCAGATGGTCAACACCGAAATCAGATTGATTATATTCTTTGCAGGCAAAGATGGGGAAGCTCTATACAGTCAGCAGAAACAAGACCAGGAGCTGACTGTGGCTCAGATCATGAACTCCTTATTGCCAAATTCAGACTTAAATTGAAGAAAGTGGGGAAAACCACTAGACCATTCAGGTATGACCTAAATCAAATCCCTTATGATTATACAGTAGAAGTGAGAAATAGATTTAAGGGCCTAGATCTGATAGATAGAGTGCCTGATGAACTATGGAATGAGGTTTGTGACATTGTACAGGAGACAGGGATCAAGACCATCCCCATGGAAAAGAAATGCAAAAAAGCAAAATGGCTGTCTGAGGAGACCTTACAAATAGCTGTGGAAAGAAGAGAGGTGAAAAGCAAAGGAGAAAAGGAAAGATATAAGCATCTGAATTCAGAGTTCCAAAGAATAGCAAGGAGAGATAAGAAAGCCTTCCTCAGTGATCAATGCAAAGAAACAGAGGAAAACAACAGAATGGGGAAGACTAGAGATCTCTTCGAGAAAATTAGAGATACCAAGGGAACACGTCATGCAAAGATGGGCTTCATAAAGGACAGAAATGGTCTGGACCTAATAGAAGCAGAAGATATTAAGAAGAGGTGGCAAGAATACACAGAAGAACTATATAAAAAAGATCTTCATGACCCAGATGATCATGATGGTGTGATCACTCACCTAGAGCCAGACATCCTGGAATGTGAAGTCAAGTGGGCCTTAGAAAGCATCGCTACGAACAAAGCTAGTGGAGGTGATGGAATTCCAGTTGAGCTATTTCAAATCCTGAAAGATGATGCTGTGAAAGTGCTGCACTCAATATGCCAGCAAATTTGGAAAACTCAGCAGTGGCCACAGGACTGGAAAAGGTCAGTTTTCATTCCAATCCCAAAGAAAGGCAATGCTAAAGAATGCTCAAACTACCACACAATTGCACTCATCTCACACGCTAGTAAAGTAATGCTCAAAATTCTCCAAGCCAGGCTTCAGCAATACGTGAACTGTGAACTTCCTGATGTTCAAGCTGGTTTTAGAAAAGGCAGAGGAACCAGAGATCAAATTGCCAACATCCGCTGGATCATGGAAAAAGCAAGAGAGTTCCAGAAAAACATCTATTTCTGCTTTGACTATGCCAAAGCCTTTGACTGTGTGGACCACAATCAACTGTGGAAAATTCTTCAGGAGAGGGGAATACCAGAACACCTGACCTGCCTCTTGAGAAATCTGTATGCAGGTCAGGAAGCAGCAGTTAGAACTGGACATGGAACAACAGACTGGTTCCAAATAGGAAAAGGAGTACAAGGCTGTATATTGTCACCCTGCTTATTTAACTTCTATGCAGAGTACATCATGAGAAACGCTGGGTTGGAAGAAGCACAAGCTGGAATCAAGATTTCTGGGAGAAATATCAATAACCTCAGATATGCAGATGACACCACCCTTATGGCAGAAAGTGAAGAGGACCTAAAAAGCTTCTTGATGAAAGTGAAAGTGGAGAGTGAAAAAGTTGGCCTAGAGCTCAACATTCAGAAAATGAAAATCATGGCATCCGGTCCCATCATTTCTTGGGAAATAGATGGGGAAACAGTGGAAACATTGTCAGACTTTTTTTTTTTTTTTTTGGCTCCCAAATCACTGCAGATGGTGACTGCAGCCATGAAATTAAAAGACGCTTACTCCTTGGAAGAAAAGTTATGACCAACCTACATAGTATATTGAAAAGCAGAGACATTACTTTGCCGACTAATGTCCATCTAGTCAATTATATGGTTTTTCCTGTGGTCATGTGTGGATGTGAGATTTGGATTGTGAAGAAGGCTAAGCACTGAAGAATTGATGCTTTTGAACTGTGGTGTTGGAGAAACTCTTGGGAGTCCCTTGGACTCCAAGGAGATCCAACCAGTCCATTCTGAAGGAGATCAGCCCTGGGATTTCTTTGGAGGGAATGATGCTGAAGCTGAAACTCCAATACTTTGGCCACCTCATGCGAAGAGTTGACTCATTGGAAAAGACTCTGATGCTGGGAGGGATTGGGGGCAGGAGGAGAAGGGGATGACAGAGGATGAGATGGCTGGATGGCATCACGGACTCGATGGACGTGAGTCTGAGTGAACTCCGGGAGTTGGTGATGGACAGGGAGGCCTGGGGTGCTGTGATTCATGGGGTTGCAAAGAGTCGGACACGACTGAGCGACTGAACTGAACGGAACTGAACTGAATGTCTTTTATGGAAAGTACTTTATTTAACCAAAAACTGGATATTCACATATTAACTTATTGGACATCTTTTGTCTCTCAATTAATTTATTGTCAAACATTTTCCAGTCAATGAATATACTTTAGCCCGGTTAGTTATAATGGCTCAAAGACTGGTTATACCATAGAAACTCAAGCAAAAACTATATGTACTAACATTATGTACGTGAAAGAAAGGAACAAAGGAAAAGACAGATATCATGTGTTTACATAGAGATATAGAGTGTAGATATAGAGATTCCCTTGGACTACAAGGAGATCCAACCAGTCCCTCCTAAAGGAGATCAGTCCTGGGTGTTCATTGGAAGGACTGATGTTGAAGCTGAAACTCCAACACTTTGGCTACCTGATGCCAAGTGCTGACTCATTTGAAAAGACCCTGATGCTGGGAAAGATTGAGGGCAGGAGGAGAAGGGGACGACAGAGGATAGGATGGTTGGATGGCATCACTGACTCAATGGACATGGGTTTGGGTATACTCCAGGAGTTGGTGATGGACAGGGAAGCCTGGTGTGCTGCGGTTTATGTGGTCCCAAGGATTTGGACACGACTGAGCAAATGAACTGAACTGAACTGATGGGACCAGATGCTATGATCTTAGTTTTCTGAATGTTGAGTTTTAAGCCAACTTTTTTCATTCTTCTCTTTCACTTTCATCAACAGGTTCTTTAGTTAGCTCCTCTTTGCTTTCTGCTATAAGGGTGGTGTCATCTGTGTATCTGAGGTTATTGATATTTCTCCTGGCAATCTAGATTCCAGCTTGTGCTTCATCCAGCCCTGCATTTCGTATGATGTACTCTGCATATAAGTTAAATAAGCAGGGTGACAATATTGATACAACCAAGATATAGAAATAAACTATTCCCATTTAGTAAAGTGGATCATTTTTGCACCCTAGCATGAACAAATATAAAATTTCCAAAAGTTCTTTTTTATTTCAAATCACAGTTAAGGTTAAGCATTTTTAAAGGGAAAATAAAGCCTAATCAACTTCAAGATCATCCATATTTACCTGTTCTATCTTTAATCAATGCATAAATATTCATATTTTAACTTAGTCATATGCTGTTTATACTTGTATAATCTGGTTATGGTTTTTCCCTAGAAGTATTGCCAGGTGTGGGAGTGGTATGAGGCTAGAGTGCTCAGGAGGGTAAGAGGGCATAAATGGTCTGTTTTTTGAGGCTTCCATTACCTCATCTAGAATCCAATAATAAATAAACCCAATAAAGTCTCCCTTAAAGGAGTAAACAGAAATGGTACATTTAAATCGCCTATCAGTGCCTGAACTTATAGTAAGCACGTAGTAGATACTTTTGCATCCCTCATCACAGCTGCATATTTTTTAAAAGGGCTTAGAATAATGCTTTGTAGATGATGGGGACTAGCTATCTGTTATATTAAAATGTCATACTTTCAAAGTGAGTCATTAATCTGATTGTTAGTATCTTCAAGCTAAAAACTCTTAGAATTTTGTAAAGGATTCTATAAACAATATTTTTGGATATACTCTTTTTTGGACTTGCTTAGAATTCTCCACTGTGGCAGACACTTCTGGGTGCCTGTCTTACAGCCATTTGCCCATGGTCCCTCTTGATGGAAAGATACTATTTTCCACCATGGATGAGAGAAACCAGATATTCAGTTTCCTAGTATCCTTTGATGCCAGAAAATGGGCAAATAACCCAATCCTAGCCAAAAGGATCTGAGAATATGATGGGAAACCTTCTAGGGAAAATTTCTCCTTTGATAGAATAGAAATCCTCTCACTCTTCCTGCTTTTGTTACTAGAGAGAATGTTGCTTAGAGCTACAGCAGCCATCTGGTGACCATTCAAGCAAGTGAACTAAGTTCCTTTCACCATGTCTGACCCTTTGTGACCCTATGGACTGTAGCCTACCAGGCTCTTATGTCCACGGGATTCTCCAGGCAAGAATACTGGAGTGGGTTGCCATGCCCTCCTCCAGGGGATCTTCCAGACCCAGGGAAGTCTCTTAAGTCTCCTGCATTGGCCGGCGGGCTCTTTACCACTCCTGCCACATGAGAAGCCCTTGTGACCATGAGGGGAGGCCAAAAGAATCTCAGAAAAGCTCAGCCTAGTGCCACTGCCTACAAACTCTAGTTACATGAGAAAGGATCCCTATTATGTAAGCTATTCTTAGTCAGATGTTCTGTTCCTTGTAGCCATAAATATCTTTCAAATATATTCACGATAAATTTAAATTGTATAGCCTTGTAACTGATACCGCATTCTAACTAGTGCTGGTGGAATGGGCAGATTAACACTTGTATTTCTGTTTATTTCTATTTACCAGCTAATCAAAAAATTTTCTTTTTAGCTAAGCCAAATCAGCATATTACCTATCCTCTGCACTGAGTTGGGTGGTGGTGGTTGCTTTCAAACTCAAGATAGCTTTATTCTAAATAAATTAAATTATGTCTGATTTTAAATTAAAACCTAATATTGGTTTTTTTAGAAGTCACATAATTCAGCAAAATATTAAAAAGAAGGACAAATCATTCTTAGTTCTACTTAGGAAAAACCATAGATACCATTTCGCTGTGTTTCCTTCTGGATTCTAACTGCAATAATTTTAGTTATTGTTGCTATTTACTTATGTTATGACAGCATCAGATTACTCTAGAGAGCAAATCCACGGTGCCAGGTGGCTGTCAGAATCCAGAAGTCTTCTGTTTACATAGTCAGAGGAACAGCAGTTTATTAGCATACCTGGAAGCCCTAACTTGTGTTTGGCATGGAATCTGTCCAGCCCACTTTGGAGAGATATTGGACTTATACAAGCTGGACTGTTTTTAATTTCCCTACACTGATTAAATCTAGTCTCAGCACCCAAGGGAGCAGATGTTCACCAGGGGTCTGGAAGGTCCCACAGCAAAGGAAGGAAATCTGTACTGACTCAAAATGTTAATAGTTTGGAGCTGGCTGGGAAAGGAAAGCTACTTTCTAGTATACAGGGAGCCAAGCTGGTAAACCAAGAAGGGCAGCAAGTCAGAATCGCAACATCTTAAGGGAATGTCCCTCTAAAACTCACATTGTGCTTAAACATTTGAAAGGCTCTGACAAGTACTGCAGTGAAGATTTTACAAAACATATTCTCTAGATAGTAGCCTCCCACTTTTTTTCTATTAACACCAGAGTTCTAAAGAACACACTTTGGGAAACACTCCTATTGACAAATTGAAAATTGGAAGTTAAAGAAAGTCCACTGTAACATGTTCCATTTGTGTTTGTAATCATAATAGTTTGAGACCTTCTTGGGAACAAGGAAATAATCTGGTGGAGAGGTTTTCGGACTTTGTTATTTCAAACCAAATATTACATAGAACCCTAGTGTCTAAAACTGAGAGAAGCAGAGCTGCTCTGTTTCCACCAAACCTAAGAGCAAAGCCCCCACGCTGGAGTTCTCTGTGTCACCCTTCCTACCTGTGCCCCTGAGAAAGCCTCACGGAACTTTAGAAAGTCAGTGCAGGTCCCTCATTTTTAGACTGTCACACAACTGGGTCTGTGGTCCAACCCCATCAAGCCCAGTGAATTTTTTACTGCATTATGTTGCTCTAAGTCTTTGTCCTAATACCACTTGTGTATATCCTTGTGATTACTCTGTTTCACTGCTGGTTCCTAATGTCACAGCATCAGTGAACATAATGAACCTTGTTCTGCTTAAGAATCTCCCTGGAAATAGGCATTACATGGAGAACCATCTAGCCCATTACTTGTGAGCTAAATAATAGCATCCTAATGGCATGAACAAGTTAATGTTTCTACCCAAGTGTCAAATGCACTAATAGAAAGTGACTTGACCGTGGGCCAGATTCTGCCACAAAGATTAACAGCTTTTTAGAAAACTTCCTGAACAATAGTTTATTTCAACCTCAGAATAAGATAAAAATTATTTTGAGAGCAAAATTCTCCACAGATTTAACTTCTGAAGATCTGGATGTGATTGTGTTTAAAATATTTCAGAAACAGTCATATAGGTATGGAAGAAGCACTAATAACATTCACCTTTGTGCATGTCTCTCTGCTAAGCCTTCATCTACTAATCAATATGCCCTTTGGGAATCTTACTACTATAAAAGCGAAAATTTGTATATTAAATTGTATAAATAACAGAAAACAAGTAAATGGGACAGCAGTGCAGAAAGTATATTGCTCACAGCCTCCGGAAATCTCCCATGTCGTAAAACAGGAATTTCCTTAATAAATGGAACCACTTAACATCAATCATTGTTTCTCTTTTACATACATTTACAAGAATTTGCTTGCTTACAAGGTGCAGGTTTGTTTGGTTTTTACAAAAATGAGATCACACTACGCTTATTATTTTGAAACAGTCTTTTTTCATCTAAAAATATCAGAGACTTCTTTCCAAATATATAGTTATCTCTTTCTTTTAAATTACTGCATAATACTTTACAGCATAAATCTATCCCAGTTTATTCAACAGTTTTTCATTGTATAGATGGTGAGGTTGTCTTCTTGTTTTCTAACAGCATCAGATGTTTCCAATCCTTGTCATTTTGAGGAAAAACACCTTGTTTTATTAATTGGCATTTACCTGTTCAACAGCAGTTCAGTTTAGTTGCTCAGTCATGTCTGACTCTTTGTGACCCCATGGACTGAAGCACACGGGGACTCCCTGTCCATCACCGACTCCCAGAGTTTACTCAAACTCGTGTCCATCGAGTCAGTGATGCCATCCAGCCATCTCATCCTTTGTCATCCACTTCTCCTCCTGCCTTCAGTCCTTCCCAGCATCAGAATCTTTTCCAATGAATCAGTTCTTCACATCAGGTGGCCAAAGTGTTGGAGTTTCAGCTTCAGCATCAGTCCTTCCAATGAATATTCAGAACTGATTTCCTTTAGGATGGACTGGTTGGATCTCCTTGCAGTCCAAGGGACTCTCAAGAGTCTTCTCCAACACCACAGTTCAAAAGCATCAATTCTTTGGCACTCAGCTTTCTTTATAGTCCAACTCTCACATCTATACATGACTACTGGAAAAACCATAGCTTTGACTAGACAGACCTTTGCTGGCAAAGTAATGTCTCTGCTTTTGAATATGCTGTCTAGGTTTGTCATAGCTTTTCTTCTAAGAACAAGTGTCTTTTAATTTCATGGCTGCAATCACCATCTGCAGTGATTTGGGAGCCCCCAAAAATAAAGTCTGACAGTTTCCACTGTTTCCCCTTCTATTTTCCATGAAGTGATGGGACCAGATGCCATGATCTTAGTTTTCTGAATGTTGAGCTTTAAGCCAACATTTTCGCTCTCCTCTTTCAGTTTCATCAAGAGGCTCTTTAGTTCTTCTTCGCTTTCTGCCGTAAGGGTGGTGTCATCTGCATATCTGAGGTTATTGATATTTCTCCTGGCAATCTTGATTCCAGCTTGTGTTTCATCAAGCAAGGTTAAGTTAATTTTGTCTGTTCCTTAGCCATTTAGAATTTTCTCTTCTCTAAATTGATTGTGCAAGTGTTTGTCCATATTTTTAGTGCATTTGTTAGTTTTTCTTATCAATGAATAGGAGTAATCTGTATATCAGAGATTAGTCACAGCTTATCTTAGCTTTGCAACTTACTTATATTTTTATCATTAAAAGTTTGATGTCAAATTTTAAGATCTTTCCCTTTACAATTTTTGTTTCTGTGTCTTACTTAGAAATTCTTCTGATCTGGAGACCCTAAGGTTTTTTTCCTAAAAGTTTTTGAAATTTTATTTTATCACATTTATGTCTTAGACTCATCTCACATTTACATTTATGTGTAGCCTGAGATACAGTGCTGGTGTTATTTTGTCCATGTGGAAAACCAATTTTCCTTCATTCTCGATTCTTTTCCATCTCTAAAGGATTTTCCTCAAATGCCTGTCAAAGATGAGTTGCAGGCACATCTATATCAAAACACACTGTAGGAGGAAAAGGGAATAACCAGAGCAAGAGATTTTCTTTTAACTAAGTGAAGCTGAAGTCACACATGCCACTTTTGCTCCCATTCTAGTTATTGGAATTTAACCACCATGTCATATGTAGCAATAAGGGACACTAGGAAAGCCATCTTTAGCTAAGCAGCCATGTACCAAAGAAAGTGAGACTGAATTTGAGTCAACAACCAGAAGCCTCTACCAATATCCATTTCTCCCATATTCCTTAGTAAAAGAAGCAAATTCTATTTATGAGAGCAACAAATTCACTAAAAATCAAAAACAAACATAAAGAAAGCAACTATCTTGCTGCTTGCTATGGTTAGGTGACTATATGCAGTTTAAGTTGATGGGTGAGACTTCTGGGACAGGTCCTTCGAATACAGACGGCTAGCTTGGTACACCTTTTAACCTCTCCTGCCCTCTTTCTTCCTATTTCCTGGAAGGTGGATACTACTGCTGGAGTTCCAGAAAGCTTCTTCGAAGAAGAGAAACACTGAGAATGAAAATCAAGGACTCAGATTGGCAAAACACAAAGTCAGAGGCTATCTCAGTGGTTGATGACTTCTGCTCTCCACCCTGGACAGCCCATCTCCCCTGCCTGTACTATCCAGGGGAGGTGTTCATCTCCCAGCACTCTGGTAGTTTGTTTTTTCTCTGGTACTAATTTTTTCTGGCCTTAAAAACTCTAACTCTGTTAATGAAAAGCTTAGTATTTGTTCAATATTTAAGGGGTCTGCTGTGTAGATTTCCAGATCTTCTTTACAGAGCTTTCTTCTCTACATTAGCCTTCCAGGTAGATTCCAGCCATCCTAGGATTCCTGAATCCTGATCCTGTCTCTTTGCCTCATTGAGACTGTTGTGCTCTGCTGTGCTCTGCTCCATTTTTGCATCATCATGCAGAAAGTGTGTCTGTGGAGAAATCCAAAATGTTTATCAGTCTGAATTCATTTGTTTCCATTCTCTCAGGGACCACATTCTCTCAATCCTGAAAGGTCTACTGAATATTGTCTAAAAATGATTAATTACATGTATCTTTTAAAAATTTTTTACTGGTGGAAGCCCTACCTCTGTTAGTTATGTCAATAAAACTCTATCCAGTACTTGAACAAAATCTGGGTGCCTATAAGAGTTTTGAAAGGAAGACAGTGGTATACAGGCTTAGAGAGAGACTTTTGCGGAGGCAGTCATTGCATATTTCATTATAGAGAATCTTACTTTTTAAGGTTTCCCTCTTTTTGTTTTTGCTATGATGAGTACATCAAAGAATTATTTTGTTTATCCTGCTCTGGATTCATTGCTTTTCTCTCATTTGAAAACTGATGTGTGTTTCATCAATTATTGAAAATTCCTCATTATTAAATAAGCAAATATTGCCTCTTACCCATCATTCTCTTTATTTTCTTCCTTTGGAGAACTTAAATATAATTAGGCCATTTCATTCTACCTTTCAGTATACTACTCTTTCATTTTGTTCTTGTTTTAGACTTCGTTTTGCTTTTCTTAGATCTATCATCTAGTTCACTAATGCCATTCAGCTGTGTCTAATCTGCTGTTTAACCTGTTCAGTAAGTTTGTGACTTCAACATTTATATTTTTCATTTCTAGAAAAATTATTTGGTTCTTTTCAAACATGCTTGATTCTTCTCTTTCTCTTTCCCTCTTTTTCTTCCTTCCTCTTTTTCCTGTTACAATCAATAAATTGATTTGATCTGGACTGTAAGTAACAAAAGGCCCAGTGTAAATTGTTTAAAGTACAAGAAGTTTACCCTGGATAATAGAAAATTCAGGGTTTAGGCAGCTCCAGAGTAGTCAAATTCAGTGGATCAGTAATGTTATCATGGACTCAAGGTCTTTCCATGTTTCTGCTCTTCATCCTAAATATTTGGCTTTTGCACAAGATGGCTGTAGCAGCTTCAAGTATCTCATTCTTATGCACTTTGTCCAATGTGGTAAAAAGGAGGATGCACATTGAAATGTACATTTATTTGATCAATGAAGACTTTGCCAAAAGCCTGCAGCAGGTTTTCCTCATATCTTGTTGACCAGAATTGAGCCACATGCCCTTCCTAAGTCAGAAGGCAATGGAATGAGCATGACTGACTATTACAACTTGCCTCCTAAGGCTGGGAAGGAGCCTAGTATCCCCGGATACACAGGACTGCTTATGATCTGAACAAAAGTAGCAATAAGCAAGAAATTGGAAGACAGAGCTATTTGGTACCAATCAATGATATCCATTTGATACCAATCATCAATCTTCATTTAGAAAAATATAATTATGTAAATATTAATAAATACTTATTCTTAAGAGTTGTTCAGATTGTTTTATTTATTATAGTCTTAGAGTCATAATAATTCTGATTATCTGCTAGTGATAGCTGTCTCGTGTTAATCACTTCCTTAATGTGGCATGGAATTTTCTTATAATAAGCATATCTTCATTAGGGATTTTATTTCCCTGTTGGGAATTTTATAAACATGGAATTGTAAAAGTGGTCTATGGTTTTATTAGTTTAAATGTTTGCTTCAGCTGTGATGCCCTAGAGTTCTGACTAATATGACACTTGTTTTTTCAGCATGGGGAATACTATACTAAATGCATAATTCCATGTTATGTATGGTTCAGACATGAGATTTTGATGTCTTACAGAAGGTAAGTTTAATTTCTACTCTGAGGTTCATGGATTCAAACTTTATTTTGGCTTCCCAGTACCAGTGGACATAATTTTTTTAGTTTTCCCTTTCCAGAAGTGGCAGTCCTTCCAGAGACCTGGTTTCCAGGATTTATCCTTCTTGACGAGACTGTTGCACACCTCTAGGGAATTACTGTTCTTGTGGGAACTGTCCTTCTGGCTGAATTTGCATTGTGCTCTGTTTCCTCTAGGCTGGTGGAGCTCATTTCCAAGTCCTTAGACCTAAGAGACTATGTTTCATCTGAGCTCTCCCTCTGGGGGATGTCCTTTCTTTGTTTTGAGTGCTGATGAGAACTTAATCTTTTTTGTTCATGTTTTATCTAGCAGTTCAAAGTG
The DNA here is from genome assembly GCF_032405125.1 of Capricornis sumatraensis. Classification (NCBI taxonomy): domain Eukaryota; kingdom Metazoa; phylum Chordata; class Mammalia; order Artiodactyla; family Bovidae; genus Capricornis; species Capricornis sumatraensis. The sequence goes on from NC_091074.1 coordinate 62,171,497, forward strand.
CTTGTGGTTGAGGGAGAGGGGTCTATATTGGTTTGATCACCTTGTTATTAAAATACTTTATTTTACTTATAAACACTTATTATAGCTTTATTTCTTTTTATATTTTAACACACTTTATGTGCTTTTTTCTGATGCTAATTGGTATAGATGTTTAGAAAAGCTACTGAGTTTTGTCTGTTGATTCTAAATACCTAGAAACATATAGTCTTTCTTTTTTGTGGTTTATTTTCTTACATTCTGTCTGTAGCAGTAATGTTGGCTACATATAATAGTATTGCCTCTTGTATGCCCTACTTATATGTAAACCTCTTACCACTTGTTTTCCTCATGTTTTATTGCATTGTTTACGTTTGCTGTGATGGAGAGTAGGGGTATCAGTGACCACCATGCCAAACTTTCAGAGATAACTCTAAGTCACCGCTTTTTTAAATCAAGTTAAGGTGGGTACACAGATGTACTGCCCAGATTCCCTTTCAAGGAAGGACTTGTTATTATGGCTCTCAGTTCTTTCAGGGTTTCCCTCAGCTCCAGACAGCTACCTCAGCCATAAGCACACCCTTCCTGGGTTCCTCCAAATCCAGTGATTGATCAAGGCATGAGTATAATGGTTCACCCTTCTGTATCCAATGCAGGACAACAATGACAGGCTTTTTTCTCTGCCAAATCCTGCTGTCTCCTCCCTTCCACAGGGATTGATGACTAAAAAATATCCTGTATACTGAAATCTACGTTTCTGGCTTTATTTTTGACCATATTCTATTGGACCACTCTCTCATAATCACTTATTTCTATCTAATTCATAATTTTAGCTCTTTAACACATTATTGACTGGAGGATTTTTGCAGAAACCAATGCCTCTGGCTGGCAATTTGTTATGGAAGTGAATACCAAAATGTCTCTGGTCAATAATGTTCGGGTAACAAAATATGTATTGATATGACTTTGGTCAATAAGTTGTTAAAATCTCTAATCCAAAATTCACTTTAAAAACTTTCTTTATTCTAGTTGTGTGACTTTAATGCACACATATACCTACTTTTTAATATCAATTTAAAATTTTTATTTAATTATGTTTGAAGAATATAACCCTGTATATTTCTCTAGAATTTATTGAGATTTTATTTGTGGTCTAATATTTGGCCCAACGCTACATATTATTCAGAGGTATTAGAAAAAAAGGTGATTTTCTTCACACTGGAAACATAGTTAGTATATCCATTAAGTCATTCTTACTGATTAAATATTAAAATTTGCAAACTTTTGCATTCTTATTTAAATTCTGAGTGTTTGATATATCAAGTATGACAAAGTTTTGTTACAGTTTGCCACTGCTGTCATGCATTTTAAATTTTCTTTTAGCATTTCTAGCGTTATTTCCTTTATGCACTGTGGTTCTATGTTACTTGGGGTATAAAGACTTACAACTCTTATCTTCTTGGAGGATTCTACCTTTTCTCAATAAACATTTCTTGGTTTAATGATTTACTTCTTAATTCTGGCATGTTTAACTAAATATTATCATATGCCTTATTTTTGTCATCCTTTATTTAATGTACTTTGCCCTTCCTTCTATTTTAATCATTCTGTTTTGTTTTGTTTTGTTTTTTTAATATAAATTTATTTATTTTAATTGGAGGTTAATTACTTTACAATATTGTATTGGTTTTGCCATACATCAATATGAATCCGCCACGGGTGTACACGTGTTCCCTATCCTGAACCCCCCTCTCACCTCCCTCCCCGTACCATCCCTCTGGGTCATCCCAGTATTTTAAACCCTTTTTGAAAGATGATGTCTTTTAACATGGACATTTTGCTCATACATGTGAAATGCTACATCCTTCTTAGATTTGTACAACTTGGCCTGGAAAAGCAAGGAAATTAGGAAAAGATTAGATAGGAATCATCTGGCGTAAGTAAGAGTTTGTCTTTCCATGAGAAGTTAGAAAAGTTTTATGCTGAGTGCTCAGTCATATCCGATTCTTTGTGATCCCACGGACTGTAGCCCACCAGTCTTCTCTGTCCATGAGATTCTCCAGGCAAAAACACTGGAGTGGGTTACCATTTCCTTCGCCAGGGGATCTTCCTGATACAGGGATGGAACCTATGTCTCCTGCACCAGCACGTGAATTCCTTACCACTGCGCCACCTGGGAAGTCCACCTAATAAAGTTAAACAAACATGTTATTATAGGAACTCAGGACTCAGGAGCCCCTTGTGCTCTGCAGCTGAGTGAGGTGCAGGAAAGCATGAACACAGAGGTGAAGAATGGAGATTTGGGAGCTGACATGGCAGGCCTGGCTCTGACCTTCCTGTGTGACTGTGGGCGATTCCTCTGTTTGGTGTGGCTATTTGACTGTGTTTCAGAAGAGCTGTCACATCAATTTGCAGTTTGGACAACTGGCCAGGGCCAAAGACGTCCTGAAAAGAGACCTAATTTCTGGAGATTTTTGAAACCAGTCTTACTAAAAGGTATGCTCTTTCAGTTGCGGAAGCAGTCTAAGTAAAGCCTCATAATTCCTCTCTCTTCTACTTCCAATGCCAGAAACTAGAAGTGAAAATAAGTTGGTTAATAAAATACATACTTGTACAATGTGGTTAGAGCCTGAACTTGGAGTAAGAGTAGAAAGGGGGTCAAGAAAAGAAGAGGTTCAAACAAATAAACAAACATACAAAAAAGCTCCCCTTCAAATTATTTTAAGACAATTGCAATAGTTTCAGTCCATTTCAGGGCTCAGCCAAGTTTCCAAAAGCCATATTGCTGTTGTTGAAGCTTCTCACAGAAAATACTAAAGTAAACCATCTTGTTAAGAATTGCTTATTTTTCTTCATACTGTTTATATCTGTTGCTCCGTGTTCTCCAGTTTCAGACTGACAAAAGACTGCTGGGAGTAACTCATAAAGACTAAGGGCTTGGCCTCGTTTTGTTTTGTTTTTACACGGGCAGAAAAAAAGGCTGCTGAGTACAGATTCAAATACCTCTGTATGGTTGAGTGCTTTTTGGTGTTCGTGGGTGCCTGAGGTCTGTTTATTTTGGGAAGCATATTGGTATTCATTTCCACTAGAAAGTAGCAGAAGGAAGCCAGATCCTTTTTTTCCCACAGAAAGAGAGCAATAAATATTTTTAAATAATATTTAGAAAGGTTGATCAGTGATAAGTAGGAGCATGTCAAGGAATATTACGTGTTCTGTTTTAGGAACTTTGAAAGTGCTTAGTGCCTGAGAAATCAGGAAAGCTGCTTTTGTTGTAAGGAAATGGCAATTTGAAAGTAATCTATTTCTAAATCTCAGGGGTGGTACTGTGAGTCTACCCAAAGATCTGAGGTCTAAGTACAACGGAAAGGGGAAGTGAAAAATAGGGAACAAGCAGAACCCAATTTAAAAAGAGGTAGCCTATTCCACTGAAGAAACACTGGACACAGATTCTGTACTAGGCAATAGGCATTTTCATGCAGGGCTGTTTGAATTACCAATAGATTCCCAAGTGAGAGATCAGTTAAGAACTGAATCACATAGGAACTGAAATATGAAAGAACATGGTATACTCAGTTTGTAGAGGATTGGCCCATTATTCCTTTCTGCATTTTTAATTTTATACAGCTATCCTTCCAAGCTGAAGAAATGGATGGCTTCTGTGTGATTTCATTACTGGACATTTCTCTGACACTGTGGCCTACATGGTTATTAAAATTCAAAAAGCTTTCAGAAGACTTTTCAGATTTTTTCAGAGAAAAGACAAAATTCTCACCACTAAGTATTGGAACCTTGGACCAAAAGAACCCATCTGAACATCTAACCAAAAGTAAGATGGACGTATGACTTATGACAGCTCATGGGATTTCTGCCTAGAAACAATGGCTGCCCGGTTTTTAGCCAAGGCCCTTAAAACAGGCTAGAGTTGCAACAGTTGATCTCTGAGACAGTTGCATGGACACTGATACACTCCTTCCTGTGCCAGATATAGATCTATTCAAGTAAATTGACACAACAATCCGTCTTTGAATAATCTATCCCACAGAAGTAAAAGCACTAAGATTTAAGTCCGAGAATGTTTATTGCAGCAATGTTTAAAGGAGAAACAAGGCTGAAAAAATCAATGGCTGTCACTGCTGCTGCTAAGTCGCTTCAGTCTTGTCCAACTCTGTGCAACCCCATAGATGGCAGCCCACCAGGCTCCCCCGTCCCTGGGATTCTCCAGGCAAGAACACTGGAGTGGGCTGCCATTTTCCTCTCCAATGCATGAAAGTGAAAGGTGAAAGTGAAGTCGCTCAGTCGTGTCTGATTCTTAGAGACCCCATGGACTGCAGCCTACCAGGCTCCTCTGTCCACGGGATTTTCCAGGCAAGAGAACTGGAGTGGGGTGCCATTGTCTTCTTCATGGCTGTTACTAGGAATGGTCAAATGAATGTTGGAACCTCCATTCTATGGAATATTATACAGCTACTTAAAAATGAGTTAAATCCCAATCTACTAATGTCAGGTATAGTAACCAGCATTTTTAGAATGCTTACTATGTATGTGTCAGCTCTGCACTATGTGTTTTACAATCTTAAAAAATGAGAACTATTATTTTCTCTATTTTATAGATTAAAACTGAGCACAAAGATTGTTAAATAATTTTCTGAACATATCAGAGCTAGTTAGCAAGGAGGCAGGATTCAAGCCTAGTAAGTTTAATTGTGCTTTTTATCCTTATACTAGCTTACAAGTTGCAGAGAAATGGAAAGTGAGATAACATTTGAATATTAACAAGTAACCCCCTAGAACTAGGTACTGTATATAAATATGTACAAACATGAAGAAAAGTATGGAGAGATGCAACCAGGTATTAACATGGATTACCCTAGGGAGCCAAGTGTGGGTGGGGATGGATGGATTGGGAGAGTTTATTAACGCTTTATACATCTTTGTATGGCTTTCCAGGTTATAGGCAGCACATCTAATAGCTGTATCTCCAGTCTAACTGATAAAGTTCTTTGTGCATCCACAATACATTCCAGGATTCATCCAAAGAACACTTATTGAATATTTATTATAGGTCAAGCCCTAAGTCAGGCATGAAAGTGAAAGCCGCTGTCATGTCCAACTCTTTGAGACCCCATGGACTATACGGTCCATGGCATTCTCCAGGCCAGAATACTGGAATGGATAGCCTTTCCCTTCTCCAGGGTATCCTCCCAACCCAGGGGTCAAATCCAGGTCTCCAACATTGCAGGCAGATTCTTTACCAGCTGAGCCACCAGTGAAGTCCAAGAATACTGGTGTGGGTAGCTTATCCTTTCTCCAGGGGGTCTTCCCAACCTAGGAATTGAACCAGTGTCTCCTGCATTGCAGGCGGATTCTTTACCAGCTGAGCTGCCATGAAGTTAGGCATAGGGATACATATATTAAAGCTATCTAGAGACACTTCAAGGAGACAAATAGAACATGTCATAAGCATTAGAACAGCAGTAAAGAAAGAAATTAGGGACAGTTATTACAGGCAGGACTCAGGTGTGAGGGGAGTGGTGGAAAGAATGGTAGTCCTGAAATGTATCCTCTCAAAGCAGCACCAGATAGCCTTAGTTCAGCAATTCCCTATATTCCCCTATCATCTTAACTTCACTATTAGTGCCTCTTTTCTTTTATTCTGTTTTATTTCAGTTCAGTTTCTGGGTTATAGAAATAGCAAGGTGGATTAAATAGAGCCTGGGCTTGAAATCCTAATTCCAGTTTACTAGTTGTGAAACTTTGGGCAAGGCATGTTTTATTTCTCTGAACCACAGCTCCTTTATCTGTTAAAATCTGATATTAGGAACTACTTTTAGAACAAGGTGAGTATCCTGTGCATCTATTAAATACCTCCCCCAATTTACAGGTTAAATATAATTACATCATATATTTTGCCCATGAATCTGCAGCTTGGGCTGAGTTTAGGTGCTCATTCCTATTCCACACAGTGGATCAGTTGGGATGACTTGGCTACAGCTGAAGGATCCATTTTCCAGTTCACTCTCACGGCTAGCAAATTCATACTGGGTCTTTTCCACACTGCTTTCTCCATGGGGTTCTCGGGGCTTTCTCATAGCACGGCAACTGGATTCTAGGAGCCAATGTTTCAAGGGATAGGAAGTGCAAGCTAGCAATTTTTTAAGGCCTGGGCCCAGATACTATACAGACTCGCATCTGCTGGATTCTACTGGTCAAAGCAGTTACAGAGCCCACCAAGATTCAAGAGAAGGCGTGTATTAGGAAACAGTGAGGAATACAAATCTATACAACTCATGGCCAGAGAAATTCCTGAGACAAAGAAATGTAGGTTCTGGCAGTAGAAAGTTGGGCCTGCAGTGAATTGAAAGGGCTAGATTGAGGAGATACTTCACCCAGCCCAGGCTGTAAGCTGCTTGAATTATAGAAATCTTTGGAGAAACAAATAAGTGTTCAATAAATGATTATAGAAGAAATGAATGACTATAAGAAAATTGACCCTAAGTGTAAACATGGGGGCTAAACCCCAAGAGCCTGGCATAACATAAAACCAGGGATCAGAAAACTATAACCAGCAGACCAAATCTTGCTTATCACCTGTTTTTATAAATAAAGTTTTGATGGAATACAGGCCTTCCTGTTCACTTATATGTTGCCTATGGCTGCTTTCATGCCATGATAGCAGAGAGAGTCACTGTGACAAAAAAAACCTACAGACAACCAAGTACAGAATATTTACTCTCCATCTTATACAGAAGTTTGCCAAGCTCTGTCACAGAGCACTGACATCTGAACAGTCTACATCCACACTTCTTATCCGTTCTCCCTTATTTCCTGTTTGCTTTCCTTTATTATCAAAGGTTATCTGCCACTTTTCAAAATGTTGCTTTATACCATTTTGCGTTTATGAGAGACCTACACTAGAACCTGCTTTCTCTAACCAAAAGAAACCCAAAGAGAAACCCTTCGCTTTAACCAAGGGGAAAAAATAAAAAGCAAAAGAAAGGCAATGCCAAAGAATGCTCAAACTATCGCACGATTGCACTCATCTCACACGCTAGTAAAGTAATGTTCAAAATTCTCCAAGCCAGGCTTCAGCAATACGTGAACCGTGAACTCCCTGATGTTCAAGCTGGTTTTAGAAAAGGCAGAGGAACCAGAGATCAAATTGCCAACATCCGCTGGATCATGGAAAAAGCAAGAGAGTTCCAGAAAAACATCTATTTCTGCTTTATTGACTATGTCAAAGCCTTTGACTGTGTGGATCACAATAAACTGTGGAAAATTCTGAAAGAGATGGGAATACCAGACCACCTGACCTGCCTCTTGAGAAATCTATATGCAGGTCAGGAAGCAACAGTTAGAACTGGACATGGAACAGCCTGGTTCCAAATAGGAAAAGGAGTGCGTCAAGGCTGTATATTGCCACCCTGCTTATTTAACTTGTATGCAGAGTACATCATGAGAAACGCTGGGTTGGAAGAAACACAAGCTGGAATCAAGATTTCTGGGAGAAATATCAATAACCTCAGATATGCAGATGACACCACCCTTATGGCAGAAAGTGAAGAGGAACTAAAAAGCCTCTTGATGAAAGTGAAAGAGGAGAGTGAAAAAGTTGGCTTAAAGCTCAACATTCAGAAAACGAAGATCATGGCATCTGGTCCCATCACTTCATGGCAAATAGATGGGGAAACAGAGGAAACAGTGTCAGACATTATTTTTTTGGCTCCAAAATCACTGCAGATGGTGATTGCAGCCATGAAATTAAAAGACGCTTACTCCTTGGAAGAAAAGTTATGACCAATCTAGATAGCATATTCAAAAGCAGAGACATTACTTTGCCGACTAAGGTCTGTCTAGTCAAGGCTATGGTTTTTCCTGTGGTCATGTATGGATGCGAGAGTTGGACTGTGAAGAAGGCTAAGCACTGAAGAATTGATGCTTTTGAACTGTGGTGTTGGAGAAGACTCTTGGGAGTCCCTTGGACTGCAAGGAGATCCAACCAGTCCATTCTGAAGGAGATCAGCCCTGGGATTTCTTTGGAAGGAATGATGCTAAAGCTGAAACTCCAGTACTTTGGACACCTCATGCGAAGAGTTGACTAATTGGAAAAGACTCTGATGCTGGGAGGGATTGGGGGCAGGAGGAGAAGGGGGCGACAGAGGATGAGATGGCTGGATGGCATCACGGACTCGATGAACGTGAGTCTGAGAGAACTCCGGGAGATGGTGATGGACAGGGAGGCCTGGCGTGCTGCAATTCATGGGGTCACAAAGAGTCGGACACGACTGAGCGACTGAACTGAACTGAACTGAACTTGTCTTGCAGGAAGCCCTTATAGAAGAGGAATGAACCCTGAGCGGTGTGAGTGGCACCACCAAGTTCCTTCCCTGGAAACTTCCCTCAGCATCTCAGCGTCAAGCCACCATAGCCTTGAACTGTGTCTATAAGCATCTGGATTTGCTCTGTTTATCTGTTAGCAAGATGTATCATAAGGTAACTGCTTCTTTGCTTTATATCATTTCAGCCTAGGGAAGGTTTCATGGGAATGCTCAGCATTTGGATCACAGGGGAAACCTGTATTTATCTATCATGGGGTACCCAACCCACCTGCCAGTGCAAGAGACATAAGAGATGCAGGTTCAATCCCTGGGTCAGGAAGATCCCCTGGAGAAGGAAATGGCAACCCACTCCAGTATTCTTGCCTGAAGAATCTCATGGACAGAGGAGCCTGGTGGGCTACAGTCCACAGGGTCACAAAGAGCAATACACAACGAAGGAACTTAGCATGCATACACATTTACCCAAGGCCTAGGTATAACTTCAGGGGAGAGAGCGGACTTGACCCTAAGATCCAGGAGAAAAACTTTACTTGAACCATTTCTACTTTAACGAACGCAGCTACTACAAACGGAGGAAGAGGAGAAAAGGAATGGTTAGAGCAGAGAATCTAATAAAAATTTTGATGCTCTTATTAAACAGTTCATTTAACTGCCCCCTTTTTTTGTGACAAGGACTGACTGCTACATTTATACCACATTTGCCTGTCATTTTGCCAAAGAGTCTCAGTTAGGTATAAATAACAAAACAAATTCTGGGTAATTTAATCAGAAAGGGATGATGGAAGAAGGCAAAGTCTTCATGATACTGTGATAGTATTACAGCCCAGAAACAAGGGATATCCAAAGTCCTTACAGAATTCCTAATGGAGAGAATGAAGTAGGTGGAATAATAGGCAAAAGGCCAAAGACATTATTACTTTTAAAATCATTAACAAGATAGACAATGCAAGGCTCTCTCATTGACTCTATGTTCAAAAACATGACTACGGTGATCTGAGTAAGTCCTCCTGCTCCTCTGCATGTGAACAACACAACTGTATTTGCAGAGAAAAGGATGGTCTGTACCCTGGTCCACTTACATGCACAACCTCAAGGAACAGAAGCAGATGAAGAACAGCGTTTTATATCCTTGCACCAGGGTTGAAATTTAGGACCAGATAATTCTTTGTTGGGAAGAGGGGTGTGCTTTGGAGGATGTTTAGCAGCATCCCTGACCTCTACCCATAAAATAATATCATACATCCACTCCAGGATATGACAACTAAAAATGTCTTCAGACACTGATAAATGTTGCAGGGAGGCCAGGCGGGGAGAGGGGGGTAGGCAAAATCCTTCTGGTTGGGAACTGCTGGAGAAGAGAATGGCTGGTCTGTCTCTGGGAAGCAGACTCTGCTTTGTTTTGAGACAGTAAGACAAGAGACACACAGAGATGCAGATTTAAAAGTGCAATAACCCTACCCATAAGTAAACAAGAAAACAAACAAAAACAGCCAGTACCTGCCTTGGGTTCTTCTGATGCTGATTAACGACTGTCCTTCTCAAGGAAGCAGGAACAGGTGGACAGAGGAAACTGACATGTCCCCTCCCCTTCATTTTTGATTGCCTCTCATTACCTCAGGATGGCACACAGAGGCTAAGTTCGCTGATGGTGGGCTCCACGCACACAGGGTGAGATGGTTAATTCTGCGTGTCAACTTGATTGGACTAAGGAATGTCCAGATAGTTGGTAAAACATTATTACTGGGATTATCTGTGAAGGCATCTCCGGCAGAGATAAGCATTTGAATAGACCAAGTAAAGGACACTGTCTCCACCAAAGTAGGTGGGCATCTACCAATCCATTGAGAGTTTGAATAGAACAAAAAGGTAGAGCAAGGGCAAATTTGCTCTCTTGCTTGAGATGGGATGTCTGTCCTCTCCTGCCCTTGAACATGAATGCTCCTAGTTCTCAGACCATTAGACTCAGATGAAACACCATTGGCTCCCCTGGTTCCCAGGCCTTCAGGTCTCAGATGGAATTATCCAACCAGATTTCCTGAGTCTGCAGCTTGCAGAGGGCAGACTGGGGGCCTTCTCAGCCTCCAGCATCTTGTGAAGCAGTAGCTCACCTAAGTCTTTATACACATATATTCGATACGCCCTATTAATTCTGTTTCTCTGGAGAACCCTAATACACAAGGAGAAGGGGAAAGTTTCCAGGACACTAAAAAAGCCCAGGCAAATGAGGACAAGTTGGTTACTTCATCAAAGATCAGTAATACTTTAAAGTACTGAGGCCCTCCTGAAACTTGGAGGAGTCCCTGCAATATTATGTCATCACTTCTCCTTAGAACCCTCCTAGAATTAGCTTAGCTACACTGCCCCAAAGCCTCCAAAATGAGGTACAATAATATATTAAGTTAACTTAAAGCCTAACAGGATACTTAAATTCACCTTCTATTTTCCATTCTCTATGTACAATCAAGGGTCTTTCCAGGTGGTGCTAGTGGTAAAGAAGCCGCTTGCCAATGCAGGAGACACGAGACGCAGGTTGATTCCTAGGTGGGGAACCCAGGAGCAACTCACTCCAGTATTTTCCCTGGAGAATCCCATGGTCAGAGGAGCCTGGAGGGCTACAGTCCATAAGGTTGCAAAGAGTTGGACACAACTGAAGTGACTTAGCACACACGCAGGCATAATCGTGATGTTTAAGCTGGCTCACCAGAGTTTGTAACACAAATCTAAGTAAAACAATAAAGAATATGCCAGACTTGAAACATGTGAATTGTCTCCCATTTAATCCACTAGAGAGAAGGTGGATCCTAACACAAATTCACCCTCCTTTTGTTGAAATTAAAGTCTGAAAGAAATTACAGTCCATTATTCTCTTCATCCTCGTTTCTTATTTTGTTCACTCTCAATTAGAGTTGCTTCACTCACATGGAGTCTCAATTCCTTTTTTCACAGCTGTGGCCTGTAACATCTTCCATGGGATGGGTAACAGCTCCCACAAACTGCTCTAAAATTGGATTAATCCAAACCCACTTGTCTCACCGCTCTGGCTTTCAGAAGTTCATAGGGTTAGTAGAACATACATGAACATCAACAAATCAGTCTACCCCTACAGAGTACATATGAATACCTAGCCAAGACAGCTGTTTATTTCTAAGCCAAGTTATTTCTCTAGATCCCTGCATATGGTATAATCCAGACAGTACTGCTGTTGGAAGTCAAAGAACATAGCAGAGACTTAATGATTTCTGAGGGGAGACCAAGAAACAGGAGAGAGAAAATAGAAGACATGCTTCATATTCTTCTGGTTCTGACTATAAGACTAATGCCTAGTTTTATCGGACAATCATATTCCTCTTTGAGTTTTGAAGCAAACTTGAATCCTGGAGGCACAGTATTTGGGCACAAGCTTTTAAATTTCCTTTTCAGCTCTTAGATTTTTAATAATCTCATGGAATTTTTTCTATGTGTCAACCTAATAAGGGTTTTAATTTCTCCATAAATGTTTGTTTGAAACAAAATCACCTTCCATACCAAACTTCAATCACACTTCAACACAGCTGAACCTACAAGCTTAGCTCACATCTATGATTTGAGCTTATAAAATGAACAAATTAGAAGCAGTGTGAGGCCATTTGCTGATGGTGAGGGGCCAGAGTAGTGGATTCCAGGACCTAAGGACAAGCCACATGAATCCAGAACTGAATTCCACAGTGATTTTCTTTTCCTTGTATCCTCTTCAAAGTAGCATGAAGAGGAACTAGATTTGGAACTACCATTCTGGAACTACCATTCTACCTACCCATGCCAAGTACCAAGAATTAAAAATGCAAATGTTTCACAAATTAGTGTTCTCTAGTCCTCAGAAGTCAAATGGTTTTTATAGTTTAAAATACTGTCTCACAGTCATAGCTGAGTAATACAATGAAGAGAAACATGAGCTCTGGTAACAACAATGACAAACTACACCACTACTACCTGGAACAGCTGTATACTGAAGCTCTGTTTGTCTTGAGATGAGTATTTTCTGACTCAAAAAGTCCCTCTGTTCCTTAAAATCTAATTCTCATATTAAGTCAGGACGTCAGCTGGCCCAGGTGCACAAAGAACCTCAGTATTCCTATACGGTGCTGCTGCTGCTGCTCTCGTCACTAAGTTGTGCCCAACTCTTTGCGACTCCATGGACTGTAATCTGCCAGGCTCCTCTGTCCATGGGACTTCCCAGGCAAGAATACTGGAGTGGGTAGCCATTCCCTTCTCCAAGGGATCTTCCTGACCCAGGGATCAAACCCACAACTCCTCTATTGGCAGGCAGATTCTTTACCACTGAGCCACCAGGGAAGCCCCTTCCCCTCTGGTACTTTGACATAAATATCAGTTTTTCTGTAAATATCCACACGAGCACACATTGGGTATCATTAAGTACTGGTTTGAGATGCTATTATTACTGCCAAGTATCCAACAATCCTGCCCAGATGCTCATCTCTCCTCCTTAGGATTTCAAGTCATATATATGCAAGACGAATAGCCAAGTGGGAAACATAGCCTTTATTAATGGCAAGAACCATATACAACCGTAGACCTATGCCATTGTATTGCAGGCCTGAAGATATGCCACCATAATTCAAAAATCCCTAGGGATTTCTGGAAGAAGCAAAACAGAGGGAATGCACTTATGGCAAAACCCAACAGAACTGAACAATTCTAAACCTGATATGAGATAAAGGGAAATATTTATAAGAAGAACTCTGAAATACACTCGAGCTCAAAAATAGAGTTGAAAAATGTTGTTCAAGGAAAAATCAGATAAACTCAATAAACAGAACTAATCTTCATAGATGCCAAGTCAATACAGGAAACATAAAAGAATAGAGTTGGTAACCTGAGAGAGATTTGGTAGGATATTCTTCAAGCAAAAATTTTGCTGTGAATAATAAGCCCTTAGTAATTTTACTGAAATACAAAACTAAGTTTAATGGAGGGCTGAACAATAGCATGGACCCTATGAAGATTAAATCAATGAGCTGGAATATCAATCACATTATTCTTGCATAACATCCAAAAGAAGACAGAAGAAAGGTATTAGAAAACAAGATAAAAGTCACAGAAGTCTTTCTCTGGGTCTCTAATGTCTCAGCTTCATGAGAAGAATTGAATGGAGAACAGAAGAAGTCCACCGTGTTGGAAAATGCTTGAGCATTCAGATGAGAAGACTCCATCTACCAGATGATGACCAAGAGAAATAATTTTAAAAATACCTACCAAAGTCCTACCTATCAAAACTTGAAGTATAAAAATGAATATACTAAATTATCTAGAGAGAATAAAAAAGTATAACAGAGAAAGAATCAGATTGACTTCAAACTTTTCATTTGAAATACAGGAAAGGGACGCCCCTGGTGGTCCAGTGGTTAAGAATCCACGTGCAAAAGCAGGGGACATGGGTTTGATCCCTGGTCCAGAAAGATCCCAAATGACATGGGGCAACCAAGCCTGTGTGCTGCAACCACTGAAGCTTATTTCATTTAAATGAAATAAATAGTATGATATCAATAACCTCAGATATGCAGATGACACCACCCTTATGGCAGAAAGTGAAGAGGAACTAAAAAGCCTCTTGATGAAAGTGAAAGAGGAGAGTGAAAAAGTTGGCTTAAAGCTCAACATTCAGAAAACGAAGATCATGGCATCCGGTCCCATCACTTCATGGGAAATAGTTGGGGAAACAGTGGAAACAGTATCAGACTTTATTTTGGGGGCTCCAAAATCACTGCAGATGGTGACCGCAGCCATGAAGTTAAAAGACGTTTACTCCTTGGAAGAAAAGTTATGACCAATCTAGATAGCATATTCAAAAGCAGAGACATTACTTTATTGACTAAGGTCCATCTAGTCAAGGCTATGGTTTTTCCTGTGGTCATGTATGGATGTGAGAGTTGGACTGTGAAGAAGGCTGAGCGCTGAAGAATGGATGCTTTTGAACTGTGGTGTTGCAGAAGACTCTTGAGAGTCCCTTGGACTGCAAGGAGATCCAACCAGTCCATTCTGAAGGAGATCAGCCCTGGGATTTCTTTGGAAGGAATGATGCTAAAGCTGAAATTCCAGTACTTTGGCCACCTCATGCGAAGAGTTGACTCATTGGAAGACTCTGATGCTGGGAGGGATTGGGGGCAGGAGGAGAAGGGGACGACAGAGGATGAGATGGCTGGATGGCATCACTGACTCGATGGACGTGAGTCTGAGTGAACTCTAGGAGTTGGTGATGGACAGGGAGGCCTGGTGTGCTGGGATTCATGGGGTCGCAGAGTCGGAGACGACTGAGCCAAAGAACTGAACTGAATATCTATAAAGGAGGGTACAAAATATATATAGGAGATTTATAATTTTAAAGAATAAGCAGTGGGGACTTTTCTGGCAGTCCAGTGGTTAAGACTTCGTCTTTCATTGCAGGGGGTGTAGATTTGATCCCTGATCAGGGAACTAAGATTGCACATGCGTGACAGCCATAAAACCAAAACATAAAAAAAGAAGCAACATTGTAACAAATTCAATAAAGACATTACAAATGGTCCACATTAAAAAAAAAAGTAAATAAAAAAATAAACAGAAAGGGATTCTCTCCATTCTCTGCCACACCATTGCCATGCTATCATATTCAATTCTCTTCTAGCAGGTAATGTCAACAGCAGAGGGGGTATCTTTGTAGCTTCCTCTCAGGTTCTAGATCCAAGAAAAGATCAAGGGACTAATGAGGTAAAGAACTATTTAACAACATGGCATTTTGTGCTTATCTGCCCCTGTACCCTTCCTTTTGTCTCTAGGTGGTTAACCAAAGGTGTTGAATAAGATAAGGGCTGACCTCATGTCATACTAGGGCAAATAGAAATGAAAATGGGCCAAAGAACTAAACAGACATTTCTCCAAAGAAGACATACAGATGGCTAACAAACACATGAAAAGATGCTCAACACCACTCATTACCAGAGAAATGCAAATCAAAACCACACTGAGGTACCATTTCACATCAGTCAGAATGCTGCTATCCAAAGTCTACAAGCAATAAATGCTGGAGAGGGTGTGGAGAAAAGGGAACTCTCTTACACTGTTGGTGGTAATGCAAACTCGTACAGCCACTATGGAGAACAGTGTGGAGATTCCTTAAAAAACTGGAAACAGAACTGCCTTATGACCCAGCAATTGCACTGCTGGACGTACACACCAAGGAAACCAGAATTGAAAGAGACACGTGTACCCCAATGTTCATCGCAGCACTGTTTATAATAGCCAGGACATGGAAGCAACCTAGATGTCCATCAGCAGATGAATGGATAAGAAATCTGTGGTACATGTACACAATGGAGTATTACTCAGCCATTAAAAAGAATACATTGAATCAGTTCTAATGAGGTGGATGAAACTGGAGCCTATTATACAGAGTGAAGTAAGCCAGAAAGGAAAACACCAATACAGTATACTAACACATATATATGGAATTTAGAAAGATGGTAACAATAACCCTGTATGCGAGATAGCAAAAGAGACACAGATGTATAGAACAGTCTTTTGGACTTTGTGGGAGAGGGCAAGGTTGGGATGATTTGGGAGAATGGCATTGAAACATGTATAATATCATATGTGAAACGAATCACCAGTCCAGGTTCGATGCATGATACAGGATGCTCGGGGCTGGTGCACTGGGATGACCCAGGGGGATGGTATGGGGAGGGAGGTGGGAGGGGGGTTCAGGATGGGGAACATGTGTACATCTGTGGCAGATTCATGTTGATGTGTGGCAAAACCAATACAATATTGTAAAGTAATCAGCCTCCGATTAAAATAAATAAATTTATAAGTCAGACACGACTGAGCGACTTCATTTTCACTTTTCACTTTCATGCATTGGAGAAGGAAATGGCAACCCACTCAGTGTTCTTGCCTGGAGAATCCCAGGGATGGGGGAGCCTGGTGGGCTGCCGTCTATGGGGTCGCACAGAGTCGGACGACTGAAGCAACTTAGCAGCATATTTTAAAAAATAAAAAACAGAACTTTAGACATAAAATTAGAAAAAAAATGAATTATGTGGGACTCACAAAAGCATATCATGAGATACAATTTTCTTCAGTATACAGAGAGGTGTTAACAAACACATAAACACATTTCACTACTTGTTTTGAACATTAACTTTCACTAGTACCAATGTAAGGGTCCTTTACTGTTGCTGTCTGATAAAACAAGTTTCTGAGATGCCATTTGACTTGTGTCCTGAGAAAAGAGCTCAGGAGCAGTGCTGCAGCACATGTCCCCCCAAAAATAGCCCTGAGAATGTTTGTGATTAGGCCTCCTGGAATGGATAATTTCCATTTCTATTCTTGACATTTATTCTTATATTATCAATGTGGGGAGTTCAGTTCAGTTGCTCAGTCGGACTCTTTGCGACCCGATGAATCACAGCATGCAAGGCCTCCCTGTCCATCATCAACTCCCGGAGTTCACTCAGACTCACGTCCATTGAGTCAGTGATGCCACCCAGCCATCTCATCCTCGGTCGTCCCCTTCTCCTCCTGCCCCCAATCCCTCCCAGCATCAGAGTCTTTTCCAATGAGTCAACTCTTCGCATGAGGTGGCCAAACTACTGGAGTTTCAGCTTTAGCATCATTCCCTCCAAAGAAATCCCAGGGCTGATCTCCTTGCAGTCCAAGGGACTCTCAACAGTCTTTTCCAACACCACAGTTCAAAAGCATCAATTCTTCAGTGCTCAGCTTTCTTCATAGTCCAACTCTCACATCCATACATGACCACTGGAAAAACCATCTCCTTGACTAGATGGATCTTTGTTGGCAAAGTAATGTCTCTGCTTTTGAATACATGCTATCTAGGTTGGTCATAACTTTCCTTCCAAGGAGTAAGTAAGTGTCTTTTAATTTCATGGCTGCAATCACCATCTGCAGTGATTTTGGAGCCCCCCAAAATAAAGTCTGACACTGTTTCCACTGTTTCCCCATCTATTTCCCATGGAGTGATGGGACCAGGGTGGTACATAAACTGCTTCTGGACTTATCTACTATTAATTTTGGACCTTTGAATAGGAGATGTTTTTAAAAGTCACATCTCCACCTGTGATCTGGAGACACAGAGAATAAGCTAAAAAGTAGACTGTACCTGACTCACAATTTCCAATGCTGTGAAAAGGAGAGGCCACATCAACAGGATAGAACAGAGAAAGGAAAACAGTCTCCTGGGAGCAATTCTGAGACTCATTAATGTACCCTATCACTGATTCTGCAATAGAACCAGCAGGAGTTGTCCTAGTCTCCCATTGGGAGGCAAATAATTACTTTCTGGGAAAGGTAATTCAAATGGGGTTGTTATAGAAAGCAAATAAGCATATGTAAGTCATACTATCAGATAAAAGAATATCCTTGGAACAAAAGAAATAAAGTGCAGAATGAAAGAATGTAGGCTATAACAACATAAAATTTCCCTATTTCCCCCTGCTAGTTTTCTCCTCTCAATTTCTAAAACACCTCTAAACTAAAAAAACAGAAGTGACAAGCATCATGACTCAGATTAATATAAAAGGAAACCCTGTTTGTGTCTGTAAATACATAAAATGAAACACATAAGATTACAAAGAATATCAGCAATATTGAAATGCAATGGTCAAAGTATTAAAATAACATTTATGGTAATATAAGTGCTGCATTATTAGCAAAAAACAATATCTAACAGCTGATCTACTACCAAAATTTTATAGTAAATTATATTACAGGATATCTGCAACAACTGTAATGTGATGTGCACAACAGAATCTCCACCCTGAGTCCCTTGACACACTTCTTCCACCGTCAGTATAAGGGTTAACATGTCTATTTCTGATGCATGGCCCCTTGAGAAGAAGAAGTATTGAGAAGACCCCAGACCATTTTAGTGTCTCCCTTCAGAGTCTCTGAATCTAAGGATGGAGCAAAGCTCTGATTCTGGAGTTGTATCAGTACAACCAACCTTAAGAGGTTCCTTGAGACCTCTCATAAAATAAGCCTTAAGTCTCTTTCAACCCATTTTTCAAAGTTCTGTACTAGCCTAAATGTTGCCACTGAATTTTAAAACTCTCGCAACTTGGGTTGGGTGACCGGACTTGCATGGTGATTTCACTTTTGATAAATAGTACCACATGGAAAGCAAACTAGAGTCTTCAATGCCAGCCTTTGGGAAGTTTGGGGTTGCGGGAGTGCTAAGTATTCCCTTTTGAGGATACCCCCCAATCCATGACATAGTTGCTGGTTAGAGACAGGATGTTGAGGCAGTGGGCATGCCTGTATCATTTCCAAGGCCTATGTCTCCTTGGTGCTCAAATCTTAACTCTATTACTAAGTCTTCTTGGAGTGTTGCTATCAATGACCCCTTTTCTTCTTCAGCCCTGATTCAGTTCAGTTCAGTTGCTCAGTCGTGTCCGACTCTATGACCCCATGAATCGCAGCACGCCCTGTCCATCACCATCTCCCGGAGTTCACTCAGACTCCATCGAGTCAGTGATGCCATCCAGCCATCTCATCCTCTGTCGTCCCCTTCTCCTCCTGCCCCCAATCCCTCCCAGCATCAGAGTCTTTTCCAATGGGTCAACTCTTCGCATGAGGTGGTCAAAGTACTGGAGCTTCAGCTTTAGCATCATTCTTTCCAAAGAAATCCCAGGGCTGATCTTCAGAATGGACTGGTTGGATCTCCTTGCAGTCCAAGGGACGCTCAAGAGTCTTCTCCAACACCACAGTTCAAAAGCATCAATTCTTTGGCACTCAGCTTTCTTCACAGTCCAACTCTCACATCCATACATGACCACAGGAAAAACCATAGCCTTGACTAGACGGATCTTAGTTGGCAAAGTAATGTCTCTGCTTTTGAATATACTGTCTAGGTTGGTCATAACTTTTCTTCCAAGGAGTAAACGTCTTTTAATTTCATGGCTGCAATCACCATCTGCAGTGATTTTTGAGCCCCGCAAAATAAAGTCTGACACTGTTTCCACTGTTTCCTCAACTATTTCCCATGAAGTGATAGGACCGGATGCCATGATCTTCATTTTCTGAATGTTCCTATTTGGAACCAGTCTGTTGTTCCATGTCCAGTTCTAACTATTGCTTCCTGAATTCAAGCAACTCCAGGGGTCACTGGTGAAACCTAATAATTTCTGGCTATAATTTTCTCCCATTCTGACCTAATCTCATTTCTTCAAGCAGGGCTCCCCTGCTCTTCATCATTAATGGCCAATTGTAGACATAGCTCCAGCATGAACTAGTCATTAGAAGATTTTCCCTTTCATGCTGATGCACAGTTGATTCCAACTGATTGCCAATAGGTTATACAACCCACTCTGCAGGGCCCAGAATATAGAAATAGTTAATGTAGAATGTAGAATATAGAAATACAGTTAATCTAGAATACAGAAAGAGCACAGAGAACAAGTCAATGGGTGCTTGGAACAATGGCTCTCAAACTTGGTTGCCTGCTATGATCACCTGTGGAGTCTTTGAAAAATGCTTAGTCCTTGGAAAACAGTATGGAGGTTCCTAAAAAAACTAAAAATAGAACTACCATATGATCCCACAATTCCACTCCTGGGTTTGTATCCGAAACAAACAAAACACTAATTTGAAAGGAGACATGTATCCCAATGTTCACAGCAGCATAATTTACATTAGCCAGGATATGAAAGCAACCTAACTGGCCATCAACAGATGAATAGATAAAGAAGATGTGGTACGTGTGTGTGTGTACACACACACACACACATATATATATAAAGTGAAATATTATTCATCCATAAAAAGAATGAACTTCTGCCTTTTGCAACAATGTGGATGGATGCAGAGGCTATTAAATGAAACAAGTCAGACAGAGAAAGACAAATGCTATATGTTTTCACTTACATGTGAAATCTAAAAATTAAAACGAATGAGTGAAGCAAAACAGAAATAAACTCAGAGACATAGAGAACTAACTAGTGGTTACCAGCACAAAGAGGGAAAGGGGAGGAGCAAGATAGTTATAGGGGACTAAGAGATACAAACAACTATGTATAAAAACAAATAAGCAACAAGGATATATTGTACAGCACAGGGAACATAGCCATTATTTTTTATACTTCAAACAGAAAATAATGTATTAAAACATTGAATAGCAATATATACCTGAAACTAATATTATAAATCAACTATACTTCAATTTTTTAAAAAAGTAAGAAAAATGTTGTATCCAGAACATATCCCTATCAAGTAAATCTGAATATGTGGAATAGGACCCAAGCATTGTTACATTATTATCACAACTATGAAAAAAAATATGATCTCACTATGTCTTTGGGTGATATGACTACTCATGGCTCTTTTTCATTTTCTAAGTTTCTTTGCAGTTTTAGCTTTCTGCCATAACTGTGAATGGCTTTTATGATATGTAAGTGATTAATCCATTTTTGATCTAATAACAAACAGGAATAGAGTTGCAAGGCTTCATATTGTTACTGAAATGCAGATCTGTGTACCTGACGCACAATGAGGCCAAACGATACCAAAACATTGGGGTTTGGAACAGAGAAAGGTTTATTGCAAGTCCCACAAGATGGGTGACTCATGCCTTAAAAAACCCCAAACTCCCCAAAAGCTTTCAGCAAAGCCCTTTTATAGGAAAGGTGAGGGAGGGGTGTAGTTAATTGTTGCAAACTTCTTGGTGTCAGATTCTTTGTTCTTGAGGTCAGGTCATGGTCAGGTAATGACATTTCTGTAAATCTCTACCAAACAAACATTATTCTCTGTTCTGACAAGGAAGGGTGAGATCCCAAGGCACAAAACTTTTACCCTCTAATGTCCTGATCCTGATTTAAGAGGAAGCAGAGCTAGTTGGGAGCTCCCTGAGGGGCCAGTTCCCCAGATTCTGCCAGCTGTCATCACTGAGGGAGCCAGGCACCCAACCCAACTGGCCCTCAGTGTCCTCAGGCCGCCCAAAGAGGGTAAGACCAGGTCCCACAGACTGTGGGACCAGGCAGATGCTACTGCTATTAGGTTGCAGAGACCAGGATGGAGGAGAGGTTCACCGCTGCCTCAAGGCCCGGCCCGAGGCTAGTGGGTGGCCTTGGTGACGGCTCTAAAGCCTTGCAGGACACATCTCCAAGCCTGTTCTCTGGGCATCCCAGCTCACCCACTGGGCTAGGGCCAGGTGAGCTGGAGAGCCTTGGGGAGAAGGCCGGGATCTGCCTCTTAACATCACTCTCCACCTCACAACCACCACTCAACTGTTGTCTCAATCCCCTCACTAACTGTCCTTTCTTAACAGTTGGTTGTTTGTGGGTGGTGCCCGCTGCTGCGCTATCCAATGGCTGAGCAGGACCACTAATGGGTGGCTCATTGACAGTTGGTTGCCAGTGCGGGGGCCCACTAAGGCACCAACCAATGACTGAGCAGGACCAATTGCCTGGGAACAGGGCGTAATGATGCATGACAATGGCTGCTGTGTTAAGAGCCTAAGAGCCGAACTCACTGCGTTCTGTTACGCACAGACTGCCCGCTCAGGCAGACTGCCTCTGCGATTGGCTGCAGAGGTGGGGATGGGAGAGAGGTTCACTGCTGCTTCAAGGCTTGGGCCAAGGCCAGTGGATGACCTTGGTGAGGATCCTGGAGCCCTGCAAGACACAGCACCTAGCCTGTTCCCTGGGGGCCCCAACTCATCCCAGGGAGGCCAGGACCGCATCTTCCTTCACTGCCCGCCTGAAGATCACCACTCTACCAACTGTTGGCTGAATGACTAACTGTCGCTCATTGGCAGTTGGTCACTTGGAGGAGGGGCCACTGAAGGGCTAACAATAGCTGAGCAGGACCACTAATAGTCATGTGGTAATCGTTGCCTGGTTATGGGGTGGTGAGGGAATGGCCGGTGGGGTAACTGGCGCATACCAACGGGGTCGTGTTATGGGATGCGAATGGCTGTGTTCTGTTAAAACCTTATAGAAAGACAAAAAAATCCCCTGCTCTGAGAAGTATAGGGAAAGGTGATGAGCAAAGAGAGTGGGAGAATCTGAAATAACTTGCTTTTTTCATATAACTTGAGTTTTTCAGTCAAGCACGTGACATTACAGGTTGTAACCTGGAGTTTATGAACTTTGGTCAGTCCTACAATCTCCAGAAATTGAGTGGAAGTACTGAGTTTCTGTCTTTCTGGTAAAAGATATTCAATGAGTTAGGCAGATTTTAAAGGAGACTCACAACTCCACTGCTTCAGATCCTTGGTGTCTGAAGGTGTGATGTAAGAATCACCTGCATGGGAAATACCATGGGTTTTGTTAAAATGCAGTTTTAAGTTCTACTGCAGGCCCACTGATTTAGAAATGTTCAGATAAATAAGATACTTTTTTTTAAATTAAAAGTAAATTTCAATTATTCCATGGGTTATACTAAAAAAAGAAAAAATTCATTTACTGTTACCTACAACCACAAGGATAAATCTTAAAAGTATTATGCTAAATGAAAAAAGCCAGACACAAATGGTTATGTAATATATGATTCTACTTACATGATATAGGGGAAGAGGTAAGTTTATAATGATGGAAGTCTGATCAATGTTTCTCAGGGACAGAGGGTGAGTTGTGTGGGACAGAGACAGTAGGGATTGATTAAAAAGGGAAATGGAGGTATTTGGGGGGTGATGAAAACATTCTATATCTTGAGCATGGTAGTAGTTACATTATGTATACATTTGTAAATAGATGTATATCCCTAAAAGGGGAAATTTTATGTGTGTAAATTATATCTCAGTAAAGCTAATTTTAAAAATTAATTTCATCTGAAATTAAAATTTTGGCATATATTTTAATTTACTGAATCTGTCAATCCTGTCTGATACTGAAGTGAAAAAACTCCTTTTTTAGAAAGAACCTCCAGTAATTTGTAGCTACACCATACACAGATGTTTTGTTACTTCAATGCTAGAGCTCTTCTGTGAACTTAATACTATACCACCAATCACTGGACAAACAAGATTGTATCACTTGTTTACGATGGCCTGGGTAACTCTGGTCCCTGCCTAAAGTGGATTTTTATAGTTATTAGAAGCAACCATGTGCTTTATACCATAGGCTGCCCAGTTTTGCAATGTACAGTGGCTAGCAGGAAGAAATTTTTGTTTTGATCATTTCAGCCTGGCAGTTTCAGACAGTGCTGATGCCTCTTTGTGGGCTGAAACCAGGAAGTGTGGTTGAAAAGTTGCTAATGAAAAGGCAGTAAGGCAGTGTTTTCCTTTCTGTTTCAGAAAGGGACCTGCAAACGCTAATAACCATCCTTTTGCTGAGGGAACATTGCCACCTAGCAACAGAATCAAGGCTCCAGACCAAGGATACATTCCAGCTACACATTTTCAAGTGCACGGAGGTGCAAGTTTGGCTTTTAGTTGCTTTCCACTTAGCATTTAGGGTCTGTATGCTTTCCACGAGAAACAAGAGAAAAAGTCATTAACCAGTAGAACCTAGGTTTGTGAAAAGCAAGTGGAAAAGATTTTTTTTAAAAGACAGTAATATAAATAAGAATAGATTCCCTTTAGTAAGCACTAATATGAGGAAAAACTAAGCAAAACTAAATAAACTACATCGAAAAAAACTTCTTCCTGCCAAAAGCTATGTGTATGAAATTCACATTTATTTTGCAATGAATAAATGTCCTAGTTTCTGATGTATACAAAAGGCTGAATAAAAATGATCAGCAATTAATACATAGAATCTCGTATATAAAAACAGCATTACTTGGAAGCATTAAGCTTGGCTCCCACTTGAAATTCCAGGATTAAGAAAATGTTTCTCCCAAATCTAGCTAATCCTGCAGTCTCCAAACTTATGCCTACAAAATTCACTAAGTCTCCTGCCGTGTGTGTAATATAGGAAACAAATCTTGCCATCAGAGAGGAGAAACTAGTTAGAATTTCCCAAGCATTTGATGTGGGCTTTTTTTTTTTTTTTTTTTTGACAAATAGTAACTCCTGGCTGAGCACAACCAATTTTTTAATAAATATGTTCTGTGACCTGTAGCAACAAAGATTATATTGCTGTAATAAATATTTACTGTCCTTTATTTGATGCTGAAGAATCATGATTCCAAGATAGTGTGTGGTCTTACAGTTAGTTTCTAAGTATGGATATGTTTTATAAAATTGTATAACCTCCATCAATGAGATTATTTCATGGAGAAAAAAAATCTTGAATTGTCAATCAAAGCAGTCACCTCTTTCTTATGGCAAACTTATAATGGGTCAGACATAGAAGTACAAACACAGAAAGGAGAGAAGAGTATCATTATGTCCATTTTACATGTGAAAAAACTGAAGCTTGGAGGGCATAAGTAATTTGGCTGAGATCACACAGCTAGCAAGTATCAGAACCACACTTCAGGTAAGGGTGGGATGATTTGAGAGAATAGCACTGACACATGTATATTACCATATGTAAACCAGATGGCCAGTGCAAATTCACCATATGAAGTAGGGCACCCAAAGCTGGTGCTCTGGGACAATACAGAGGGATAAGGTGAGGAGGGAGTTGAGAAGGGGGGATTCAGGATAGTGGGGGCACACATGTAGCCCTGTGACAGATTTGTTGATGTATGCCAAAAACCATCACAATATTGTAAGCATCCTTCAGTTAAAAAAAAAAAAAAAAAAGAACCACATTCAATGCCACTGGCTGGAACTCCAGAGGATGAGAGTTCCTTACTAGCAAGGCAGTAAACACTTGAAATACTTGGCTACATCTCTACTTAAGCCAGGCTGAAGCAGGTAATGCCTACATACCTAGTCAATCTTCTTCAGGTTGTGTCCTAAAAGAAGGATAGTTGAACTCCAGAGAAACCCACAGCCAGATTTCAAGGCCATCTATCCTACCAGAGAAGACTCCAGCTGTCTCAGGTAGGGTACTGAACAGGTAGTGTTCCAGTAATCAAATGCTATCCTAAACCAACTACCTAAAACCTAGTGGATTAAAAGACCAACCATATTTTTTCTATTCACGAATCTGCAATTTGGACAGAGATCAATGGAGACAGCTCATCTCAGCACCAACTGGTACAGCTCAGAGGCTGGCACTGAAGTCACTGAGGGCCTCTTCACTTACATGACTGGTGATTAATACTAGCTGAGGGCTGGAACTTTAGCTATGGCTGCCAGTCAGAATACCTATATGTGACCTTCTCATGTGCCCAGGGCTTCCTCACAAAATGGTAGCTGGGTTCCAAAGGTGAGCATTCTTAAAGAAAGTTTCAGTTAGAAGTTGGATTGCCTCTTATGACAACTTTAGAAATCACTTAACCTCACTGTTGTGCATTGAACTGTGTCCCTTCAAAAGACATGTTCAAGTTCTAACCCCCAGTACCTGTGAATGTGATGTTACTGGGAAATTGGGTCTTTGCAGAGGCAATAAAATTAAAATGAGCTCATATTAGATTAGGTTAGGCCCTAATCCAGTGACTTGTGCCCTTAGAAGAAGAGGGGGATTTGGAGATGGGACACATAAGGAAGAATGCTTTATATAACAACAGCAGAGAATGAAATTATGCATCTACCAACTAAAGAATGCCAACGATCTCTGGCAAACACCAGAAACTAAGAGGCATGGACAGATTTTCCCTTGTGTTAGTCTCTCAGTCATGTCTGACTCTGCAATCGCATGGACGGTAGCCCATCAGATTCCTGTCCATGGGATTTCCCAGGCAAGACTACTGGAAGGGGCAGCCATTTCCTTTTCCAGGCGATCTTCCCAACCCAGGGACTGAACCCAGGTCTCCTGAACTGCAGGCAGATTCTTTATCATCTGAGCCACCAGGGAAGCCCAGATTTTCCCTCAGAGCTCTCCAAAAAACTCAATCTTGCTGACATCTTTATTTCAGACTTCCAGCCCATAAGAGAATAAATTTCTGTTGTTTAAACCATCCAGGTACTTTGTTATGGCAGCCCTAAGAAAGTAATACAATCACATCTGCTGCATTCTATGCACTGAGACAGCCACAAAGTCCCACCCAACGGAAAGGTAAACAAACTCCAAATTTTAGTGGAGACTAGCAAAACTCTGGAAGAGACTGTGGAATTTGAAATACTGCTGTCTTTATTTTGGGGAAATACAATTTGCTGCAAGAAGAAAACTCTAATCCATAAGACTTGACCATCTTTGGGCAGCTGCTTTGCTGAACTCTATATCCTGGACTACCTAAAGTTTTCAATATATTCTTGACTTGATGTTGCAAAGATACTGAGATTAGAATTCACTTCTTACTACATTGTGTGCTGGGGTTAGTTTCATAAATGAAGATTTATCCTATATACATATATATATATATTCCCTCAAAGTAAGAGCTGCAAACACTTCCTTTTTTTTTTTTTTTTCATTCCTACAAAAAGAGCTTTGAATGAACTTTTGTATATGGTTTGACATAAAAACTAGTGACAATCTAGCATGTTTATCCATTTGTACCTAATTTAAAGAATTTTGTGACCCAAGAAGCTGGGCTCTGAGGATGTTGTGTCCTTTTTACTGACAAGATGCAGCCAATTCATGCATTTTGGCTGCCGTGACATGAGAAGTCGGTGTGAGCCTTGGTGGTGAATAAGCCCAGGTCCAGGAAGTCCCATTCCCCTTGTGTTTAATGTCAGTGACATCTGCTAAGGAAGAATTCTTCCTACTCTCTGTACAACTCCGAAGAAATGGATGAGGGCCCCTGGGTTATGCCACCTGTGAGCCCAGGGAGTGGACACAGAGCACTAGAAAATGTTCCCTAGTGCCAGTGTCGTCCTCTTCCTGCCATTACACAGCCACTGAGCTTTACTTTTTTTCCATGTTCCCATACAGACAAGAGTTGGGGAGGAGGAGTTGGGCATCTCTCCGAGACAATTCCCCACTCTCCATTTGGGACACTAGCGCCCTCAGTATAGAAATCCTGTCTGACTGTTCTACCACATACACGGGTGTGTATGAAGATAACAAAAACAAGACCACAGTCCCACTTGACACCTCGATTACAGCCTGAGGCTGAGGTACCCAGGTAAGTCACACCTGGGTTCCTGAAACCAACGGAAACTGAGATCATAAATGTGTGTTGCTTTAAGCTGCTAAATTTTGTGGTAATTTGTTATGAAGCAATATATGATATGTACTCATTTGCATCTGGCTTTTTTCAGTTGACATTAAATTTGTGAGAGTAAGCCATATTTTTGCATATAGCAAGAGTTCATTCACTTTCACTGTTTACTGTTGTATTGAAGTTACCACAATTTATTCCCTTCTTGGCCCATATTTGGGTTATTTCTAGTTTGGGACTATATGACTAGTGCTTCTTTGAACAGTCTTCTGTGTGTCTCTTGGGACATATATGTACATAGATCCGCTGAGGATACCCTAGGAGTGCAATTGCCAGGTCACAGGCTAGGCATCCATTCAGCTTCCCACAGTATGGCCAGCATAAAGTGCTGATACCGATTTACTGCTCCGCTAGCAATGCATGGAGTTCCAGTTGCTCCACTTCATCAACTCTCTTTCTCATCTTAGCTATACTGATGTGGTGATACATATAGTGATATCACATTGTGGTTTTAATTGCTTTTCCCTGATTAATTATTGTTTGCTTTAATTTAATTAACTTTCACTTCCCTCATTAGGATGAGCATCTTATGTTTTTTGATTATTTTGGGTATTCTCCTTTGTGATGTGCCTGTTCAAGCATTTCCCATTTTTCTGTCAAGTGGCCTTTTAGTTATTGGGTTTTTATACAAACTGGAATCAAGTTCTTGTTAAAAACAGATATTGAAAAGACTGGTCATTATTTGATTGAAAAAATCCATTTATTGAAAGACACTGTACTGTCACCTTTGTCATAAATGAAGTGACCATATATGAGTCTACATTCAAACCTTTCTGTTCCATTGCTCTATTTCAATTCTGTGTCAACACCACATTGTTGTAATTATCATAGCTTCAATGAGTCTTGTTGTCTGATAGTGTGAGTCCTCTGACTTTGTTCTTGTTTTTCATGTCTTACATTGCTTGGTCCTAAGAATCTCCAACTAAATCTTAGATTCAGTTTGAATTTATTCACACATTCACACACACATATGCACACACACACACACACACACACACACACACACACAAGGATTCTGACTCCTGTTGCAAGGAACTTGTAAAATGTGTGGAGATCACTGATTTTCCTATTGCATCAAATCTGCAGTAAATGTGAAGATTATTGATTTACAATGCTGAGTCTTGCAATGAATGACCATGATATATTTGTCCATTTATTTACATCTGATTTAATTTTTCCCAATAAAGTTTCTCAGTTTTCTGTGCAGAATTTTTGCAAACTTTCCAGTATACTTATTCCTATGTGTTTGACTTAAAAATAAAAACAAAATACTATTACTATAAAATAAAACATAAAGGAACCATGTAGATAAATTTATAGCTTAATGATTTTCCAAGACAAATTCCCTTGTAATTGACACCCAGGAGAAGAAACAGAACTTTGCCTAAAGCCCCTCCATATGTCCTGATCCAATTATAACTCCTTTCTTCCAAAATATAATCATTTTCCTGACTTTTATAATTAGCTTTTCCTTAAACTTCTTTATAAGTGTATCACCCTACATTACTTCCCTAGACAGGATGGTTTAGTTTTGTCTAGTTTTAAATAATGATTTTTTTCTCTTTTAATCTACAGGTCACTTTTTCATTCTGTTATCGCCCTTCAATTTATCTGCTGAAGAACACAAGGCATTTGACATGTAGCGTTTCCCACAATACAGGTTTTCCTAAATATATGTCCATGGTGAAGTTCAATATGTTCCTCTGTTCTATTTCCTATAAAATAGGAAACTGATCAATCCTTTTGGAAAGACTATAGATAGTGATTGGAGAAGGCAACGGCACCCCACTCCAGTACTCTTGCCTGGACAATCCCATGGACGGAGGAGCCTGGTAGGCTGCAGTCCATGCTAAGGGTCGGACATGACTGAGCGACTTCCCTTTCACTTTTCACTTTCATGCATTGGAGAAGGAAATGGCAACGCACTCCAGTGCTCTTGCCTGGAGAATCCCAGGGACGGGGGAGCCTGGTGGGCTGCCGTCTAGGGGGTCACACAGAGTTGGACACGACTGAAGTGACTTAGCAGCAGCAGCAGCATAGATAGTGATGTATTACTTCATCAGGAAGCAGACAACATCTAGCTCTTTTCTTTTTGTGATGTTAGCAATCACTGATACTTAGTGACTAGATCTGTTAGTTTGCAAAATTATGATATTCAAATTCAGTCATTTGTTTTTCCTTTTATTGGCTGAGCTACTTTCCTTTTTTCCCATAGAAACTGTCCCACAATTTCAAAAAGTTCTCAAAGGTGAAAAAGTTTATACGACATTTATCAAATTTGCAAATGCCAATAAAAATGCTAAGGCAACACTGTCCAAATTGCAATCTTCTGTGAGATCACCCAAATTTAAATATATACACACATTCTAAATTCAACTTAAGATATCTGACATGTTTTGGCCAACGGAGTGTTAGTAGACATGATGCTAGCAGAAGCCTTAAATGGGATTGTGCGGTTGGGCTCACCTCTTGCGTTTCAGTGAACTCTGTGAGAAGACCATGCCTAGGAGCTGCAGCCCTACAGTTGGGCTCCAGAGTAAGATTTGTGGGAAAGACCTCAAAACTACATAAAGCATGGAGCAAAACTGCCCACTTAGAGGTCTAAAAGAGAGACACTGCAGCTAGAGCTCACAGGTCCAAGAAAAATAAATCCTTGTTTGTGTAACTGAGTTTTAGGACAATTCATTCTAAAGCATTATCAGAGCAAGAGCTGACCAATACAACATTCTCCAAATCATTGTTATGTTGATGGCTGCCACCATGCTTACATGTAATTGTGTACTCAAATTTTGAGACTTCTTGGTACCTCTCCAACACATTTTACACAGTTAAAGTTTCCCCAAATAAGTTGTTTAGTAATGTACCATGAAGACGTCTCCCTAAGCTTTTATTAAATGTAATGCAAAGCCTTTCTATTCATTTTCTGCTTGTAGGTAGTTAAAATGCTTTTCATGAATCTAAAAGGATGGAAAATTGTAAAGAAACATCTTTGTGGATAGGTGTTATTCACAAGGTAAAATTACAAACAAAACAGGCATTTCACTGAGTGTAGAGCAGTGATGTCATGGTGCCTCTAAATGCCAAGTGAACAAAGGCACTTAATAAATAGTGAATCCTCCTCGCTCCACTTGAGAGGGAGAACAAGCTGTTATAGAATGGTAGAGAAATGCTCTTAAAAGCTATTTACAAGACCCCGTGAGCTTGGATACTGTGCAGCCACAAAGCAACCTCTGTCTAAGGCAATGGATTATAGAAACTTGAAAGTGGAAAAAGAGCGAAAGAATGAAAGAATACTCTTCTTATGGTGACTCATTCACTCATTCATTCATTCACCAAATATTTACTGATGTAACACTGTTATAATCATAACTGCACAGAACACAGAGAGGTACGCTGGCTCTCAGGAAGCTTAGACACCAGAGAGGGAGATAAGATATAAATGACTTACGCAGTTCCACATATATTCTGTGTAACTGTTTACAAGTTGAGAGGAAAGAAGGGATCCATAGCATGCTTGGATTCTCAGTGAAGTTTTCCCAGAGAAGGAGGTGTAAAATACACTGACTAAAATATATATATATATATATATATATATATAATAAGTGGATCAGGAAGGGAGCAAATATGCAGAGACAATTAGACCCATTTATTTAAAAAAGAGAAAGTGAAATTAAAGTCAAATTACAGAGGGTCTTGAATGTCAATCTTAAAGAGTTTGGCTGTATTGATTGGTAATGGGTGTCATGGATAGTTTGGAACAGGGCGATTGCATAATGAAAGCACCTTGGGAGGTGTAATAAAGGATATAGGCAAGAAGGTGGGACGACCTGAAGCAACCACCATAATTCCGGTATAAAATAATAAATGGCAAGCTAGCGTAATGGCAACACAAATGGAAGGGAGAAGTATGAGAGATGTTACTAAGAAAAACTGTCAGGGCTTAGTCATTGATTGGATACATTCATTTGTTCATTTAACAGATGTTGTCAGTGGCTGAGCCAGTCACTGGGGATGTAGCAGTAAGCAAAACAGACATGATCTCTTCCTCATGGACTATAAGGTGACACCTGTCTAAAAACGGATGTGAAATATGATGAAGGCTATAGACTAGAGGTGTTATGCAAGCTTATGATATGGTGATCTGATGAGGTAAGTATGTCAGGGGATGCTTTCTTGATGAAGTGATGCATGAGAAAGAAGAGATAAGAAGGATGAGGAAGAATTAATCAGGTGCAAACAAAACAGAAGGACACTCCATGCAGAGGGGACAGCAGGGACAACGTGCCGCTGTAAGTATGCGGGACTGAAAAGAGGCCACTGTGGGCTGGACGATTGAGAATGAAAGGGAATGAGGCGTAAGAGCAAGATGAGGCTGTAGAGACCACGCTCTATCATGTCCAGCAGACATCCTGCTCTGCATACTAGTGCGCTAAGAATGCCAGTGCACAAGAGGGAAGCTTACTCTAGAATGCAACTCAACACACTGCTTCTTTCACCAGGAAAGCCCTGCCTGTTGAACTAAACAGTATATCTAGTGGTGATATGATTTACTTTCTGAAGCAAGCTCCTTATCTTAGAGAATGGCAACAGTTTTCAACCAGCAGCCAGTCAGTGACTCCACATTTTTGACCACTGTGAGGAGGTTTGTCTTTATCCTAATAACAATGGGAAGTCACAGAAGAATTTTAAGAAGGGGGGTTGCTGCTGCTGCTGCTAAGTCACTTCAGTCGTGTCCAACTCTGTGCGACCCCATAGACAGCAGCCCACCAGGCTTCCCCGTCCCTGGGACTCTCGAGGCAAGAACACTGGAGTGGGTTGCCATTTCCTTCTCCAAAGCATCAAAGTGAAAAGTGAAAGTGAAGTCACTCAGTCATGTTCGACTTTTAGCGACCCCATGGACTGTAGCGTACCAGGCTCCTCCGTCCATGGGATTTTCCAGGCAAGAATACTGGAGTGGGGTGCCAGTGCCTTCTCCAAGAGGGAGGGTTAGTGGCTGCATTACAGAGAATGAACTGGAAGGAAGCCAGGGTTAACAGAAGAGGAGGAAGTTGGTGTGTGAAATCTCACTTTTCTTGGTGAAATAAGAGGTATTCTCTTCAGATGAGAGAGCAGGGACATCGAATAGTCTAACAGGACAGGACAAGAGTAGAGATTTGGAAGTGTCATTGTGAACAATCATAAGTAAGGGAGGGGAAGGAAGAAATGGGGCCCATATGTCAAAAATAAGACAGCCTATGTTATTGACATAGCTCTGTGACCAGATCCAAAAAAAACGTAATGCTCTGAAAGCAGGTGTGAAGATGAATGTTACAGATGAACAGAAAGCATCAGCACCAAGGTTTCATGGGAAGAGAAGACACCTTGGCAGTGTGGGTACAATGTTGGCATGATGGACCAGGGGTTGAGTACAGGGACTAATAAGAGGCAAACAAAACAAAACAAAACACTGTATTCTAGTCAAACTTACACTCAGCAGACCCCTGAAGGAGGACCATTTCCTGTACCACTCAGTAGGCCTGTCCCTCCCAGCTCAGGTCCCTACGGAGAAGCCAAGGCATTTTGTCTGAGCCAGACATGGACCTAAATTGTCAGAGGATCCCAGAGGTGCTGTGGGAAGGCAGCTTTTGCTCATCATGTTCCTAGAAATATGTGGGTAGAAAACATCAGATGCTGAAAGAGGAACCAACGCTGCTACTAAGCCATAATTAAATATAAGTAGGGGAGAGAATGGGCTTCCTTGATAGCTCAGATGGTAAAGAATCTACCTGCAATGCAGGAGACCCCGGTTCAATTCCTGGGTCAGGAAGATCCCCTGGAGAAGGGCTAGGGTACTCCACTATTCCTGGGCCTCCCCTGGTAGCTCAGATGGTAAAGAATCTGCCTGCAATGCAAGAGACCTGGGTTTGATCCCTGGGTGGGGAAGATCCTCTGGAGGGCATGGCAACCCACTCTAGTATTCTTGCTTGGAGAATCCCCATGGACAGAGGACTCTGGTGGGCTACAGTCCATGGGTTGCAAAGAGTTGGACAGGACTGAGCAACTAAGCACACAGGGGAGAGAATATCAGACAAACTTTGAAAGAAATCCTGCCAGATAGAACACAGTAAGCTCGAGGAAAATAAAGTTTAAGTTAATATGTTAAATGACTAACTAATATGATGAAAGCTTGCCTGATCTGCATCTGCAGTAATGACTTGTATGGAGAAGAGATGAAAATGTTCCAGTAATCATTAATCAGCACTTCATTTGTACCAACACCATGCCAGGCACAGCGAATACAAGGATCAATGAGACATGGTCCCTGCCTTCAAAGGGCTTACTGTTCATGGAAGGAAAACCATCTAAAAAGATGCTGGGAATTCCCTGGCAATTCAAAGGTTAAAATTCTGTGCTTCCACTGCAGGGGGCATGGGTTCAATCTCTGGTCTGGGAACTAAGATCCCACATGTTATATGGCAGTTATAAATAGATTTATTTATAAACAATTAAAATAAATAAATTTATTTATAAATAAATGATTAACAAATAAAAAGATGCTTGCCACTGGAGATATGAAGTATTTGACACGGGGATGTCAGGGAGTAGAGTAGTGAGGCACCAAAAAAGCAGAAGAGAAAGGAGGACTAGGGAAAGAAGGCCTCCCAGGGAAGCCGGTCCCCAACCTGAGGCCGGGAAACCAGTGGACATCAGCTCACTGAAGAGCAAGCAGAAGTGGAGGGTCTTAGTAAAGCAGCAGCATCTGTAAAGGCTCAGATAGAAACGACAGAACATCAGAAATTTCAAGCTGTTCCACACATCTAGAGAAGACATTCAGGAAGGAATAGAGCAAGAAATAAGACAACAGAGGTAGTCAAATCATGATGGAGCTCATATGCCAAGCTAAAGAATACAGACCTGATTGCTGAGGACAATGAGAAATCTACGGCTTTCCAGGAAGCAGTCTGAAGTTCCAGGAGGAACTGGAGAGAGAGATCTTTGTTAGAAGGCATCACCCTGGAGGGGGAAGTTAAGCCTGAGCAGGAAATAAGATCACTCAGAGAAATTGAAATGTCAAAAGGGGTGCACACTGGGGATAGGAATCTGAAGAATACCAACATTTAAAATGGGCCAACATTTAAAATGGGTAAGCAAGAGACATCTGAGAGTGAGACTGAAAAGAAGGCATTAGAGAGGGATAAAAAAACCCAAGTGGCTTGAAAGTGGCTTGATGGAAAACAGAAGAGGGAGCTTTAAGAAGATAGGAGACAACTACACTAGATGATGCTGGAGAATAAACAAAATGGATGCAGCAAGAAATAAATTATACCGAAAATTGGAAACAATTTAAATTACCATCAACAGGAAACTATACAAATAAATTATGCTATCTCCCTACTTGGGACTTCTATACATCAAGGGAAATACATGAAAGCTCAACTTTTTCACTCTGCTCTTTCATCAAGAAGCTTTTTAGTTCCTCTTCACTTTCTGCCATAAGGGTGGTGTCATCTGCATGAGGTGATTGATATTTCTCCCAGAAATCTTGATTCCAGCTTATGCTTCTTCCAGCCCAGCGTTTCCCATGATGTACTCTGCATAGAAGTTAAATAAGCAGGGTGACAATATACAGCCTTGACGTACTCCTTTTCCTATTTGGAACCAGTCTGTTGTTCCATGTTCAGTTCTCACTGTTGCTTCCTGACCTGCATACAGGTTTCTCAAGA
Source organism: Capricornis sumatraensis (assembly GCF_032405125.1). Classification (NCBI taxonomy): domain Eukaryota; kingdom Metazoa; phylum Chordata; class Mammalia; order Artiodactyla; family Bovidae; genus Capricornis; species Capricornis sumatraensis. The sequence continues at coordinate 62,206,655 of NC_091074.1, forward strand.
GGCAGGTCCGGTGGTCTGGTATTCCCATCTCTTTCAGAATTTTCTACAGTTTATTGTGATCCACACAGTCAAAGGCTTTGGCATAGTCAACAAAGCAGAAATAGATGTTTTTCTGGAACTCTCTTGCTTTTTTGATGATCCAGCGGATGTTGGCAATTTGATCTCTGGTTCCTCTGCCTTTTCTAAATCCAGCTTGAACATCTGGAAATTCATGGTTCACATAATGCTGAAGCCTGGATTGGAGAATTTTGAGCATTACTTTACTAGCATGTGAGATGAGTGCAATTGTGCGGTAGTTTGATCATTCTTTGGCATTGCCTTTCTTTGGGATTGGAGTGAAAACTGACCCTTTTCCAGTCCCATGGCCACTGCTGAGTTTTCCAAATTTGCTGGCAAATTGAGTGCAACACTTTCACAGCATCATCTTCCAGGATTTGAAATAGCTCAACTGGAATTCCATCACCTCCACTAGCTTTGTTGGTAGTGATGCTTTCTAAGGCTTAGGGAGTTGGTGATGGACAGGGAGGCCTGGCATGCTGCGATTCACCGGGTCGCAAACAGTCGGACACAACTGACTGAACTGAACTGAACTGACACCTTCATATGTCAGCATGGATGAACCTAGGAAAGATAACACTAAACAAAGCAAGCAGCAAAAGAAAACATAGAATATTATATGCTGTTTAAGAATAGTTACAAATGTAGCATAAATATAAAGACATCCACTGCAGTGATGAATACCAAGTTCCGTTACCCAAGGTCAGCTGGGGAATGGTTGTGATTGGGAGTCTCCAACAGAAATGGTAATGTTTCATTTCACAAGTTGGTTGAAAGATAGAGGTAGTGTTTGGCTATATTTTGATCATGTTGTAGGTAAAAGTCATTACCATCCACATCTAGGAAATTTTAGTGTAGCATGTGTGCCCATGGAGAAGGCAATGGTACCCAACTCCAGTACTCTTGCCTGGACAATCCCATGGATGGAGGAGCCTGGTAGGCTGCAGTCTATGGGGTCGTCGAGAGTCGGACACAACTGAGTGACTTCACTTTCACTTTTCGCTTTCATGCATTGGAGAAGGACATGGGAACCCACTCCAGTGTTCTTGCCTGGAGAATCCCAGGGACAGGGGAGCCTGGTAGGCTGCTGTCTATGGGGTCGCACAGAGTTGGACACGACTGAAGCGACTTAGCAGCCACAGCAGCAGCAGTAGCAGCAGCAGCATGTGTGCCCATGCTAGTAGTAGGCAGAGGTATCCAGAATGCAGTGGGTAGAAAAGGAATGCTGTAAACATAATGGCAAGGCCGCAAAGAGTCGGACAAGGCTGAGCGACTGAACAGCTGAACTGAACTGAACTGAGGACACACAAAGTGCTAGTTACCAGACACAGTCATCATTATCAGTCCGAAACAAAATGATTACTAGTAATTACGATAATGTTCTTAATGCATGGAACACGAAACCATTTGCCATCAACTGTGTCAAGCAGGCAGAAACTAGAGAAATAAGACTTCTCTGCAGAAATTAACACACACGTGACGATTTAATGATCCACAGGTGTCTTTCATTCAGCCGTTCATGCATCCTTACGGGGTGTACTCCCTCTCTTGGGTGGTGCAAGCACAGACACTTACCGGGAGTTTAGACCATTGTAAAATGCGTTGATACAACCATATCTCACTTTCATTTGGATCAGTAAACGCTTTTTGTAATCCCCGAATGCCCTAAACCACCTACCTTTTGCACCGCCCTCTTCTCGAAGCTCCCGCCCGGATCCTCCGGCACTGTCCCCACGGGAGGCGGGGCCTGCGTGCTGACGCACGGGGAGCGCGCTGACGTATTCGTGCACCCGCCTGCCCGCTTGAATCGCGATCGCGCGCCGCGGAGAGCGATGAGGCGGGCGCCAACGGCCGGTGCCGTGGGGCGGGAGGCAGCGCGGAAACACGGCATCTAGGGGGCTACCTAGCCGGGGCCTGGGGCGCTGAGTCTTCTGGCGGCTCCCCCGCTCCTGCTCACGCTGAGCGGCAGCAGCCGCCCGGCGGTGGGCGCCCAGGAGCCGGATAGCGACCCGGGGCCCCGAGGCGGGGTGCGGGCATAGTGTCCGCAGCCTGCGTCCCCCGCAGCCGCGCTCGGGCCATGATCGACTCGGTGAAGCTGCGCCGCGATAGCGCGGCCGACTTCTTTTCGCACTATGAGTACCTGTGCGCGCTGCAGGACTCCGTGCCGCTGCCCGCAGTGCGCGCCTGTCTGCGGGAGGGCGTGTTGGACTTCAACGCCGACCGCCTCCGCGTGGCCGACTGGACGCCGCTTCTGAGCACCCTCAAGAATGATAAAGATCTGCCCTTGATTTGCATCAAGAGCTTCTTCCAGCCGTGGCTTGGCGAAACAGGTTTGTAGTTCCGGCTTTCAGGGGCCCCCATCACCGCTGCGAGGCGGAGTTTTACATGGTGCAACGCGTAGCCTGGGTACTGGAAGGGTGCCCAGTGCCCCTTGTGTGTACAGGAGATGGGGCACGCGGCCTAGGACTCCTGCTGGCTCCGCGACCCCGGTCGAGTGCCTTAAGGATCGCTGTGTTCATCTGTTAACGTGGGCTTCACGTGTCTGTGGTTGTCGCAGAATTCACTTCTGTTAATGCACAGTTTGGAGCGTTGTTAATTGTTCGACAGATGTTACCTGGTCTATTGAATAACTTTGCGTTGTACAGAACAAAGAGATTAGGAAACTGATATATCCCAGATTCATTTCCTTTTGATTAAGACAGGACTCAGAAAAAAAGAAAAGTTGTATCACATAGTGGAAAGAGCATAAATGTGAAGGCAGCTTAGGGTTTGAATTCCAGATCTTATACTGTTTTGACCTGGGCAGGTTACTTTTCAACTGCAATCTCCACACTTGTAAAATGACATTAAAAACCACTTTTTCCATGGGTTCTTAGATTTAGGCAGGTTATGTGTGTAAAGTACCCTTGCACATGAAAGAGTTCAGTCATCTCCTGCCCTGGATGATCTCCCCTTCTACCAGGCAGCAGGTAGATACAAGCACTGTAGTCAGTACTCTGAAAGAGTGAGTTCTTGAGTTACAGAGCATAGGATTTTTTAAATTGAATTTTTTATTTTATATTGGCGTATAATTGATTTACAGTGTTATTGTAGTTTCAAGTATACAGTAAAATGATCAGTTATACATACATATATATCTCCATTCTTTCTCAGATTCTTTTCCCATACTGGTTATCAAGTAGAGTTTTCTGTGCTATACAGTAGGTTCTTGTTGGTTATCTATTTTATATATAATAGTGTGTATAGGTTAATCTCAGGCTCCTAATTCATCCTTCCCCTCCACCTTTCCCCTGTGCAAAGCACAGAATCTTGGAAGAAAAGGTTCAGAGCAGGCTTCTGGAGGCAGTACCATCCTTTCTAAGGATATGTAGAAGCTTCTGGGGTGGCAGGAGGGAGCAGTTTGTGTTAGAGGTTGAGAAATATAAGAAAAAATGGCAAAACTAAGGTACCAGAGTGGAACTCAGGGTTTGGGAAAGATGAGAGTTGATACTGGAAATACTGTGGGGCCAGACAGAAAGGGGCTTTGTTTGTCCTGTCAGAAGGTTGGTTGTTTATCCTGAGGACTGTGGGAAACACTAAGAACAATGAGATGGACTTTTGATTTAGAAGTTCACTCTGACCTCCATGTGAAAGACAGTTAATTGGATGCAGATGAATTGAATCTAAGGGTCCAAATTAAGTTATAAATGGTTGGACTGGATTTTAGAGATCAATGATTCAGAATGGGTGGGACCTAGTGACCAGTTAGAAAAAGGAAGGCAGCAAGCCTGGGTGAAAAGCCACATCTTTCTGAGAGATACAGAGCACGGTAGGAAGGGAGTGGGGATGGGGAGAGGACGTTACTTCCTCTTCAGTGCTTTAGAGCCAACTGGTAAACAGGCCTGGGCCCAAGGTATAGATCTGGGTTTTGTGGAGGACAGGTGTTTGAAGGCATGAGGTTATGCGCAAAGAAGATCCAGTGAGTTGTAGTTCTGAGATGTTTTTTAAGTGGACACACCTGAGAATGTTTATGAATGAGAGAAAGTAGCCAGAAGAGGAGATGTGTGTAGATCTAGGAGAGGAAATGATTTTTTTAAAAAAAACCTGAATGCTTATCATGTACCTGGCCCTTTTCTAGGATCTAGGGTTCACACCATCTGTTAACTCTTCTCCAAGGACTGCTGCTAAGCTGCTAAGTAGCTTCAGTCGTGTCCAACTCTGTGCGACCCCAGAGATAGCAGCCCACCAGGCTCCCTCGTCCCTGGGATTCTCCAGGCAAGAACACTGGAGTGGGTTGCCATTTCCTTCTCCAGTGCATCAAAGTGAAAAGTGAAAGTGAAGTCGCTCAGTCGTGTCTGACTCCTAGCGACCCCATGGACTGCAGCCTTCCAGGCTCCTCCGTCCATGGGATTTGCCAGACAAGAGTACTGGAGTGGGTTGCCATTGCCTTCTCCAAGGACAGCTCAGCTCATCCCCTGGTGAAAGGAAGTCAGATTATTCTCTGCATCCCATTCAGGTGTAGGAACTGTTCCTTACCTCTGAAGGCACTTACTTACAGCTGAAAGGGACCTTAAAGGCCACTGTACTTAATTTTCCCTAATATTTTGCATTGAGTATAAGAAAAATATATGGCAGAAAGCATTCTCTTCATAGTTCCTTCACTGAACTTTCTTTATGTCTTGCATCCAGTGGGTCTAGCTTGTAGATTTTGGTCTCTTCCTAAACTTGCTTCTTCATCCATATTATTACATTTTGCCTGGACTATTGCAGAAGCACTTAGGTGGTTTTGCTACCCTTGGGCTTAGTTCCTCTAAGGTGATTTTGCTACCCTTGGGCTTAGTTCCTCTAAGTCCATCTGCCTACTTAGCTTGAGTGATGTTCTAAAATAAAAAGATATGTTTAAAACAATGCTTGCAATAACTTTCCCACACAGGATTATTGCATGTTAGTTGCACAGCTTGTGTTTTGCACAGAAGGATGAAATCTGAACTGTGCTCTGCCAAGCCTCATGGGGCTCTTTGGCCCTGAGGAAGGGTTCTTTTTCTAATCATTCCCTTTATCTAATTGGTCCTTCAGCAGCGGGGCTCCTTTTTCTAATCACCGGCGGCACCCTTATTGAGCCAGCGGTAGCCCCAGCCCTCATGACCTATGGGATAAAAGCCATACTCTCTCCCAGACTTGCTTCAGCTAACATCTCTATCATTTTTATTTTTTTAATATTCAAATGTTCAGAGCAGTTTTATTTTCAGTAGCCCCAAAGTGGAAACAACTTAAGTGTCCATCAGTAGGTTTATTGATAAATTGTAGCACGTCCTTACAACAAAATACCACCCAGCAATTAAAAGGAATGAGCTATGCACAACAGCCTGAATAATTGTTGTTGTTCACTTGCTCAGTCATGTCCTACTCTTTACGACCCCATGAACTGCAGCTTGCCAGGCTTCCCTGTCCTCGCTATCTCCTGGAGTTCGCCCAAACTCCTGTCCATTGAGTCAGTGATGCCATCCAACTGTCTCATCCTCTGTCGTCCCCTTCTCCTCCTGCCTTCAATCTTTCCCAGCATCAGGGTCTTTTCCATGAGTTGGCTCTTCACATCAGATGGCCAAAGTATTGGAGTTTCAGCTTCAGCATCAGTCCTTCCAATGAATATTCAGGACTGATTTCCTTTAGGATTGACTGATTTGACCTCCTTGCAGTCCAAGGGACTCTCAAGAGTCTTCTCCAAGACCCCAGTTCAAAAGCATTCTTTGGTATTCAGCCTTCTTTATGGTCCAACTCTCACATCCATACATGAATACTGGAAAAACCATGGCTTTGACTAGACAGACCTTTGTCAGCAGAGTAATAATGTCTCTTCTTTTTAATACACTATCTAGGTTTGTCATAGTTTTTCTTCCAAGGAGCAAGTATCTTTTAATTTCATGGCTGTTGTCATCATCCTAAGTGATTTTGGAGCCCAAGAAATAAAGTCGGTCACTGTTTCCATTGTTTCCCTATTTATTTGCCATGAAGTGATGGGACCTGATGCCATTGAGTTTTAAGCCAGAATTTTCACTCTCCTCTTTCACCTTCATCAAGAGACTCTTTAGTTCCTGCTTGCTTTCTGCCATAGAGTGGTATCATCTGCATATCTGAGGTTATTGATATTTATCCTGGCAGTCTTGATTCCAGCTTGAGCTTCATCCATCCCAGCATTTAGGATGATGTAGTCTGTGTATAACTTAAATAAGCATGGTGACAACATACAACCTTGATGTATGCCTTTCCCAATTTTAAACCAGTTTATTGTTCCATGTCTAACTGTTGCTTCTTGACCTGCATACAGGTTTTCTGAGTGAAACAAGACAGACCAGAAAAAAAAAAAAAGACTACATACTGTATCAGTTCAGTTCAGTTGCTCAGTTGTGTCCGACTCTTTGTGACCCCATGAATTGCAGCACGCCAGGCCTCCCTGTCCATCACCAACTCCCGGAGTTCACCCAAACTCATGTCCATCAAGTCAGTGATGCCATCCAGCCATCTCATCCTCTGTCGTCCCCTTCTCCTGCCCCCAATCCCTCCCAGCATCAGAGTCTTTTCCAATGAGTCAGCTCTTCACATGAGGTGGCCAATGTATTGGAGTTTCAGCTTTAGCATCATTCCCTCCAAAGAAATCCCAGGGCTGATCGCCTACAGAATGCACTGGTTGGATCTCCTTGCAGTCCAAGGGACTCTCAAGAATCTTCTCCAACACCACAGTTCAAAAGCATCAATTCTTCAGCACTCAGCTTTCTTCACAGTCCAACTCTCACCTCCATACATGACCACTGGAAAAACCATAGCCTTGACTAGACGGACCTTTGTTGGCAAAGTAATGTCTCTGCTTTTGAATATGCTATCTAAGTTGGTCATAACTTTCCTTCCAAGGAGTAAGCGTCTTTAATTTCATGGCTGCAGTCACCATCTGCAGTGATTTTGGAGCCCCCCAAAAAACAAAGTCTGACACTGTTTAAATGCAGTACTTAGATGCAATATCAAAAACAACAGAATGATCTCTGTTCATTTCCAAGGCAAATATTCAATATCATAGGAATCTGAGTCTATGCCCCAACCAGTAACGCTGAAGAAGCTGGAGTTGAACGGTTCTATGAAGACCTACAAGACCTTTTAGAACTAACACCGAAAAAGCATGTCCTTTTCATTATAGGGGACTGGAATGCAAAAGTAGGAAGTCAAGAAACACCTTGGGTACAGGCAGATTTGGCCTTGGAATACGGAATGAAGCAGGGCAAAGACTAATAGAGTTTTGCCAAGAGAACACACTGGTCATAGCACACACCCTCTTCGAACAACACAAGAGAAGACTCTACACATGGACATCACCAGAACACCGAAATCAGATTGATTTTATTCTTTGTAGCCAAAGATGGAGAAGCTCTATACAGTCAGCAAAAACAAGGCCGGGAGCTGACTGTGGCTCAGATCATGAACTCCTTATTGCCAAATTCAGAGTTAAATTGAAGAAAGTAGGGAAAAGCACTAGACCATTCAGGTATGACCTAAATCAAATCCCTTATGATTATACAGTGGAAGTGACCAATAGATTTAAGGGACTAGATCTGATAGATAGAGTGCCTGATGAACTATGGGTGGAGGTTGGTGACATTGTACAGGAGACAGGAATCAAGACCATCCCCATGGAAAAGAAATTCAAAAAAGCTAAATGGCTGTCTGGGGAGGCCTTGCAAATAGCTGTAAAAAGAGAAGTGAAAAGCAAAGGAGAAAAGGAAAGATATAAGCATGTGAATGCAGAGTTCCAGAAAATAGCAAGGGGAGATAAGAAAGCCTTCCTCAGTGATCAATGCAAAGAAATAGAGGAAAAGAACAGAATGGGAAAGACTAGAGATCTCTTCAAGAAAATTAGAGATACCAAGGGAACATTTCATGCAAAGATGGGCTCCATAAAGGACAGAAATGGTATGGACCTACAGAAGCAGAAGATGTTAAGAGGTGGCAAGAAAACACAGAACATACTGTATAGTTTCATCTAAAACTCCAGAAAAGCAGTCCAGTGGTGGCCTGAGCCTGGAGTGGAGTGACAGCATCTCTGTTTTAATGTTTCTTCTCCCACTTGTACCCCTGGCCTTTCATCATCCCCCCCTGCAGTATTTACAGTGCCCAGCAGGTGTCAGGTTTGAATATCTTCACAAGGGTGCTCCCTCAGCAGTTAATCCACCTCCCTGTCCATCTCTAAGTAGTGTCATCTTAGTAGACTCAGCTTCAGGGTGATCATGAAGCCATTACTTAGATATAAGTTTTTGCTTCCATAGGAACCTCTGTACCCATAGATTATGTTTCCTTATCTCATGTGATTGAAGTTTTGAGTTTACATATGTCCACACTTAAAGAGGGTTTAAAGGGCAGGAGTCTTTTCTAATGCTTAGCCCAGAGTGGATGCTTTTTAATGATGATAAAATGTATGGTTGAATTCACTCATTTTACAATAATTTTGCATTAGCTTCTGACAGAAATAAAGTTTACAGAAGTCGTGTTCCTGCGATAAGAAATAAAGATGTGACCTTCCAGTTGTGTAAAGCTCTTAAATGCTGTTTAAGTGCATCAGGTGCGCTAAGGAACCTGGAGCTAAACGGGCTAGTTCTGAGAGAGAGAGACTTAACGATGTTGACAAAGGTAAGCCTTCCATGAGTCCTGCCAACATTTGATTATTGCTTTGGGGGAAAACTAAACCAATAAAATTTTGAACTTTTTTTCCTCATTAAAGGGATTGAATAAATCGGCCACTCTGGTGCACCTGTCTCTTGCGAATTGTCCGATTGGAGATGGAGGTTTAGAAAGTGAGTGTCAGTCTTGAGTTTCTTCCCATCAGACTGGTCTTGTGATTCACTGCACACCATGTTGATTCCTGTCTACCTTTTCTTGGTGCTGCCCCCGCCTGGATTGTTTCCTGTACCTGCTCATACCGTGGTCCGTTCTCATTTGTACCATGGAAGTCTGTCATGCTGGATACTCTGAGCACTGATTTTACTTCAGTTTGCGTTAAGCCCCAAACCACACATTTTGTATTTTCTGTTTCTTGTGTTTGTTTATATTTTTGTGGTTTCTCTTTAAGAAATATTGTGGGAAGGGAAATAGCAAGATGTCAAGAGCAACAAAATATCTGTACCTTTAAATTGTTAGGACATACATCTTCAGTAATAATTATAATGCACTGAGGAATGTGTTAAAGTAGGAGATATATTCAAAGTACTGTAAGAGCATTTAAAAGGTGAACAAGCTCAGTAGTGTTGGCAGGGGTGTATCATGGAGGTAATCACGAAGAAGGTGACTGTTGGGGTCCTGAAGCATTCGTGGGTGTTCACTGTGCCCAGTACTGGCCTGGAGGGCTAAGGTGGGCTGCATTTCAATTTCAGGGAACAGAGTTTGAGATCGTCTATCTTATATTTCGGTATTATATTGCATAGTATCTAATAAGATTCTGAGTTCATAGTTGACATTTAAATTGTTGATTGAAAATTGGGGTATATCATTAGAAATAGAAGTAAGAGTCTTATGCTTTTTAGGTTTTTCTCTTTTTCTCATGTGTGTTAAAAGGTATATAATACTTAACTGAGTGGTTAGGAATAAAGTTTGCAGTATTCAGTGTATTCAGTTTTAGTATTTAAGTAGAATTAAACTATTGCTGTAAACTGGAACACTGTAGCACTTCATTGCTGACTTATTGTAGAATACACCTATTGGGGAAGATTGGCGACAGTGATTTTAAGAATCTTGCTATAAACCTCCAGTTGACTCAAGAAAAGCAAATAAGTCAAGTTTGACCAATATATAGGCTCTTCATCTTATTGTGTGTGTGGTTTTCTTTTGTTTTTTGTTTTTTTTTCTTTTAGTTGTTTGTCAAGGTATAAAGAACTCTGTCACTCTTAAGACAATAAACTTCACGGGGTGTAATCTGACATGGCAGGGAGCAGATCACATGGCCAAGATCTTAAAGGTGATTTTATGTTTAAACTTTCATGAAAACATATGTGATTGCAGCACATTAATTTTTTGGTACAAATGGCAGTGATTTTTGTCTTTTGATACATGTGAGTGCAGCTTTAGTTTTGTTGAAAGAATATGACCAGTTTTCAGTTTGAGATTCTTCATTTAGTAAAGATAGTCCACTTAATCTTAGAAATAAGATATTTAATATATACTGCGTAATAATATTTAAATACTTTTATGTCTTTTTAGTTATTGAAAACATTGACTGTAATACTGTGAAGAAACTGTCATTATAGTCTTCAAGATTTAAATAAATGAAGTACTTATTAGCTGCTATAGTCTATAAACTAATAAAAATTACTACTTCAGAGCTCTCTAAATGTAGTTTTAAAAATACTGCCTTAACAACTTTATAATGGTTAGGCCTAAAATTATTGAATAATTTGACATGAAGCCTTTTTAATACTTTGATGGTACAGATCAAGGATAGGTAAACTATGGCTGGGGGGCCAAATCCAGCCCATCCCCTGATTTTGTAAAGAAAGCTTTTTGGAACATAGCCACACCCATTGTTTGCATGGTAACTAAGGCTACTTTCACCTTACACCCATGGTGATAAGTAGTTGCCACAGAAACTGTATGGCCCACAAAGCTGAAAGTTTTTTAATTTAAATTATAAAAATTAAAAAATGCTTTGCATCTATACAGGGCAAATCCATTGATCCCTGGGATAGAAAATGGTGGTGAGCTTGTGTGCTGAAGCCAAATGTCCTAGGTTCAGATTTCGTCTCCCAGTTTCATAGCTGATGACCATGGGCAAATTGCTTAACCTCTGTGCTTTGTTATGAAGTTTAAATGAACTCTTTTGGATAAATAGTGCCTGGCACATAATAAGTACTGTGTAGTTATTGTTAATAGAAAAATGACACTAATGATTTTTCTTTTAGAGTATCAGAGGAACTTTGAGTCTTGTTCAAGAATGTAATAAGATTTTTTCCTTTAAAGTCAATGTTCCTTGTTAACAAAATGTATTTTATGAATATAAAGAACTGGATGTCTTTAAGATAATGCTAGTGGTTAAATGTCAAATTCTCGGCCCATCAAGGCACGTCAAACTGACTTTGCATAGTCCAGGCCTTTAAAGTTAGTGTGTATACCTGAAGCAGTATGTAAGATCCATTTTGTAAATATAGTTTTTAAAGTAATACCTTAGAAGTTAGAAGAAGATACTAGAACCCGTTTACTTTTGTAACATTTAAAAAATATCTGTGTCGTTTACAGTGTACACAAACTATATGTATAGAACTTCATGTATGTAACTTGTTAATAAATAAGATGCATGTTAAAATTTTTTCTTAAGAGGGTGCCCAGTCAAGTGTTTGGAGACTACTGGAGGACAGAATGATATAATTTAGAGCCTCAGCAATGACAGAATTTAGAACTAATTCCCTGGGTTGGCAGATAAGGGAAATAAAATTCATAGACTGTAAATGAATTGTCAAACTTTATATAGCTAATGAAAAACAGTCATCCAGTGGCTAGAGTCTGATCACTGACAGACTTGAGTTTGGGTCACTGGATCCCTAAAGCAGAATCGACTGTTTAATTTCTCCTGTCATATATGCTTGGCACGTGCATGTGTATAAATCTCTGACATAATAAGCTATACTCAGTAGGCATACGCTGTTTCTTCATTCAAGTGACTTACTTTCATCCCATTCAATCTGTGAAGTATCAGACCATCAGAAGGCATGAAGAAACCTGGGCTGAGAGTCTTCGTTACAGGAGACCTGATCTTGACTGCATGGCTGGTTTGAGGCGCATCACTCTGAACTGCAACACGCTCATTGGTGACCTTGGTGCAAGTGGTTTTGCAGAATCTCTTAGTGAGGATTTATGGCTTAGAGGTAAATTCTAAAATTGAATATATTGAATTTTTCATATTAGATGTGCTTAGCTTTTGGCATGATACTGTTGCCATAGGATTTTTATTTTTTTAATTTCATTTTTTTTCAATAGCTTTTATTTTACTTTTAAACTTTCTCTGAGTTGCATATATTCTTTATGGAAAATAGAGAGTAACAGGAGAGCAATTACCTGTAATCTTAATGCCCAGACATAATCACCATTCATTTTGGTGTATATATGTTCAGTCTTTTTTTTTCTTTCTATAAATGTATTTATACACTTAGGTATTACAAAAATAGAATGTAGTATACTTGCTATTTCATATTCCTACTTTTTTCACTTAATGATGTACCATGTAGTATTCCATCATATTGATGTCCTGTAGTTTAATCAATTCTTTGCAATTAGATTTAGACAGTTTGCTTTTCCATATCAGAAACAATGTGAACATGTTGTATATACATCTCTGTGTCCATCAGGATTACTTCTGTAGAATAAGCTACTAAAAGTGGAATGACTTAAGTGTGAGATATTTTTAAAACTTTGGGTACACATTGCCAAACTGCCATTCAGAAATGTGGTGCCAATTTGTAGCCTAACCCTTACAAACACTGGCTTACAGCACTTTTAAAAACTGTAAAACTACAAAAATGAAGACCTCTCCCTTTTTTATGCGACTTTTTTCAGTTAATAAAGTATGAGCATCCTAACAAGTCAATAATTTACATCTATAGCATCATTTTTAGTGACTGTTCAGTGTTCGCTTATATAAATATGCCACAGTACACTTTGCTTATTCACTGTTGTATATAAGCTGTGTCCTGTTTTTCAGTTACAGTTCTCATACACATCCTGGCTTATATCTCTGATTATTTCTTTTGGTTAAATTCTTAGAGAGTTGATGAATCAAAAGGGCATACTGATTTTGAAAGCTTTTATTACATGATGACTTAATCTGATAGGCAAATAATCACATTTCATTTTAGTGTGTATTCATTTGATTTACTATTGAGATTTATGGACTGTTTGTATTAATTTGGCTAGTTGGTTAATTATACCCTGTGTCCATTTGTCTGTTGTAAGAGTTTGTAAGGATTGCATCATATCCTGTCAGATCCACATGTCTGACCTTGCTCTTTCTGTGTGTCACAGGGTTTGGAAAGACTCCAGTTATTTTAATATAATAGTATATATGCTATGGTCAGTTGCTCAGTCATGTCTGACTCTTTGTGACCCCATGGACTGTAGTCCCTCAAGCTCCTCTGTCCATGGGATTTTCCTGGTAAGACTACTGAAGTGGGTTGAATTTCCTCCTCTAGGGGATCTTCCCAACCCAGGGACATACAGCACTTTAGGAAAAGACTGATGATAGTTTCCTTTCATTTAGTATTTTTTAATACCTATGCTTTTGTACTGATGATAACCTTTGGTTTAAATAAATAGGTTGTTCAGCCCCAGAACTATTAGAATTCATGATCATTTGTCCTGGATTTTGTCTGACCTTTTACAGAAAGTGTTGTTGACCAACATTCTTTCATGATCGGTATTTAGCATGTATTTTCTATTCACACATTCTTTGAATTTGTTATTATTTGTGTCCTGTTAGACTTCTTTGTCTTTTTTATTCTAAAGCACTTACTATACTTTTTCTACTTTGTTCTCCCCTTTTAACCAATTTCAAGACTGATTTGGAACTCAAGATCATGATCAATAGAATGCAGTGCAGTTTCTGAGCTTCACCAGTTTTTGCTTGTGAGATTTACAGTGCCACTACTGCCCTTGCTGGGCTTCCCTGATAGCTCATTTGGTAAAGAATTCACCTGCAATGCAGGAAACCCTGGTTCAATTCCTGGGTCAGGAAGATCCACTGGAGAAGGGATAGGCTACCCACTCAAGTATTCTTGGGCTTCCCTTGTGGCTCAGCTGGTAAAGAATCCGCCTGCACTGCAGGAGACCTGGGTTCAATCCCTGGGTTGGGAAGATCTCTTGGAGAAGGGAAAGGCTACCCACTCCAGGATGCTGACCTGGAGAATTCCATGGACTTATAGTCCATAGGGTCACAAAGAGTCGAACATGACTGAGCGACTTTCACTTCACTACCCTTGCTCATTATGAGCTGAGATTCATTTTGTTTTGTGCTCATAGGTTATATGCAATTTATTCTGCAGTTCTGTAATTATAAAATATGCTGGATGATTTGTTGGTACTAAATGCAGGGTAGTCATTGTACATCCAAGAAGAGGCTTTTAAATTGGATTTTGCATTATGTATGTGTGCATATATTTTTATGTTTTTTTCAGTACCCAAAATTACAAACCTGCTATGACTACTTTTATGCAGGACTTTTCCACATGTGGGAAAATGCGAATTGTCTATATGTTAATCTGTATAGAGTTAGCAAGTGACCTTTTTGTCTTTCACCAAAAGCACTTGACCTGCAACAGTGTGGCCTCACCAATGAAGGAGCAAATGCTTTACTAAAAGCCCTTGAAACCAATAGAACTCTGGTCGTTCTGGATATAAGAAAAAATCCACTTGTTGGTATGTGGTCACTTTTTTTTAATTGATTAAAAAAATAGCAAAACAAAAGCACTTTTTAATATATTGACAATTTGAAAAACCTAATGTATTTAACTACACAGTTGACCCTTGGACAACTTGGGGTTACTGGTGCTGACCCCCACACAGTTGCAAATCTGGGTATAACTTTGCAGTCAGTGGTTCTGCCTCTGTGGATTCAACCAACCTTGGATCGAATAGAACAGTAGTATATATTTATTGAAAAAAAATCTGTGTAACTGGACCCACAAAGTTCAGACCTGTGTTGTTCAAGGTCAGCTCACTTCCCTAATGTTGCATTTCACTTATGTTTTTAGCGGATAATTTACTAATTAAAGTGAATTATACTTGTAAATCATTCTTGCCTCTACTCTGAAGATGAACCTAGATAATCTTGCTTCTGCCAAGCGCCTTATTTTCTTCTTGTGCAATTCTTGGAACGAGTGCTTTATTCCTTTGTCAGTTTAACAAGTAGAATTTTTTAATAACTTTTGTGTACCAGATATGGGTTTCGGCACTAAACCAGAGATAAAGCACTGAACCAGACAGACAAGGTCTTGCCCTCCTGGAGCTTACATTCTACTGAAGGAGTTCAGGTAGAAATGAGTAAATAGATGAGGAGTATAGTTTTAGTTCAGTTCAGTTCAGTCACTCAGTCGTGTCCGACTCTTTGCAACCCCATGAATCGCAGCACGCCAGGCCTCCCTGTCCATCACCAACCCCCGGAGCTCACTCAGACTCGTGTCCATCGAGTCAGTGGTGCCATCCAGCCATCTCATCCTCGGTCGTCCCCTTCTCCTCCTGCCCCAGATCCCTCCCAGAAGTAAAAAAATATCTTAATGTAAAGGGAGTGAGGAGGGCAGGTAGGCCTACATTGAATATGCTTTCTAGGGGACAACTTTACCAGAGAAGTAATGTTTGGGTGGAGACCTGAATGAAGAGAGGAGCAAGCCATGGAAGATCTGGGGGAAGCACATTCCAGGACAAGGGGACAATGAGGATGCAAGAATGTAGGTGGGTGGAATATTTAAGGAAAAGCAAGGAGGCCAACATAGCCAGAGCACTGAGTGAGGAAAAGCGTGGTATGCTATGAGGTCAAGGAGCTAGCTGGGGCCTGATCTTGTAAAGTCATGAAGGCCAGAGTAAAGACATCAGTTCAGTTCAGTTCAGTCGCTCAGTCGTGTCCGACTCTTTGTGACCCCATGAATTGCAGCATGCCAGGCCTCCCTGTCCATCACCAACTCCTGGAGTTCACTCAGACTCCCGTCCATTGAGTCAATGATGCCATCAAGCCATCTCATCCTCTGTTGTCCCCTTCTCCTTCTGCCCCCAGTCCCTCCCAGCATCAGAGTCTTTTCCAGTCAGTCAACTCTTCACATGAGGTGGCCAAAGTACTGGAGTTTCAGCTTCAGCATCATTCCTTCCAAAGAACACCCAGGGCTGATCTCCTTTAGAATGGACTGGTTGGATCTCCTTGCAGTCCAAGGGACTCTCAAGAGTCTTCTCCAACACCACAGTTCAAAAGCATCAGTTCTTAGGTGCTCAGCCTTCTTCACAGTCCAACTCTCACATCCATACATGACCACAGGAAAAACCATAGCCTTGACTAGATGGACCTTTGTTGGCAAAGTAATGTCTCTGCTTTTGAATAAGCCATCTAGGTTGGTCCTAACTTTCCTTCCAAGGAGTAAGCGTCTTTTAATTTCATGGCTGCAATCACCATGTGCAGTGATTTTGGAGCCCCCAAAGATAAAGTCTGACACTGTTTCCACTGTTTCCCCATCTATTTCCCATGAAGTGATGGGACCAGAAGGATTATTCTAAAAGAGTAGAGGGTTTTGAATTGGAAAAAGTCATGATCTAAATAATGTCTCAATAAGATGACCCTGGCATAGTGAATAGACGTGGGGGGCTGGGGCAAAGAAGAGAAACAGGGAGACCAGTTAGGAGACTGTCTCAGTGATCCAAATGAAAGATGTTTATGGCTTAGCTTAGCTTGGAAGTTTGGAGCAAGTGAAAAGTGATTGCATTCAGATTGTATTTTGAGGGTGTAGCTAACAGGACTTGGAGATGGATTAGATGTGGGGTTGAAGGAAGTATTAACAGAGAGTCAAGTCCTTGATGATTATGTGCACAACTGAGTGGTACCACTTAGAAGGGGGCTGATGGGAGGAGCAGCTTTTGAGGGAATGTCAAGACTTTGGTTTGATATTTTAGATACCTTTGAGGTATCTGAGTGTTTGGACAGTTCTCAGACTCTGCTTTCTATCCAAAGGTACCCAGTGCCACTTTAGATGTGAAGTGTTTAAATTTGACCTTTGCTGCTACCCAAATAGTAGCCACTGGGTCAGTCTGCAAGATGGCATCTTAGGTTTTTGAGGAAGAAATTAGAATATACAAAGGGAGAAATAGGTATATATTATATAATGTAGATTTCATATTTAATTTTATGGGAAAAGGAGTAATTGGCTTTTGTTTTTAAATGGAAATAGCCACTCATTGGGAAATAAATACTCTCATTTCAATTTATTTTACTTTAGATCATTCTGTGATGAAAGCCATTATCAAAAAAGTTCTCCAGAATGGAAGAAGTGCCAAGTCAGAGGTATAACATGTTTTAGTCTTCTAGAAAGAATTTCACTTTAATGTCTTTCTTTCTTAAAGAAAAAAAAAAATTATAAGGATACTTTTGGCCATCTTAAACTAAAGTTTTTAGTCAAATCAAATGGCTTTTCTGTTTTTGAAAATATTGTGTAATTCTTTAATTCAGGTTCCCAGAAATGCTGTCAGAAACCTTTTATTAACTTAAAATATTTTAATTTCCAATTCAGATCAAACCTTCATAAATTACCATAACTTAAATGGCATATTTTTTATTTCTTTCTCAGTACCAATGGATAACTTCTCCATCGGTGAAGGAACCAGTGAAGGAACCATCCAAAGCTGCTAGACAGAAAAAGAGAACCATAATTTTGGGAAGCAGTCGCAAAGGAAAAGCTACTATTAGAATTGGTAACTTTTTTTTTAATGCTACTGCTGCTAAGTCACTTCAGTCGTGTCTGACTCTGTGCGACCCCACAGACGGCAGCCCACCAGGCTCCCTGGTCCCTGGGATTCTCCAGGCAGGAACACTGGAGTGGGTTGCCATTTCCTTCTCCAATGCATGAAAGTGACAAGTAAAAGTGAAGTCACTCGGTCGTGCCCGAATCTTAGCGACTCCATGGGATTTTCCAGGCAAGAGTACTGGAGCGGGGTGCCAGTGCCTTCTCCGTTTTTAATGCTACTAGAAATTATAGCCCTTATGTTTTCCAATGTGCTGAAATTAAAACAGCCAGTATTAACCACACAGATATTATTAATAGACTATAATTGCCTTGATATGTATTATGAGAATTTATAGAATAAAGAAATTATAAATGAATTTAAAGAGATGTTAGTATTAACCAACTTCCATGTTTACATTTCATAAAAGGTTTGTTATTTTGCCAAAATATTTCCTGGTTGATGATTACTTCCAATATTTTCCAATTGAAATTTATGAAAAATTGGAAATAACCTGAAATAAGCTATTAAAAGCATCTTCAGAAATATAACTTCTTTTTTTTTTCTACTAAAAGATGTATGATTTTGATTTCCCATTAATCAGCTTGCTTAGAGAATAATGTATTAAATAGAAGGTATCCAAAGTGTTTATTAAAAATAGCTTATGACTTGTCTGCCAATTGTTACTTTAAGACAGTGACAGTTTAGTAATCAATCAAATGGTCTATAAAAAGAAATTAGGATTTTTATATCACACTAATCATATACTATTATTAAAAGTTTATATCATATGTAAAGCATTCTTAAAATAGCTAATTTGACTTGCTATAATATTAGAAATAGAAATATAGGTAAATAAAACATGTATGTATAAAACATGTTAGAAATTCTGTAATATTAGTATGTGGTGGTATAGAACAGGGCATCATGGAATGAGAATAAAACAAATTTTTTTTAATTTAGCATGATTAAACAAAGTGGAAATGTAACTGATGTTTGCAAGCTCACTGAGCTATTTTAAGAGTAATTTTATTTTATTTCTTGGGCTTTTTTTTTTCTTTTGTATTTGCTTCAGTTATTTGGAGACATAGAGGTAAGCCAAATCAATGTCTGGCTATATAGGTAGATCCAGGTGAGTATAGGAGTTAAATAGCTGTGTGAATTGTGTCACATCTACAATGTAATTATGTGTGTCTTAAGAAGATGGGAACTTTTATCGGAAATGTTTGTATCTCCTAACGAGACAAATGTAATTTTTAAAATTTTAATTACAAATATATTTGCATTACTCTCTGCAAGTAAAGGTGTACACATACAAACCACGTGCATATAGACTTTTTTCCTTGAATAATTAAGTTAAAAACCAAAATAGCACAAAATGAACTGAGCACCTCTGTATTTTGAGGCATGTAAATTTATCCAGAGAAATCACACAGGATCATGTGGTGGTTATCAGTAAGCTACACTCTATGAAAATTTGTCCTGTATCACCACATACACTCTATTTTACATGCCATCCTAATGCTGCTAAAGTACAGTAGGTTTGAAGAATAAATACAATCATTTTAACTGTGATGTTTGTTTTCAGTAATGTTCAAATTAAACATTTAAATGTGAATTTTTTTGTTCTAAAGAAAATATTAGCTTGTAAGTCTCTTTTTTGCTTCTAAATATTTCTTATAAAAATACTTGATTCTTTAGTACTAAAGTGTAGGGTAAGTCTCCGCATTTCACTCTTTCATCCAGTGGGTTTCACTTTTTTTGTGTGTTTTTTTGTGTGTTTTCTATATGAAATCAAATGAACAGTGAAGGTCAACAGACTTATAGGAGGGTAACATTGACTCATCTACCACCTGGCAACTTGTATACAGTGATAACTTTTATTTGTTTTTACATAGAAAAGTTAATCATAAAATGAAATTTTGGTCTAATCACAAAGATTCTATTTGGCAGAAGTCATGGGTGTATTTATGTTTCTCTATTCTTGGGATTCAGAAATGCCAAAGGTGTTCTAAGATTCAGATTGAGTGTCTCTGCATAATACATAAAATGTATCATTCTTTGCGATTTTTAAAAAATTTATTTTTGCGTGTTCTGCATACCTCAGTACTTTTGTTTTAGTTAAAATAACTTGTTACTGTAGTGGACTTACATTTTTAAAAAGTGCTGGCCTATGTAAAACATTTTTACAAAATGATCCTGTTTTTAATGGCCTTGACATCATTGTAAAGTGCCTGTTTTATTCCTTTCAGTGTGTACGCGTGTGATAGTTGCTCTGTAGGCTTTTAGTGCATTTGATTCCTTTTCATGATTTCTCAAACATAGGATTGGCCACAAAGAAACCTGTAAGTAATGGAAACAAACACTCCACTGGTAAAGATTCTTATGCTCCTGAACCTCTGCCGCCTGGTGTGTCTGGTTTCCTGCCATGGCGTACTGCAGAACGTGCGAAAAGGAACAGGTAGAGCATTTTCATTCCCTGTCTTTTAGTCATTTAGAATTCTTTACTTTGGAGCTTCTATTATGTGGGAGGTCTCTGGTGGTTTCAATAGAGAAAGAAAGATAACTCGCACATGGATTCTGCCTAATGAGTCCTCTAAGAAAGAAAAACAAAAAATAATTGGGAGTTTGAAGTTGTTTCTCAAGTGTCACAACAGAGGTAACCCCGTGGGAGTCCTGAGGAGACTAAAATTCTCTCCACTTGTGCAGATGAGAAAAGTTTCAGTAAAGGCTTATGTAGTTGAGTCAAGCCCCACAGTACAGAAGTAGACATTTGGATCTGTAGGAGTGGGAAAAAAGACATTCTAGGCATGGGAATAGTTTAATGCAGAATGGATGAGAAATATGGATTGAAACTAACCTAAATCAGCCAGCTTAATTCAGTAAATCAGATTTAGTTTGCCAAACTAGACTTAACTAGCTTTAGCTGATTACTTATCCAGGGGATAAGTTCGTAGTAATTTTGTCATAGAGCTGTGAGTAAAATTTTTCAACTATAGCTCTAGGCTTGCTAGATGAAATAAATTGCTCTAGGTTATTTTCAAGTGACTTATTTGGTAATATTCATGAAATTAGAATGACGCTGGTGGTAAAGAATCCACCTGGCAATGCAGGAGATGCAGGAAACGTGGGTTTGGTCCCTGAGTTGGGTAGATCCCCTGGAGGAGGAAATGGCAACCCATTCCAGTATTCATGCCTGAAAAATCCCATGGACAGAGGAGCTTGGTGGACTAGAGGCCGTAGGATTACAGTGAGTCAGACAGAACTGAGCATCTGAGCACACTGATGAAATTCGGTGTTAACAATTGCTTAAGAAAACATAGAGAATTGATTTTAAATAGTACTTGAAGTAATTAATTACTGTGTAAAATACCTGTTCAGTTGCTCACATTTAGTTGGTATTTATAATCCCCATTGGACAACTGACTACTTTTGCAAATGGTAATATAGATTCTTAAAGCATAAACTATAATATTGAATTCCCAGTCTTTGCACTTTAGTTTAAGAGCTTTGTGTTTTCATATCTTCTTCTTAAGACACTTATTAATCTCAGGCCCATCCTCATCACAAGGAGTTGTAAATTAGAGAACGATTCATACCACCAGTTAAGATGCTAGACTGAAATCTCAACCACCCTGAACATAGGAACCAAAGGTGCCTCTCGGCAGTTCAGAGAGTTGTCACAAAGTGGGTCTGCTAAATTGTGTTCACTTTTTTTCATAGCAGAGGCCTTCCAGGTCCTTGTTTTGAGCTGACTTATTTTTATATGCAGTTCTATGTGGATATTGTTCAAGATACTAAAACCTTACATTAAATGCAATTAACTGGTGATATGTGTACATCAAGATATAACTTCGTTTTGTTAATATCTTTTTAGGGGTTTTCCATTAATCAAAGCTCGTGATGTGTGTAATCAGTTGCAGGTATGTGGTTATTTATTGTATACAGGGGGTTAAATTGGAAAGGGTGGGAGATCATACTCTTTGCTTTTTAAACTGAACAGAGCCTTACAAAAAACAGTTCCTTCTCTGAAATAAACCCATTTAAAACCTGTCTTGTCGTTCTCCCATTGCCTCTGTGTAGTTATATGGATATGGCACACTGGGAGCCTTTGTGGTTATGTCTGTAAACAAGGAAATGGGTTCTCCAGTCCCCAAGTCAGCAGTTACCCAGTAGAACAAACTTGATTGCCATTTCTAACCCCTTACGTGGAGCTGTCATACCCAAGAGTGTTCATGTGTTTTCAGAAAATGTTGTTTGGGGGCTGTCTGTACAAGTTCCTGATTTTCAAGCCAATATGAAGCAACATATCCCAAACCTCTACTCTCTGAGTGTTCCTTCTTCCTCACCAAGGCTGCACACTTGCCATCTTTTACAGCCTCATGGCCTTGGAGCAATCTAATCCTGCCAGTGGTCTTAGGAGACTGTAGTTGCTCTGCTGAAATTAAAAGAAGAGCACCTTGGGTGTCAGTCCTGCCCCTGGATGTCTGGTAGAGGGGTGCATGCCTCATTCTACCATTGGGAGTTCCTCTCCTGCAGGGCTTGTCAGAATGATATCCTAGTGAGTTGTCTTCTGCACAGTTATATAAAACTAACACACATCCTTTTGATCTATAGACTTTTATGGGGTTGTGACCAGGTCAGTTTTTAAATGGAAGTGTCTTATTGAACAACATTCCAGTGGCAGTGAAGCTCAATAGGAGAATTGGATTATAATTACACTAATTTTGGCTTAAGGATGATGAGAAAATGAAAGTTTTGATAGGTCAGTTTTAATTGTGTATGTATATGTGACTGCTGCTGCTGCTAAATTGCGTCAGTCGTGTCCGACTCTGTGCAACCCCATAGATGGCAGCCCACCAGGCTCCTCCATCCCTGGGATTCTCCAGGCAAGAACACTGGAGTGGGTTGCCATTTCCTTCTCCAGTGCATGAAAGTGAAAAGTGAAAGTGAAGTCGATCAGTCGTATCCAACTCTTAGCGACCCCATGGACTATAGCCTACCAGGCTCCTCCGTCCATGGGATTCTCCAGTCAAAAGTACTAGAGTGACTAATTTTAAAAATTCTGTTTATTATTCAGTTTAGATATGTTGACTTTCTAATTATCCTTCAGATTCTTTACCAGTCCCCTTACTGATGAATTGTCCTCCTAAAAACTACCTTTTCTTCCAGACTATTTGTGTCTGATGGTGAAGAATAAATTTCTAGTTTGCAGTATAAAGGTGATCTGAGAAAAAATGTTTACCCTGGCTCCTTACTTGTCTTCTGTGAAAGAAACTTAATAAAATAATATGGACAACTCCAAATACTAATCCTAACCATGTACACCAGAGGTCTGTACAGTAACATAGCAAAAATAAGTTACTGCAGTTTTACTTTGTTATTGCTTGTTTTCGGAGAAGGCAGTGGCACTCCACTCCAGTACTCTTGCCTGGAAAATCCCATGGACAGAGGAGCCAGGTAGGCTGTAGTCCATGCTAGGGGTCGGACACAACTGAGCGACTTCCCTTTCACTTTTCACTTTCATGCGTTGGAGAAGGAAATGGCAACCCACTCCAGTGTTCTTGCCTGGAGAATCCCAGGGATGGGGGAGCCTAGTGGGCTGCCGTCTATGGGGTTGCACAGAGTCGGACACGACTGAAGTGACTTAGCAGCATTGCTTGTTTTAGACTAAGGAGCAATGGGAGACATTTACAGATAATAACTTGATACCTCAGATCGCTTGTGTTAAATGTCCTCTAATATTTGGATATTTGGTATCTTGTTCATGTTGTCTTCTATACAATTTTGTCTTCTTTTTTTAAAGCAATCAGATTTTCCTGTGACTGTGACCATAGAGAGTCCTTCCTCATCAGAGATCGAAGAGGTCGATGATTCCTCAGAAAGTGTTCAGGAAGAGCCAGAGAAAATCAGTTTGAAACAGGAAGCATTGCAGGTATAAAGTTATCACTTTAAAGATACAGAGAAGATTATTTTTCAAACAAGATTAGTTGCGTCTGACTGCAATACTTGACAACTTGTGTGGGAGCTTTCTGTTTTCCCCTCCTGTCTGCCTTGTATCCCCTTGAACTTAGCTTAGACCAAGGTGAATGAATGGTGGACTAGTTACATATTTGCTTTTCTTTAGAACCTTAATATTAGATATAGGGAGACTTTTTAAGATAAACTTGAAGGAATTGAGTTCTAAGTGAATGTAGTCAGCTGATTCAGTGCCCTTGTTTTACAGATGAGAAAATTGACAGTTCTTTTTATAGGAGGAGTGTATGACCTCATTTTTAATGAAAAGTTGAAAAAATGTTTCAGTATTGATATTCTTCTTTCCTAAAAATAGCAAGAAGCTCCATTATATTGCCTAATAAACCTGACATCTAATGTCATTCCATACTTCTCTTGTATGGACAGAAAAGAAAAATTGATCTTCATAAGAAATTTTTACTCTTCAAAATAATATATTAATTTTATTTCAACTTAAATGCAGAGCTGATAATGTGTAGTAAATAAGGGAAACACATTTGAGGGCACCTTGTTATTGTGCTAAAAAGTCTGTGTTTACTTTTTAAAAATTACTTAGTATGATTTTCTTTTAGTATGAAATCTTGATAAATTTTGAACTGGCCCATTATTAAAGGACAACAGAAATTACTGTTTGATTTTTAAAAGAAAAAGTTAAGATTTTAATTTTTTAGTTAAAATTAGTGACAATATAGAGAAATTTTATTATGAAATATTATAGTAGGAGGAATCTGTAGTTCATGTAGAATTACCCCCTTTTCATCTTATAAACGAGCACCTAAAATTTGTAGCACATCAGTGGTTTACCGGTAAGTTGTAGAGTAAGACAGGACCCTAGGGCATCTAACCACATTCGCTGTCATTTTAGATGTGTTGTGTTCGTTTCCTTCACCAGTAGGTTGGGATATTGTATTGATATTTCTAAAAGCAGTTGTAGACATTGGGGAAGACCAAGAAGTTTTATAAACTGTGACTACAGAATAGATTCAGGATGCTCTGAGAACCCTTTCAGCTCTTCTTTGTTTTAACAAGACATTAAAATGATGGTATCAAAGTGTTTAAATATATAAACCCACAACAATCAAGAGATTTCAGAATATCTTTGAAAGACAGGAGACTAGTGGAAGAGTGTGAAACTGAAGCAGTAGAACAAGGGAACCATCACCTACAATATGCCCAGGGACCGCCTGCAGCTGAGGGGGAGTCTGATCCCCCTGCGGAAATAGCTCCATACTCAGGTGTGCATGTGGGAGAGAGAGTGATGTTAGTTAAGCAGGTGAGTGAAATAGGGGGAGCTCATTGAGTTTGTGCTTGAAAGAGTTGAATACCAGCCCCACCCTCACTCTCCTGAAATGAGATAATTTCATTTTGAAAAAATTAAACTGGAGACAACTAGGGTAGCTACTGTGAGTTTTTACACCCTAGAAAAGAGTACCTGGGGGTATCCTATTATAGTTACTACCCACTTTTTCCTGCATTAGAAAAGCCAGTCACTGACTTCCAGGGAGCTTTTTGCTCTCATCCTTAAATAGAAAATAACCATCATACACCTGGTAGTTGAGTAAAGCTTACAATAAGAGAGGTGAGGAAAGAGTAAAAACAAATCCTAGTAGGACCAGGGAAAATTTAGGGAACAAAATAATTTAAGAAAAAACCCTAATTTGTGTCCTTAAAGAGGCTTAAAAGGAGCTGGAAACTTTAAGAATAGAGTGTTAATTAAAAAGGGAATGTCAGAAAGCAGAGAAATCTCTTGGAAATGAAAATGTGGTTGCTGAAATAAATTCAGTAGGAATTAAAGAAATTTCTCAATATATAAAAAAGAAAGAATGGAAAATGTGATAGAAGTGATATATTGGGAGAGGCTGCATCGAGGAGGTCCAGCATGTTCCTATTAAAAATTCTAGACCCAGAAAAAATTGGAGGGAAGCTATCAAAGGGCAAGAAAATTCCCCATAGCTGAAAGTAAGCTTCAGGCCTCAAACGGAAAATAGCTAAACAAAAATAGCCTCTGCCTAGATACTCTTCACTATGAAATTTTAAAATACTGAAAAGATACATACATTACAGAGAAAAAAATACTGGTCACCTAAAAAAAAAAAATCTGACTTTATCATTGTTGTCATCAGCACATGGATTCTGGAATTTCACCCTAGGGTTTTGTATCCAGCCAGACTATCAGTCATAAGTAGAGGCTGACTAAGATATTTTATATGTAAAGAAATTTGAAAAGCTTACCCTCTGTTATACAAGTTATTTGTAGAAATAATCCAGCCAAATGAGGGAATAAACTAAGAAGGAAGGTAATAGGGGATTCGGGAAACAGTGGGTTCAGTGCAGAGTCAGCTAATACAGATTTGAGAGCCTTCCATTAGTTGTGTGATTGACAGCTTAGAAACACATTGAGGCGTATTTTACTCACTATGCATTAGGTACTGTTGGAAGGGAGCAGGGAGAGGAAGAGGAGGAGGAAACTGAACTCCAGAGGGAAAAAGGCTACACTGACATAAACATAAGGTGAACTAAATTATGGTAGATTTTTTTGGGGGGTGGGGAGGGGGCTGCACCTCACCTTGCAGGATCTTAGTTCCCCGACCAGGGATTGAACTCACGTCCTTGGCAGTGAAAGTGTGAGTTCCTATAGTGAATAGCCAGTGAATTCCCTAAACTATTGTAGATTTTAAACTACTCCCTGGTGGCTCAGACGGTAAAGCGTCTGCCTGCCGTGCGGGAGACCCGGGTTCAGTCCCTGGGTTGGGAAGATCTACTGGAGAAGGAAATGGCAACCCACTCCAGGAATCTTGCCTGGAAAATTCCATGAACTGAGGAGCCTGGTGGGCTACAGTCTATGGGGTTGCAAAGAGTCGGACATGACTGAGCAACTTCACTTCACTAGTGGACAAGAGAAGAATCCACCTTAACCTGACATTACAGGTGTCCCCCTTTTAAGTGACACACAGAGGCAGTGACCACCTATGTAATTTGTTGTCCAAACCAGAATGCTAATAATGTAAGGAGTCACTATACTTCTGTAACATCAGGACAGCAGGTATAAACTGGAACAGCCCAAGGCATCTGAGGGTATGTGGTCATGCTATACAGGGGTAATGACATGGAAACAGTATAAGAGGTATAATCTATACATAGAGACACAGTATATGTCTGCAGTGGGCAATATTAATTTAATTGTAATAGTAGAAATACTGTCTTGGTTTGCAGCTTTTATTGTCAGCTTGCATGTAATAACAAATAACTAACCTGAACTATATTTAGTATGTATTAGTATTCACTTAGTATGTACTGAAATGTATTGTGTCCTGATATATACTTAGTATATATTATATTCTAAGTATTTTTAACATATAACTCATTTAATGCTCTGAATAACTCATTTAATGCCTATAACTCATTTAATGCCCTGAATAACCTTATGAGGTTGGTGCTAGTTTCATTCCCGCTTTTCAGAAAAGGAAGCTAAGCCAGAGAAGGAACTTGCCCAGCTTGTCCCTGATTTATGGTTGGATTGGGGCTTTCTGCCTCTTCTCTTAAACATTGCTCCATACTGTCTCTCAAATAACAGAAAACTTAGCTGAATATAAATTAGTTGAATAATTTAATTATTAATTTAATAACTATAAATTAATTATAAATTTATAAGTATATACACATATAAATATATATTATATATAAATAATATATACTATGTATTATATAATATTTATCTATATTTATAAATATATAAACACACATTTTATATATATAATAAATTATATAATATATATTTTATAATATATTAATATATAATAATATATAATATATCATAATATTATAATTATATTTTAATATAATTTAAATATAATATAATAATAATATATATAATATATATTAAAATATATTAAAATATATAATATATAAAAATATATATTAAAAATATATTTAAATATGTTTATAATTTAATATATAATAATTATATACTATATAATTATATAGTATATAATTATTATAATTATATAATTATATGTTTTAATATATTATTATTATATATTATATTATATATATTTTAAAATGCAATTATAATATAATATAGTTATAATAATATAATATATAATATTAATGTATAATTATATAATATATAAATTATATATATAATAGATTATATATAATATATAAATATATAAATATTATAAATTAATTATAATTTAATTTAATAATTATAAATTGATTATAATTTATAAATATACATTAGTTGAATATAAATTTCAACTTTGACAATATAAAAGCTAGGTTTGGAAGGTAGACAGGAGGTAGAAAAAAGGGGAAAAGACCAGAACATCCTCATTTTACAAAGCGGAACATTGAAAGAGTTTCTAGTTGATCAGCAATATAGATTTTTAAGTATCTCACTACGTGTGGAAGAGATCATGACCAGTGGGAAAACTAATAATGACATAACTTTGCTAAGCAGTGTGGATATAGGAAAGAGTGTAAAGGAACTAAATCCTTGCTTAGTAAATTAGAAAGTTAACAGATACTGCCTCAAACTTAGTCAGAAATAGTCATATAAGTATAGTATTTGGAAATGGAAAATTAAAAATGAGACTAGTTTTCTTAAACTTCATAAAGAAGGATATCCAGGTAGCCAGTAAACATGGAAAAGTGCCCAGCTTCATTAAGTAGTAAGAGAGAAACAAATCAAAACCAGTAAAGCTACATGCTAGTGAGATTGACAGAGTCTGATAGTATCAGGTACTGTAGACCTGGAGTACTATGGGAATCTTCTACCCTGCTTATACTGAAGTATAAATCAATACTACTTTGAAGAGCGTTTAGCACTCTCCATCAACTGAAGGTATGTAAATACCCTGTAACCCAGCAGCCCTCACCCCCGCCCTGGGTAAATGCACCCGAATAACCGGTACAGCAGGATTCATGTGCTCGCGGTAGGACAAACAGAAAAAACCCAAAGTGTCCTGTAAGAGTGAAACATTAAATAAATTATGTGTACAGTGGGAAAGCTTTCAAGGAATAAAACTGTAAGAACTATTGGTGAAAACATAATTATAGTTTCAGACAGTGAATCATTATAACTAGGCTCAAGCACATCTTTATTAATCAAAATAGGAACCATTACAGTCAACACTTGTTTACCAACAAGAAATAAGTTTTCTTATTCCTGTAGCATAAAGATCTATGCTTCAGGATTCAACAACTCTTTGAATAGCATTTTCTGCATCCTGCTGGTTGTGGAAGTGTTTTTCCTGCAAAAAGCTGTCAAGATGTTTGAGGAAGTGGCAGTCAGTTGGCAAGAGGTCAGGTGAATATGGCAGATGAGGCAAAACTTCATAGCCTAATTCACTCAACTTTTGAAGCTTTGGTTGTGTGATGTGAGGTCAGGTGTTATCGTTGCAACCCAATGCCAGCTGCAGGTATTGGGATTTTCAGAGTATCTCATTGATTTACTGAGTGTACTTCTCAGATGTAGTGGTTTCCCCAGGATTCAGAAAGCTGTCATGGATCAGACAAGCAGCAGACCACCAAACAGTGACTGTGACCGTTTTTTGGTGAAAATTTGGCTTTGGGAAGTACTTTGGACCGTCTTCTTGGACCAGCCACTGAGGTGGTTGTCACTGGTGGTTGTATACAATCCACTTTTTGTTGTACATCACAATACGATTGAGAAATGGTTCATTGTTGTGAAATAAGAGAAGACAGCACTTTAAAATGATGATGTTTTTAAAATTTCTGGTCAGCTCATGAGGCATCCGGCTTCCCTTGTGGCTCAGCTGGTAAACCTCCTGTAGTGCGGGAGACCTGGGTTCGATCCCTGGGTTGGGAAGATCCCCTGGAGAAGGGAAAGGTACCCACTCCAGTATTCTGGCCTGGAGAATTCCATGGACTGTATAGGCCATGGGGTCTCAAAGAGTCGGACACGACTGAGTGACTTTCACTTCACATGAGACACCTACTTATCAATCTTTTTTACCTTTCCAATTTGTTTCAAATGCCAAATGACCATAGAATGATTGATGTGGAGTTCTTCAGCAGCTTCTCATGTAGTTGTAAGGGGATCAGCTTTGCTGATGCGCTCAATTATCGTCAGTTTCTGATGGCTGACCACTATACTCCTCATGTGTAAGGCTCTTGTCTCCTTTGTAAACTTCTTGAACCACCACTGCACTGTACATTCGTTAGCAGTTCCTGGGCCAAATGTGTTGTTAATGTTGCCAGTTATCATTTCCATAGTCTAAAATAAGTATTAAATAAAAACAGCAAGTAATAAATCATTAGCAAAAAAAAAGTGAGAATGCACATTAAAATGATATATTGATATAACCACATTTACTTAGAATGTATTCCAATATCAAGTAGCAAATTTCAACAATGCAGAAAACTGCAGTTACTTTTGCCCCAACCTAATAGAACTACAGATAGCAATCTGGATGAATTTTTTAAAACAATGTTGAGTGAAAGAAATAAAATAGAAAAGACAGTGTACACCGTGATCCTCTACCTAAAGTTGAAAGTGAATGTTGCTGCGTTATGTACGATTCTTTGAGACCCCATGGATAGTCCATGGAATTTTCTAGGTCAGAATACTGGAGTGGTGGGTAGCCTTTCCCTTCTCCAGGATATCTAACCAACCCAGGGATCGAACCCAGGTCTTCTGCATTGCAGGCTGATTCTTTACCAGCTGAGCCACAAGGAAAGACCAAGAATACTGGAGTGGGTAGCCTACCCCTTCTCCAGCAGATCTTCTCAACCCAGGAATTGAACCCGAGTTTCCTGCATTTCAGGAGAATTCTTTACCAACTGAGCTATCAGAGAAGCTCCATATGGTGAAAGATGCAACCAGGTTAAAGGAAATGGTTGTCAAGAAATGAGGATGGTGTTTATAACTATGGAAAGAGGCCTGAGATGAGGGAGGGATATGCGGGATCTTTAAGATGCTGACAAGTACTTGCAGATTTGAGTGGTGGTTATGGGTTATGTAAGTCACTGTAAGTTATGGGTCATGGTCACTGTTTGGTGGTCTGCTGCCTGTCTGATCCATGACAGCTTTCTGAATCCTGGGGAAACCACTACGTCTGAGAAGTACACTCAGTAAATCAATGAGATACTCTGAAAATCCCAACCCCTGCAGCTTCGTCACATTGACACTTTTGTTCTGTGTACTTCTCAATATGCATATAATAATTTACAAGTAAAAACCCTCAAACCTGCTTAAAGAATGGGTCACCTCTAGGGTGCTGGATGTGAGTGTGGGACGAAGACTATTGCGTTTTAAGCCTTTCACTACTCTGCATTCACATGTTCATTCACTCAACATTAATTGAACAGACTCTATGTACCAAGCATTCTTGTTAAAGAGTGCTTATAAGTTTTATTACATGTTTTAGCTCATGTAATCCTCACAAGAGCTCTGTGATGTGGGAGCTTATCTCCACTTTATACATAAGAAAGTTGAGGTCTAGCATTATGGAACTTGTCCAAAATTATAGAGCTAATGGGTAGGGCCAGGATTTTGCCTCAGAATTTTTAAAATATAATTTAAAAGAGAAATTTAATTACTAATTATAAGCAAAGAAGTATACACTTAAGGGAGATGCCAAGTTTTCACTTATCCAGTTACAGAAAAAGCACACATCTTTCATACTGTATACATCTTGCATTGGTAGGGATTTTCCTTATTCAGCAATTATTTATTGACTGTCTGCTTTGTGCTAGGTGCAGGTTTTGGGGATAAACAATAAAATACACCCCCTTTCTTCAAATAACTTGCATTCTAAGTGAGGAAACAAGCCAAAAGTTATTGTAGTGATTATATACCAAGTGATACATTGCTGATGACTGTATAAAATCTTAGGAATCTTTTAGAAAGTAGTTTGGGGATAGGTACCTCAAAGCCTGAAAAACATCTGTTTGCTTTGATCTCAGCCTCATTTTTATGGCTTTGTTGCAAGAACATTTTTTTAAATATGGAAGAAGGTCTTCATGATAAAAATGGTTATTTTGTCTTATAATATTGAAAAGTTGGAAAGGATTTAAATGTGTAATCAAAGGAATAGTTGACCAGTAACCCTACTCAGTGAAATATTTTGTAGCCCACTTGAAAAGAAAATCCAGGTTATGAATCCGCTGATTATATGAGAAATGATTGATTTCAGTCATTTTAAATATAAAAAAAGGTTGAACATAAAATTTGATATACAATATGATGGGAGCTTTGTTCCAGAAAAAGCAACCTAGCCAAAGGGAGGAAGGAGAGCAGATGACCGGAAAGATTTCTCCAAAGCCTTATCATTAGTCTTACCTAACTAATAGAATATCAAGCAATTTTACTTTCTAATTTTTTTGGTTCCATATTTCTGTTTAAGGGACATGAATTATTTTGTAGGAGAGGGGTTCACTTTTTCAGAAAAATTTAATGCTGTGTTCTAATACTTTCCACTAGAGGGAGAAACTATTTCATGTTACTGCACGTTAGTGTGCTATTTAGAACCAGTCAAGAATATTGTAATTTAGTCTGCTTTTCTCAGACGGTGGTGAGGGTTTTTTTGTTTGTTTTCTTATTTGTTTAGAATTTCTTTGAAATCAATTTTAGAAGATTTATTTAACCATTATATTAAAAGTAGAGGAATTTTTCTCCTTTTTCCCATCGAAAACTTGGTTGGCATTAGTAATGAAACTTTAAAGAATTTGAAGTTATATAGACTGTCAATTTTTAAAGCATGTTCTGAGCGTAAAAATATGTTCATTGAGCAAATTTTTGAAAGCAGTGAACAACTTACTGAAGGAAATAAAAGCCACCTCTGTTCTTTTTTCTTAAAAAGGTATTAAAGATATTTTTTCATGTCACTAAATATTTTTCTAAATCAGATAATTTGATAAAGCTTATGGACCATCTTCCAAGAAAAACACATAGATATATTTTAAATATAGAACTCCTCAGGCCCATTCATTAACTCTGGTTGAGCCCTCTTATCATTGTTATTTTCCTAGTGGTTTCATAGAGCATTCCTTCATATGGTGTGCTATTTTTATTTAAACCAACCCCAATTTGGAGGCTCTTAGCTTTCCTCTAGAGTTTGATTATAAATAATCTTATGACATCATGTTTGTAGATAAATCTTTGCTCACATCTCTGATTTCCTTAGGGTGAACTGCTGATGTAAGATTGTTGCTGTGTACCAAAAGTCATTGTCCATAAAGTGATACCAGTTCCTCTCACAATGATAACATACAATAGAATTCCTTATTCTTTAAGTGATTGTTGAAAGCATTTAAAATGTATAAATACGCCTTACTGTTTTCATAGGTGTTCTGATTATTTATTGCTGCATTAGAAACCACCTGGAAACAATGACTTAAAACAATAACAGTCATTTATTTTGTTCTTGAACCTGGAGATTGAGTAGTATATTAATTTTCCTTTACTATACTCTTACTGACTTAAAATAATACCTATTTTACAAGCTCACAGCTCCATAGGTCAGAAGTCCAAGCACAGCATGACTGAGTTCTCCACTCAGATACATAGTGGGAGCATGTGGGTTCCCTCCAGAGAGTGTTAAAGTGTGTGAAATTTAAGTGTAATACATCAGGCCCCCGATGTTGGATGTTCATGTTTGTACTGGATGTTCAACAAACCTCACGAGTGTCATAGAACTAAAATCAAGATGTCAGCCTGAAAGTGTTACTATCTGGAGGTTCCAAGAAAGAATACTTGCAGACTTCTTCAGCTCATTGGCGTAATTCAGATTCTGCACTTGATTGAATAGAGGTCCTCGTTTCCATGCTGACTGTCAGCTGGGGGACAGTCTCAGCTGCTAGAGGCCTCCCCCCTGCCACAACATCATGCTTGACTTCTTCAAAGCTGGCAATGGGGAATCTCCCTCTTGTCCCTTTTGTATTTCAGATCTTTAGGAGAAGTCCAGTTCCTTTTCCTTGGATGCCTGATTATATCACATCCACCCAGAATAATCTCCCTCTTTTCAAAGCAACTGATTTTGGAACCTTAATTACATCTACAAAATCCCTTCACTACAGCACCTAGATTGAAAAACTGGCAGGATTGTATACTTCAGCATAGGAATCTTAGGATCTCTTTTATAATTCTGCCTACGCATAAGCAGTGTCCTCCACTTCAAGGACCTAAGTGTCTTCAGTTCAGTTCAGTTCAGTCGCTCAGTCATGTCCAACTCTTTGTGACCACATGAATTGCAGCACTCCAGGCCTCCCTGTCCATCACCAACTCCCGAAGTTCACTCAGACTCACGTCCATCGAGTCGGTGATGCCATCCAGCCATCTCATCCTGTCGCCCCCTTCTCCTCCTGCCCCCAATCCCTCCCAGCATCAGAGTTTTTTCCAGTGAGTCAACTCTTCACATGAGGTGGCCAAAGTACTGGAGTTTCAGCTTTAGCATCATTCCTTCCGAAGAACACCCAGGGCTGATCTCCTTCAGAATGGACTGGTTGGATCTCCTTGCAGTCCAAGGGACTCTCAAGAGTCTTCTCCAACACCACAGTTCAAAAGCATCAATTCTTTGGCACTCAGCTTTCTTCACAGTCCAACTCTCACATCCATACATGACTACTGGAAAAACCATAGCCTTGACTAGATGGACCTTTGTTGGCAAAGTAATGTCTCTGCTTTTGAATATGCTGTCTAGGTTGGTCATAACTTTCCTTCCAAGGAATAAGCATCTTTTAATTTCATGAGTTTTTAAGAATTGTGAGAGTTTACCAGTGTTCATTTTATGTTACTGACCTTGGTGAATGGAAAGACTGCTACCTCTGTGGACAGGAATGGCACCCAGCTTCCTGAATTCACAGTATTGGTTCTGCTACTTAGTGGTGTGAGCTTGGCTGTGCTGCTCTACTTACTCTGCTCCTTTGCCTCCATTTTCTCATCTGTAAGATAACATGAAGTTAGTATTGTTCTTTCCTCATATTTAATGCCTAGGAAACTCCAGAACAGTGCTTGACATAGAGTAAGTTGGTTTAAAAGTGATTACTCTTTTTAAAAAATGCTTTTGAATCTGCAGTTATGTAACTCGGGTATGTTAAGCATGTTCATTAATAGGGCTTCCTGCTGTAAAGAGACCCACAAATAAAAGCGGAATTTTTCTTTCTTGGTCTTAATTTTTTATTTCTGATTTACTATGTTGTACGCATGCACCTTTTATGGTGAGCTGCCACAGATTTATGTTGGAAAGAGTGGGATTTAAATAAATCTTTACTATGCTAATTTGATATATTTCAATAATTAATTTCACAAGCATGATATAATATTCCAGGTAGCAGATTAAAGTCTGAGTTCACTTCTGGCTCTACCCCTAAATCATGATGAAATCTACAGTTGGAAATGCCTTGGAATATCATACTATGAATTAGGTATAATATTTACTCTGTTTCTTTACGCTAGGAAAAACTGGAGGAGTGCTTGAAGCAGTTAAAGGAGGAAAGAGTAATAAGGCTTAAGGCTGATAAACGAGTCAGTGAGGTAAACAAGTTTCTCCTTACACTTTAGAAAGTTTCTTGGTTTTATTTTGATTTTATTTTAAGCCATATGCATATAGTTTGTAAACTTCAAAACTAATATGTTGCAAATTGGTGGTATCATATGGACCTTTACATTTACTGGTATTTAGTGATCATGTGATCTAGATACAGGATGAAATAGAGCTCTCACGTCTCATTTTCCTTTTAGGCATATGCTTATAGTTTATATATATTATTATATTATGTCTCCCAGAAGCTATGTTTTTAAAAATGCAAAAATTTGTTTTTTTGTGTATTGTGTGTGCTTTATATGATGTTAGCTTATTTTCTGTTCATGATTATTTGATTCAAGAAAGCATATTTTGTGTATATATTGTATATCTAGTAACATA
Organism: Capricornis sumatraensis; assembly: GCF_032405125.1. Taxonomy (NCBI): domain Eukaryota; kingdom Metazoa; phylum Chordata; class Mammalia; order Artiodactyla; family Bovidae; genus Capricornis; species Capricornis sumatraensis. The sequence goes on from NC_091074.1 coordinate 62,242,087, forward strand.
AATGACATGATGAGACTTTACTGGCAGTGAATTAGGAAAATGAGTCATTTAAATAAATATAAGATATTGGAAAACTAGTAAGAATGCAATGAAAGTAAAAATACATACTGTGAGAATTACATTAGGTAATGTGCATAAAAGCAGAGCAGAAGCTAAAAAGTTCTATATAAATAAAATCTATTCCAGAGTGAGTGTAGGGAGGGAGTTTTGAAAGTGCATCTACTGGATTGGTGGACACTAGTTCATTCAATAAATATTGAACACCTGCTATGTAAGACATGAGGGCATCATGAACATAACGGCCTTTCTGAGAAATACTAGAGTTGATTTTTATATAGGGCAAATCATAAATAATGATCTAAAGAAGAGGTGCATGGGAGTGAATATTTCAAGAAACCAAGGAGAATATTGGTGATGGTACAGTTAATAAATTGGGCTAGTTATGATTTAGGACTTTTAAACTTAAGCATTAGATATTTTAGTTATTCCTTAACATTCAGCAGAGTTGTAATATGCTTTGTTCAAATTAGGTTCTGTGCTTCATTTTCTAATTTAAGGGAAACTTAATAGCGGGTAATTTTCTAATGTGGAATGAGGATCCATTATGAATTTAACCAGTTTAAAATGTGATCTTTTGAAAGATCATTAATAAAGCAATCATTTTGGTTTATTTATATATATGTTGTATAGGAAACTTTGTTGAGTGCCTCTGCCTTTCGGTTATTATGTGATGTGGTCTCTGTCTTAACTGATGGAGAGTTAGATTAATTACAAATTAATTACATTTGAGGATCACAGAGGATGAGATGATTGGATGGCATTACCGACACAATGGACAGGAGTTCGAGCAAATGCCAGGAGATGGTGAAGGACAGGGAAGCCTGGTGTGCTGCAGTCCACGGAGTCATAAAGTCAGACTCGACTGAGTGACTGAACAACAAATTGCACTTTGAATGTTTTAGTTTTATTCTTTAAACTAGATGAGACTACTTTTGTTTTCTTTTGATGATAGTGAGAAAAAATCATGTCAAATATTTTCAATCTTCTTTTGTAGTTGGAACATGAAAATGCCCAGTTAAGAAATATAAATTTCTCTTTGTCTGAAGCTCTTCATGCACACTCATTGACAAGCATGATCCTGGATGATGAAGGTGTTTTGGGCAGCATTGAGAATTCTTTCCGAAAGTTCCATGCTTTCTTGGATCTCCTTAAAGATGCTGGGTTAGTTCTTTTCTCTTCATGGCATTCTTCTCTTTGTAACTATAGAGGTAGTTTGCTGAGGAACTTGAGCAGTTTTTATTACTTCCATGACCATATTTAGCCAAATGCAGTGAATTATAGGTAATAGAGTTGGTTTTTTTTTTTTTTAATGAGGAAATGTATAAAGAAAAGCAAACAGGGGAGCCTGCTTTGGTAGAGTGGGAAGCCCATTATAAACAAGTAACCTGTAGACAGAGTAATTAGTAGGTATAATTTTTTGTAAAGACTACGTTGAAGGCAATTTTAATTGAAAATATTTGGGAATGCATACGAATTTTACTGCCTTTCACTTATTTTTCTTGTTCAATAAGTTTGAGTTAAGATTGTTTTTGTCTTGGACTTAAAAACAGTTATATAGGGAAGATGCAGGTCAGTGGTTCTTAACCGGGAGCAGTTTTGTCGAAAGAGGGAAGTGGAGATTGATAATTGATGGAGTGCTGTTTGGTCAGGGAATGAATTGGTATTGGGAAGGAAGAAGCAGACGCTTCTTGGGAGCTGGAGGAATAGTAATGGAGTGTGGGAATGGAGGTGAGAGGCAGTGGATGGTATGTGTGGTTGATGTTGAAGCTGCTAGTGAGAGTGTTTGAAATGGAGTGGTAATAGGCAAGGAGACGGGATGTATCCCAGAGGATGACTCTTTTGGAAAGGGCTGAGAATGCGGAAGAGAGAGGCTTGTAGTCTGGAGTAGGTGTTGGCTTTTAAGATGTTAGAAGTGTTTCCTGATTGTAGGTCTGGGGATATTTAAGCTGCTCTTCCGTGATTATAGTAACTTTTGTCTTTTTCTCCTTTTCTCCTCTGGTCCAGGCTTGGGCAGCTGGCCACAATGGCTGGTATAGATCAGTCAGATTTTCATTTACTAGGTCGTCCCCAGATGAATTCTACTGTTAGTAGTCCACCTAAAGAAAAAAAGAAGGCACTTGAAGAAGAAAAATCAGAATTACAGCAGAGTGCCTTAGGACAGATGCAAAATATCCAAGTAAGTGGACAGAACAGAACTTAATGATTCTAAGAGCAATTAGCAAAAAGGAAATTTCCAAGTCAGAAAGAAGATAATAATGATCAGTCTCTCAGAGTTCATATGGTGAGGAGCTAGAAGCCTCTTTGAGCTACTTTCTGATAGATTAGTACATTTGTGCCTAGTAAATTTCATGATACTGCATTGTTGTAAATAAGAAAACTGGAAATTCTTTTGAAAATTTTATGACTTAAAGCAAACTATCCTTAGTGAAGAAAGAAAACCTTAGAGAAAATATCCTAAATTTTAAATTGTATAAATGCCTATTCTATTCATATTTTATCTAGGTTTCTATTTGTATGCAGTCAGCTTACAATGAAGGAACACTAATGAAGGTACAATTACTGATATAGATAATTATTTAAAATAAGTGGTCCAGACATAGTTCATAGGCAGTATACTATAGTGAGTCACCTGGTTATGGAAATGGGAGGGGGAAACCTGTCAGTTTTTCCTCCAGCCTTATGTGGAGCCTCCAACTTTCACCTTAGCCAGTCTCAAACTGGTCTTGAAAACTCACAGCTTGGATACACAGTCTGGTCACAAACTGGACACATTTTTACATATTTTCCATTTTGTAAAACTGTGTAAAAAACTGGTTTACATATACCTGGAGGATAGAAAAGAAATTAATTTTCTTACAGAATAGGGTTTTATTTTTAGTAAGGGAAAGGAAATAGGTAATAACTACTGTAAACACTGAAGTCTGAAAATGTAGCAGACATAATCTTGGTTATATCTAAGTTGAGAATCACTTGCAAGACATAATTAGAAAAAAACTGGCTCTGAAATCTTCTAAATTATCAATTGACTGTTTTAATAATAAGATCACAGAGTAACATTGAAATTTCAGACTCCACTTTTTAATGGTTAGGCTTCCCAGGTGGTGCTAGAGGTAAAGAACCCACCTACAATACAGGACACGTGAAAAGACATGGGTTTGATCCCTGGGTTAGGAAGATCCCTTGGAGAAGGAAATGGCAACCCACTCTAGTATTCTTGCCTGGAGAAACCTATGGACAGAGGATCCTGGCAGGCTACAGTCCATGGGGTCACAGAGAGTTGGATATGACTGAAGCGACTGAATGCTTTCAATGGTAGGCCTTGTTCATCACTGAATTTTTGTCTTGTCTTGTTTTTCTCTCCAGTTTCAGAAAATTACAGGTGATGCTAGAATTCCATTGCCTGTCGACACCTTCCATGTCCCAGCCTCTACTCAGGAGACCTTAGAGACTTCCAAAGACAACCTGGGAGTCCCAGTCACAGAACAGCGGCAGGAGTCTTTTGAAGATTTCATTGCTAGAGCATGTTCTCCTTCAGCAGATGTAATTTGTGGAACTGGAAGTCAAAGAAAAGAAGAGGAGTTATCTAGAAATAGCAGGCCTGCCTCAGAAAAAATGACCAAAACAGGTGAATATATCAAAAAGCACTCTGCTAAGAAACAGCCTGGGAAGGACCTGCATTCCTGCTCTGACTCACCTGTAAAGCAGAAAAGCAAAGGAATTGGGCAAAATAGCTCGTTGGTTAATGAACCAATTAAAAGCGAGTCTTCGAAAAAACACATTTCTGTTAAGAAAGAGAGTGAAATACTGACTGTTTCATCAAAGACAACTAGAAGTAAACTCAATCTTCTTGAACATTCTGAAAATGATACTCTTGGATCTGATTTTGAATGTCAAGAAAGCATCCATACTCTATCACACCTGACATAGGTCTAAATCTTTTAAAATTATGTTTTTACCTTCAAATTTTAATAAATTACTTGTTTTTATTATAGCATTTGGTGTTTTAAAATATATGACTGGGAGCCATTAGAGAAAGATTTATCTCTACTTTTTATTATAATGAACATTTTGGTGTATGGTAAATTTTCCTTTTTGAAAATTTGCACCATTCATTCAGCTAGTGTCTACTGAAGGCTTAATATGTACAGTACTTTTCTGGGTGCTGTTTCAGCAGTGAGCAAGGTAAAGCTCTACTGTCTTAAAACTAATACTCTATGGTGGGAGAAAATATGAATAATAAAGCTGGCTAAGGGGACTAGAAAGGGGTGGGAAAAATAAATAGTTTTACCACTTAGTTAAATGTCAAACTATGATAAATCATATGGCCAGAAGTCATTGGTGTATTTTAATTCACAGTAACCAGGCAGAATCAAACATTTAGCAAGACACTTAATCATGTTACAGGTTATGCAACCCTATAAGGTAGGGAGCTACTTCCATACCCATTTTGTAGATGAGTCATTACGTGAGTTGCCCACAGTTACACAGCTGGCACAGGAGGGCTGAGAGGAGCTACTCCACGTTCAAGGTCAGGAGGGACAGCTGTGAGGAAATACCACTCGTCTAAGGTAAAGAGCAGTGGCTGTGTTTTGCTGGAGCAGATGGTAGGTGTTGCAAGAGGGCATCAGAGGGCAGACACACAAACCATAATCACAGAAAACTAGTCAATCTAATCACATGGACCACAGCTTTGTCTAACTCAATGAAACTAAGCCATGCCATATGGGGCCACCCAAGATGGGGAGGTCATGGTGGAGAGGTCTGACAGAATGTGGTCCACTGGAGAAGGGAATGGCAAACCACTTCAGTATTCTTGCCTTGAGAACCCCATGAACAGTATGAAAAGGCAAAATGATAGGATACTGAAAGAGGAACTCCCCAGGTCGGTAGGTGTCCAATATGCTACTGGAAATCAGTGGAGAAATAACTCCAGAAAGAATAAAGGGATGGAGCCAAAGCATAAACAATACCCAGTTGTGGATATGATTGGTGATAGAAGCAAGGTCCGATGCTATAAAGAGCAATATTGCATAGGAACCTGGAATGTCAAGTCCATGAATCAAGGCAAATTGGAAGTGGTCAAACAAGAGATGGCAAGAGTGAACATTGATGTTCTAGGAATCAGTGAACTAAAATGGACTGGAATGGGTGAATTTAACTCAGATGACCATTATATCTACTGCTGCGGGCAGGAATCCCTCAGAAGAAATGGAGTAGCCATCATGGTCAACAAAAGAGTCCAAAATGCAGTCCTTGGATGCAATCTCAAAAACGACAGAATGATCTCTGTTCATCTCCAAGGCAAACCATTCAATATCACTGTAATCCAAGCCTGTGCCCCAACCAGTACTGCTGAAGAAGCTGAAGTTGAATGGTTCTATGAAGATCTACAAGACCTTTTAGAACTAACACCCCAAAAAGATGTCCTTTTCAGTATAGGGGACTGGAATGCAAAAGTAGGAAGTCAAGAAACACCTGGGGTAACAGGCAAATTTGGCCTTGGAGTACAGAATGAAGCAGGGCAAAGGCTAATAGAGTTTTGCCAAGAGAACGCACTGGTCATAGCAAACACCCTTTTACAGCAACACAAGAGAAGACTCTACACTTGGACATCACCAGATGCTCAACACCAAAATCAGATTGATTATATTCTTTGTAGCCAAAGATGGAGAAGCTCAATACAGTCAACAAAAACAAGACCAGGAGCTGACTGTGGCTCAGATCATGAACTCATTATTGCCAAATTCAGAGTTAAATTGAAGAAAGTAGGGGAAAGCACTAGACCATTCAGGTATGACCTAAATCAAATTCCTTATGATTATACAGTGGAAGTGAGAAATAGATTAAAGGGACTAGATCTGATAGACAAAGAGCCTGATGAACTATGGACGGAGGTTCGTGACATTTTACAGGAGACAGGGATCAAGACGATCCCCATGGAAAAGAAATGCAAAAAAGCAAAATGGCTGTCTGGGGAGGCCTTACAAATAGCTGTGAAAAGAAGAGAAGTGAAAAGCAAAGGAAAAAAGGAAAGATACAAGCATCTGAATGCAGAGTTCTGAAGAATAGCAAGGAGAGAGAAAGCCTTCCTCAGTGATCAATGCAAAGAAATAGAGGAAAAGAACAGAATGGGAAAGACTAGAGATCTCTTCAAGAAAATTAGAGATACCAAGGGAACGTTTCATGCAAAGATGGGCTCGATAAAGGCCAGAAATGGTCTGGACCTAATAGAAGCAGAAGATATTATAGAAGAGGTGGCAAGAATACACAGAAGAACTGTGCAAAAAAGATCTTCACGACCAAGATAATCACAGTGATGTATCACTCCCCTAGAGCAAGACATCCTGGAATGTGAAGTCAAGTGGGCCTTAGAAAGCATCCCTACGAACAAAGCTAGTGGAGGTGATGGAATTCCAGTTGAGCTATCTCAAATCCTGGAAGATGATGCTGTGAAAGTGCTGCACTCAGTATGCCAGCAAATTTGGAAAACTCAGCAGTGGCCACAGGACTGGAAAAGGTCAATTTTCATGCCAATCCCCAAAAAAGGTAATGCCAAAGAATGCTCAGACTATCACACAATTGCACTCATGTCACACGCTATTAAAGTAATGCTCAAAATTCTCCAAGCCAGGCTTCAGCAATACATGAACCATGAACCAATACATGAACCAATACTGTTACCATGAACTCCCTGATGTTCAAGCTGGTTTTAGAAAAGGCAGAGGAACCAGAGATCAAATTGCCAACATCTGCTGGATCATGGAAAAAGCAAGAGAGTTCCAGAAAAACATCTACTTCTGCTTTATTGACTATGCCAAAGCCTTTGACTGTGTGGATCACAATAAACTGTGGAAAATTCTGAAAGAGATGGGAATACCAGACCACCTCACCTGCCTCTTGAAAAGCCTATATGCAGGTCAGGAAGCAACAGAACTGGACATGGAACAACAGACTGGTTCCAAATAGGAAAAGGAGTACGTCAAGGCTGTATATTGGCACCCTGCTTATTTAACTTGTACGCAGAGTACATCATGAGAAACGCTGGGCTGGAAGAAGCACAAGCTGGAATCAAGATTGCCAGGAGAAATATCAGTCACCTCAGATATGCAGATGACACCACCCTTATGGCAGAAAGTGAAGAGGAACTCAAAAGCCTCTTGATGAAAGTGAAAGTGGAGAGTGAAAAAGTTGGCTTAAAGCTCAACATTCCGAAAACAAAGATCATGGTATCTGGTCCCATCACTTCATGGGAAATAGATGGGGAAACAGTGAAACAGTGTCAGACTTTATTTTTTTGGGCTCCAAAATCCCTGCAGATGGTGATTGCAGCCGTGAAATTAAAAGACGCTTACTCCTTGGAAGGAAAGTTATGACCAACTTAGATAGCTATTCAAAAGCAGAGACATTACTTTGCCAACAAAGGTCTGTCTAGTCAAGGCTATGGTTTTTCCAGTGGTCATGTATGGGTGTGAGAGTTGGACTGTGAAGAAAGCTGAGTGCCAAAGAATTGATGCTTTTGAACTGTGGTGTTGGAGAAGACTCTTGAGAGTCCCTTGGACTGCAAGGAGATCCAACCAGTCCATTCTAAAGGAGATCAGTCCTGGGTGTTCACTGGAAGGACTGATGCTAAAGGTGAAACTCCAATACTTTGGCCACCTCATGGGAAGAGCTGACTTGTTGGAAAAGACTCTGATGCTGGGAGGGATTGTGGGCAGGAAGAGAAGGGGCCGACAGAGGATGAGATGGCTGGATGGCATCACAGACTCGATGGACATGAGTTTGAGTAAATTCCGGGAGTTGGTGATGGACAGGAAGGCCTGGCGTGCTGCAGTCCATGGGGTTGCAAAGAGTCGGACACGACTGAGCAACTGAACTGAACTGACAGAACCAAGGGCTGATGAGGTTGCAAAGCAGCTGTACTTCTCAAATTGCTCGTGGAAATGCAAAATGATGCAGTCCTTCAAAACAGATTGGCAGTGTCTTTAAACATAAATATACCAGCAGTTTCACAAGTTACATGAAAACTTGAAAGCATGAGTGAAAGCCACTCAGGCATGTCCAACTCTTTGTGACCCCATCGACTATACAGTCCATAGTATTCTCCAGATCAGAATACTGGAGTTGGTAGTCTTTCCTTTCTCCAGGTGATCTTCCCAACCCAGGGATCGAACCCAAGTCTTCTACATTGGAGGTAGATTCTTTACCAGCTGAGCCACAAGGGAAGCCCACATGGAAACTTGTGTTCACATAAAAACATGTACACGTTTTATAGCAGTGGTTTATAGTAGCTGTACTCATCAAAATAGCTTCCAGCAGGTAGATGGATAAACAAATCATGGTCATCCACACAATGGAATACTACTCAACAATTAAAAAGGAATAAATTTTTAACTCATATATTCAAAATCATATGCTAAGTTAATGAAACCAAAAGTTTATATCTTTATGTAATCTCAAAAGATACATACTTTGTGATTCCATTATATACTATTCTTGAACAGGCAAAACTATGGTAATGAGATTTGATCATTGACTGCCAGGAGTTGGGGTGAGAAGATTTGATTACCAAGAGGATGTGCAAGGGGTCTCTTTTCAGTAATGAGCTGTTCCATAGTCTGGTTGCGTTGCTGGTAACATGAATCCATACGTAAGTTAACTTAATGGAACTGTACCCACCCCTCAAAAGCATCATTTTTACTGTATAATTTTAAAAATCTCAGGCCTTTTCCCCTCCCAAAAATAGGAGAGGGAAGATATTAAATATTATCCACCATGATTTCAAAACATTCTTTATATTTTCTATCTATCATGAATAGAAAACATTCTTTTGGAGAACTTATGAACCATTTCTAAAAGGACTTTCCTGGTCATCCAGTGGTTAAGGATCTGCCTTGCAATGCAGGAGATGTGGGTTTGATACCTGAATTAGGAAGAGTTGAACATTTCCATAAATGATGCTGAGATTGTTGACTATTTGGAAAACTGTTTTCTTTCATATCGTGTACCAGAATTAAAATCCAAATGAATTTAAACTGCTGTCATTCAATTGCTAAGTCGTGTCCAACTCTGCATGGAAATATGAATATAATTACAAGGAAATAGTGGGGAAAAAAATCTTTTATAATGGTGGAGTGAGGAAAACCTTACCAAGCAAGATGAAAAGCCCAATATCCATGAAAGAAAGAAAGAAAGAAAACAACTGATAGAATTGATTGCATTTTTTTTTTTAAAGGACTTCCCTGGCAGTCCAGTGGTTAAGACTCCACACTTCCACTGCAGCATGAACAGTTTCGATCCCTCACATGCCATGTGGCATGGCCAAAAAGCCATACATAAATATAAAGAGGACACAAAAGATTGAGAGATTATGTGAAATACAACATAATTAAAGATCCATAATATTAAAGCACTTATAAACCAGACAAAAGATGGACAGAAGGCATACAGATATTTTTATAAAGAAGTATAAGCAAGTATAAACTTTCAACTTCATAAACAGTCAAAAATTAAAATGAGGACCACTTTCCTCTTCCTTAAAAAGGCAGATTTGAAAGGATTGGTAAGAACTAGTACTGGAGATTACTCTTGCCTGGAATATCCCATGGATGGAGGAGCCTGGTAGGCTGCAGTCCATGGGGTCACTAGGAGTCGGACATGACTGAGCGACTTCACTTTCACGCCTTGGAGAAGGAAATGGCAACCCACTCGAGTGTTCTTGCCTGGAGAATCCCAGGGATGGAGGAACCTGGTGGGCTGCCATCTATGGGGTTGCACAGAGTCGGACACGACTGAAGCGACTTAGCAGCAGCAGCAGCAGTACTGGAGATAATGTGAGTAAATGAGCACTCTGTCGTTGGAGAAAGTATTAGTCCATATAGCCTTTCAGGTGGAAATTTGGCAGTGTATATCAATTTTTAAAATGTATCTGCCTTCTGATTTTGGACTTCCCTGGTGACTCAGCAGTAAGGAATCTGCCTGCCAATACCAGAGACATAGCTTTGATCCCTGGGTCGGGAAGATCCCCTGGAGGAGGAAATGGCAACCCACTCCAGTATTCTTGCCTGGGAAATCCCATGGACAGAGGAGCCTGGAGGGCTACAGTCCATGGGGTCACAAAGAGTTGGACATAACTTAGCAACTAAACAACATAAACAAGACTCTGATTTTAAAACTCTTGACTGTAGGCCCAGTCTAAAAGATCTTTATACAAGTGTCCTAGGAATCAGGTATAAGAATGTGTATTGAAGTATTTTTTGAAATAATAAATTAGAAACAACATAATTGTACATAAATGAAGAAATTGTTGAATTAGTACATGTCAGTTCCTACCATGCAATACTCTGCAGCACATAAAAACAGGTTTATAGTGTGGACATGAAAATATTTGTAAGACAAATACAAATATTGAAGACAAATACAACTTGCTATGGTGAACAAGTTGCACAATAGTATTTAGTTGCAGTCTCCTGTTTACATAGCAAGGAAAAATAAGAAAATCTTCCTCAGCACCCTTATGGCAGAAAGTGAAGAGGAACTAAAAAGCCTCTTGATGAAAGTGAAAGTGGAGAGTGAAAAAGTTGACCTAAAGCTCAACATTCAGAAAATGAAAATCATGGCATCTGGTCCCACCACTTCATGGGAAGTAGATGGGGAAACAGTGTCAGACTTTATTTTTTTGGGCTCCAAAATCCCTGCAGATGGTGACTGCAGCCATGAAATTAAAAGACACTTACTCCTTGGAAGGAAAGTTATAACCAACTTAGATAGCATATTCAAATGCAGAGACATTACTTTGCCAACAAAGGTCCGTCTAGTCTAGGCTATGGTTTTACCAGTGGTCATGTATGGAAGTGAAAGTTGGAATTTGAAGAAAGCTGAGTGCCAAAGAATTGATGCTTTTGAACTGTGGTGTTGGAGAAGACTCTTGAGAGTCCCTTGGACTGCAAGGAGATCCAACCAGTCCATTTTAAAGGAGATCAGTCCTGGGTTTCCTTTGAAAGGACTGATGCTAAAGGTGAAACTCCAATACTTTGGCCATCTCATGGGAAGAGCTGACTTGTTGGAAAAGACTCTGATGCTGGGAGGGATTGGGGGCAGGAGGAAAAAGGGACAACAGAGGATGAGATGGCTGGATGGCATCACCAACTCAATGGATGTGAGTCTGAGTGATCTCCGGGAGTTGGTGATGGACAGGGAGGCCTGGCGTGCTGTGATTCATGGCGTCACAAAGAGTTGGACATGACTGAGTGACTGAACTGACTGACTGACTGTTTAAATACATATGGTTAGGAACCTGTTTACATATGCATGGCATATGTGTGTCTGTGCATGTCTAGAAAAACGTTTGTAATAATGCATATCAAACTGTTGATGGTTTCCTTTGCCCAAGGCACTAGGATTGGAAGAGGAGGAATGAAAAAGGGGCTTTATATTATTTACTCCATTTTCTTCTGGGTTATTTGATCTTTTTATAATCATGTTTTTGTGGATGACAATTTTCTTTATCACAGAAAACTTGGAAAATGCAAATATATAATCTCTAATACTGTATGTCCTGTGTCTGTTTTTCAAAATGTGTCTGTCCTAGTATAGCTGTGGAAAATGAGCTTCACCGTGTAACCTCTTCTCAATGTTTAAGACGCCTGAGGTGTTTCTACATAATAGTGTATTCAAACTTTTTTAAAAAGCCACAACCCACAGTAAAAATTCTATTTTATGCAAAGTGGTAGGTATTGTCCTGGTCCACACCTACCTGTGAGTACACAAAATGAGTGGAGATTTTCATCAGATAGTTCTCACTGTACTTCTAGTGATTCACTCTGATGTGTTCTATTTGCATTCTTTAATGAGAATTATCAGAGAAGGCAATGACACCCCACTCCAGTACTCTGGCCTGGAAAATCCCATGGATGGAGGAACCTGGTAGGCTGCAGTCCATGGGGTCGCTAAGAGTCAGGCACGACTGAGCGACTTCACTTTTGCTTTTCACTTTCATGCACTGGATTATGTTTGCAACTTGCTAAATAGGGTTTACACTCCACTAATGGGTCCTGTCCCCAAATATTTATCCTGTCTCTCTTGACAGAACTGCTGCATAGAAAACACAGGTCTTTCATACATGTGCTTTATTGTATGGCTTGAAGTCCTTCTCCATTTGTGCATTATTACTTCCAAAGCACAGCTCCCCTTTTTTTATATGAATTAAAAAAATTTTTAATTTAATTTTATTATCTGTTTATTTATTTGGGGGGCTGTGCTGGGCTTTCATTGCTGTGCGTGAACTTTCTCTAGTTGTGGTGAGCATGGGCTTCTCTCATTGTGGAGCACAGGCTCCAGGGGGCATGGGCTTCAGTAGTTGCAGCGTGTGGGCTCAGTAGTTGTGGCCCATGGGCTTAGTTGCCCCATGGCGTATGGGATCTTCCTGGACCACAGATTGAACCCATGTCCCCTGCATTGGCAGGCGGATTCTTAACCACTAAACCTCCAAGGAAGTCCAAAGCCTAGGTTCCCTGAGCTCTTAAACTCCCACTACTCTTCAGGCAATTTTTGTTAGATTCTCCTTTTAAAAACCATTTTGTTACACGAAAAGCTTGAGTTTTCAAACTGACACACCTAGAGGAGAAGTCTAAAATATAATTTGGTTGAAGAGTTTTAAAAACAATAGGACAAGTACCCTTTGACTTCAGACATCCAGTATGGGTGACTGGCTGCTCGCAGGCACATCATGTACTACAGGGTTGAAAGGGCTTGACCAAGCACCCCTGCTCTCTTTGTACATGCTTTAAATTTCAAACCAGTGGGAATTCAAAATACAACAAACAATGAATCAGTTTAGAAGGAGATAAGGCTATCTATAGACCAGATAATCATTAACTTTGTTCTTGAAAGACCAGTGAGCATTAGTTGGGTTATTTAATGTCCTCAAAGTCCTTAAAATGTAGAGCAAGTTTTTCTCTCTTAAAAAAAAAAAAAGGAAAACAAGAAAGAAAACTTCATAGAATTTTTAAAATTCTGATTTTATTGGCATATGGTTGATTTATAATGTGATGTTAATTTCTGCTATACAGCAATGTGATTCAGTTATATATCTCCATATTCTTTTTCATTAAGGTTTATCAACAGGATATTGAATATAGTTCCCTATTCTATACAGTAAGTCCTTGTTGTTTATCCTCTGGAGGTTAACATTTTAGACCTTTAGGTTAAAATAAATACCAGGCTGAAGACTTTCAGTTGTCCACACCTTTGAGTATTTCCTTTTTCAAAGAGGACAAGGATTGAAGTTTCCACTAACCTGAGGTAAATTGTCTCCATAACTTACAGAGGCAATGTAATCATTTAGAGCTTCTCCATGTCTGGTTAACTTGAAACCCATAATTCTTCCCTACAATGAAAAGATGTGTCTTACCTAACTATTAATATTATAATATTATAACTGTAAATATCAATAATATTTCTCCATATCCCCCATTCTCCCTTGGAGGGTCGAGTGCCTTGGGCCTTGGGTTAAACAGCCTTGGTCTTGTAGGTGACTGGCCTTCTAAGTCTGTGGTAGCATCTGCAGCTGCTCTGGTCCTGCAGCTGCTCTTCATGTCATAGGCCTGCCTCTCTTTAGAAAGACTTTTGGATAAGTCAGAAACAGCTCCATTTCTTCAAGAACTGCAGAGGCCCATGTGGAAGAGGCAATGTGCTTGCTATAGCTGGGGCAGTCTTAACCTCCAAGCAGGCAGAGAGGCCTCTTTGAGGTGGGTCTCCTCTTGCTGGGTTTGAGGAGAAGCAGCTTCTGAGAAGAGTTATCGCCACAGCACACACGCCTCAGCCAGCCTTAGACTTCTGCCAGATGAGGAGAGGGCCCTGTGGCTGCAGTACTGACCGCATGAGAATGGGTTTCTCCCATCTGAGTTTAAGTTCACAAGTCATCAACTCCAGACAACTGACCAAGGGAGTGATAGCCTGGAGAGCCTGAAGCCAGGATTGTTCTGCAGGGGAAGCAGCTGTGGAAAGAGACAGACTCTACCACCACTGTTGACTGAGACCCTCTTCCTGACCCTGAACCAAAAAGAAATTGGGCAGGAAATAATTGTCAACTTTTAATTTCTTTAGAGCTCAACCTTCAAGAGAAAGGATATTTATTTTTTTGGACTTTAATTCCTCCCTGAGAATTTAATAATGTGAGGCATTTCATATAGTTCAAATCAGGGCATTTTAATATTGCTGGCATTTATTATTTGGAGTCATTTCATACCTTCATTTGAGTTCCTTACATAATCTCCAGTGAGCTCTGTCGAATGTCCTACATGGGAGAATGTGAAATGGAAGACAGATTGGAGAGTGAATTTTCATGCTTGGGCACCAGAACAGCCTCAAGCAAATTTAATATGTTCTGTGCAGACCCATCTCAGAGCCTTTAGGTCCCATAGCTGACCCCAGGGTCTTCACAAAGAAGTTGTAATGATGTCAGGAAACAGCCCTGCTCATGTGAACACAGCATCCTTTCACAGCAAGAACAGTTGCCTTTTTGCAGTGCTGAGTCTTCTGCTGTGAAGGTGAAAGTGAAGTCGCTCAGTCGTGTCCGACTCTTTGCGACCCCGTGGACTGTAGCCTACTAGGCTCCTCCGTCCATGGGATTCTCCAGGCAAGAATACTGGAGTGGGTTGCCATTTCCTTCTCCAGGGGATCTTCCTGACCCAGGGATCGAACCCAGGTTTCCCGCATTGGAGGCAGATGCTTTAACCTCTGAGCCACTGCTGTAGGAAGCCCAAAGTTAAAGTGAAAGTGAAGTTGCTCAGTTATGTCCGACTCTTTGCGACCCCATGGACTGTAGCCTTCTAGGCTCCTCTGTTCATGGAATTTTCCAGGCAGGAGTACTGGAGTGGGCTGCCATTTCCTTCTCCAGAGGATCTTCCCAACCCAGGGATTGAACCCGGGTCTCCCGCATTGCAGGCAGACACTTTACTGTCTGAGCCACCAGGGAAGCCCTAAGAAACCCAAAGGTTGTAACTATTAGGGAGGCAAGGGGTGGGAGATTTCTTCAACGTCCACAAAAATTAGCTTTTTCAGAGCTTTTGGGGACTAAACTTCCATTCTTTTTTCCAGACTCCTTTCTTCCGAGATGAAGGAGTGGCTTATTTTGGTGGTGAGATTGGTGAAGGGGTAGTTCCAGGCACTGCCTTCTCCCTGTGGTTCTGTTGGGGATCCTGCCTGTCCCTAGGCCGTATGCAGTCTTTCTGTATAGTAAACCCACCAGGGCCTTCTCTGCCTCTGTTGCCTGGTAAATAAATTCCACTTAGCAGGGGAAGAGGAATGGGAAGACAAGCTAGACTTCCAGTCATAGTTTCCAGTCGTCCTTGAAAGGTGCTGACGCTGTTATTTTGATCCCTATTGAAGTCTATTGCGCTTTTTAACAAGTTTTCAGTTGGGTTCCAAACTTTGGAGGGGAAATGGGTAGAATTAATTTGTGTCCTAAAAATTCAACATGGGAACTTCCCTGGTGGTCCAGTGGTTAAAAACCTGCCTTGCAATGCAGGGGATGCGGGTTCTATCTCTGGTTGGGAAACTAAGATCACACATGCCATGGAGCAACTAAGCCAATGCAGCTCAAATACTGAGCCCATGTGCTGCAACTAGAGAGTTCATGCACCACAACAAAGATCCTACATGCCGCAACTAACACCCGATGCAACCACAAATAAAGGTTGAATGAGATAAAATTAAAATAACACAGACTGTCTTCACGTGTCAAGAAATATGACAGTTAACTCTAGAGTCCCATCTCCGTAGCTTCCATCATGAGAGAGTCTGACTTCCTCCCTTAGATTCATTTAAAAATCTTGGGGAAATGAAATCACACCCATTAGGATGACTACTATAGAACAAAAAACTAAAATGAAAGTAACAATCATTGGCAAAGATGTGGAGAAATTGGAGTCCTTGTGCACTGTTGGTGGGAATGTAAAATGGGGTAGGTGCTGTAGAAAATAGTATGATTGTTCCTCAAAAAAGAAAATTAAAAATAGAATACCATATGATCCAGTATTCCACTTTTGGGTACATATCCTCCAGAATTGAAAGCAGAGTCTCAAAGAGGTATTTGTGCACTCTTATTCATAGCAGTATTGTGAATTCATAGTATTTGCAATAGCCAAAAGGTGAAAGGAACCCAAGTGTCTATTGACTGATGAATGGATAGGCAAAATGTGGTATATACATACAATGGAATATTCTTCAGCCTTAAAGAGAAAGGGAGTTCTGACATACGTATGCTATGACATATGCTTAAGAAGGGAATCTGAAAAGGTTCCTTGAGGACACTATGCTAAGTGAAATAGCCAGCCACAAAAAGACAAATACTGTATTACTGCACTCTGATGAAGCTCCTGGAGTAGCCATAGTCATTGGAACAGAAAGTAGAGTGGTGGCCACCAGGGCTTAGTGGGAGGGAGGCCTGGGGAGTTGTTTATTATGTATGGAACTTTGGTTCTTTAGGATGAAGAGAGTTTTGGAAATGGGTTGCATGACAATCTGCATGGACTTACTGATCTGTACATTTAAAAATGGGCTTCCCTGGTGGCTCAGACAGTAAAGAATCTGCCTTCAATGTAGAAGACCTGGGTTTGATCCCTAAGTCAGGAAGATTACCTGGAGAAGGGAATGGCTACCCACTCCAGTATTCTGGCCTGGAGAATTCCATAGACAGAGGAGCCAAGCAGGCCCCAGTCCATGGGATCACAAACAATTGGACATGACTGAGCAACTTTCACTTTCTTTTCACATTTAAAAATGGTTAAGATGGTACATCTTTTGGTATATATATTTGACCTTAAAATCCTAAAAAAGATTTTTGAGGAACACACGTTGGATTGGGGGTAACACTTAAAGCAATCAACTGTGGCCAGAGTCTGAGGCAGCACAGAACATCTGATCCTCTGCTCTTGTGGAGAGGGGGTCTGCTCCTGTTGGCCTTCTTACTGTTTGAAACTAGTGAGACTTCAGAAAGCTCTGGAATCTGCGGCTGAAATACATAAATGGAACTGAAGAGTCTTTGAGACTTTTGTAGAACAAACAATGCTGTAGTTTTTTAAACCAGTCTAAACGAGAGGGTGAAATATCTCTTCTTTTTGAGAAGAGTGAAGAAGAATGAAATGAATAAATCTCAGAAGCTCAATCTGAAATAATAGAACAAGGTGCACAAAAAAGAGAGATTTTTTTTTTTTTTTTGAGGCTCTGGGATAGATAATGTGTTCTTGCCTGTGATAAATATTTTCTAGTGATGTATAGTCTTCTGAGTTCAGTCATTTAAGTTCATGTGCAATTTGCAGTGATAAGAACTTAGTGATTTAAAAATAAAAATGTCTTTCTTTTGTAATATCACTTAAAACTTTGGTTCAGAATATAATGTTAATTGTTGATTTTCTGTTGAAACTTGGATTTCTGCTGGGCTAATGTCTCACTCTGAGGAATCTGCCTGCATGGTGATAAACTGAAATGTCTGGGGGGCCAGGCAAATCAGCAGAACATCTCAGGATTCTGCTCACTGACAGAAGTTGAGATGAAGTCACTGGGCCCAGCTGTGCAAAGGAGGGGAAAGGTAAAGGGGAAAATGTCGTGTTCGCCTTTCCAGCCTTCACCAGCTTTTTTCTGCCAGGAGCATCCCCTTTGGGAACTAGTCCCTTTTGCTTCAGTATCACAGTTCAGGGGCTGCTGCTTCTCCTATTGTTCTGCCTCTGAATGTAGGAGTGGGTGTGTGACCCAAGGGCCCTTGGAGTCCTTCCAACATGATTTTCAAAACAAAAACGAAGGGAGTCCCAGCACATGGGTGTCTTGTCCAAATTGCCCCTGAAGGAAATCCTTACCTTTGCCCATTTGCTCTGAAGTTGGTTCTAGGTTCAAAGATGAATTTATCTCCCCTCTGATGGCTTGAGTGAGATTTTGGTCGGTTGCAATTAGGAGAACCCAGGGACACAGCTAAGTGAGTTGAGCACAGGCCACCTAGTGTTCCTCTAAAGATGGACTAGTGACAGGACTAGGCTACTACCTTCCTCCACGAGGAAATGGAAAATAGCGGGAAATAGCCTTTCGAACGCTGGTCTAAGAACAAAGAAGAGCAATCTGGTTTCTGCTTCTGCCATCACATGTGCTGTGTGATTGGCGATGAATTACTTTCTAGTCCTCTGTAAGATGAGGGGCTAGACAGCACCATCCAGAGGCACCTTTCAACCTTTATATATTTTTAAATACATTGCCCAAAGTTCAATTCAGTTCAGTCGCTCAGTTTTGGTTGGCCCTAAAAGAGGTGTGTCTCAGTGTCTTTCAATAAGCAAAACATGAACCTGAGCAGTTCTGGCTCTTAGACCAGCTCCCCTGCTCCCATCTTCTGCTGTTACCTGTCAAATGGGATCTTCTCATCCAAAACTTTTACATCAGAAAAGGAACATCAGACCTTCTTAATGGTTTATTTCTTACTAAGCCCCATAAAGAGGAGCAGGCTGAACAATTGCTGACTCAGTTAATTTAGCCTGCTTCAGTCAGTCAGTTTGGTAGCTCAGTCATGTCTGACTCTTTATGACCTCATGAACCACAGCATGCCAGGCCTCCCTATCCATCACCAATTCCCGTAGTCTACCCAAACCCATGTCCATTGAGCCGATGATGCCATCCAACCATCTTATTCTCTGTCGTCCCCTTCTCTTCCTGCCCTCAATCTTTCCCAGCATCAGGGTCTTTTCAAATGAGTCAGTTCTTCACATCAGGTGGCCGAAGTATTGGAGTTTCAGCTTCAACATCAGTCCTTCCAATGAACACCCAGGACTGATCTCCTTTAAAATGGACTGGTTGAATCTCCTTGCAGTCCAAGAGACTCTCAAGAGTCTTCTCCTACACCACAATTCAAAAACATCAATTCTTCTGTGCTCAGCTTTCTTTATAGTCCAACTCTCACATCCATACATGACCACTGGAAAAACCATAGCCTCGACTAGATGGACCTTTGTTGGCAAAGTAATGTCTCTGCTTTTCAATATGCTATCTAGGTTGGCCATAACTTTCCTTCCAAGGAGTAAGCGTCTTTTAATTTCATGGCTGCTTAGTTATACCAAAAAATGAAGTGTGCACATCCATGTGTGTGTATACACATGTGTACATATTGCCTTTTATTTTTGGTTTCTTTGTGTTCTAAGCCAGTGCAAAAGTAGTGCATGTAGTTTGTTACCTTTTGTGCAAAAGAAAGGGACAGAATAAATATATATTTGTATTTTCTTATATTTGCTAAAGAAACTCTGGAAAGATCCAAAAGCAACTGGGAAATGTGGCTACAGGTAGAGATGCAATGGGACCTAGACAGGTGGAAAACTAGGACATTTTCACTGTAAAACTCTTATATGTTTGACTTTTGAATCTTATGAATATATTCTCTATTTAAAAAACACACCTAAACTGAAATTGTCTTGAAGGTTGGACATTCTCTGTCCACACTGAATTTCTAGAATACTTAAATATTTTAAAGCAACTGTGTGTAACATTTGCCTCAGGAAAACTTTAAAAAGGAGAAAATCACTTTGGAACAACAAATGCTATCCAGGTTTTTCAAGATCTAAGAAAACAAAGGCAAAATACCATATGTGTCTCCAGGTACCAAAGCAGTATGTAAACAAGCCAAGTTCAAAACACAGGGAAGAAGAGAAAATCTCCCAAACCCTGGGCCTTCTATATAAACACATCTCAAAATTTATATAGCTAAAAAAATTATATTGCACACCAGGCAGAAAGCTGCTCCTCTGAGCCATCCCCCTAAGGATTGTTTAAAATGTCCCTGTGGCACTGAGCAGTTGCAGAAACATGGAAGACCAGCAAAATGGCAACAGTGAATTGGAGATAAATGACTAAAAAGCGGTGAGAAGAAGCTTGGGGTGAAAAGGGATGGTAGAAAGGACAGACAAAAAAAATGGACAAGCTTAACCAAGGCTGCTTGAGATACCAGGGATCAACTCTAGGGCTGGCAGACTAGAAAGCAGCATCAGTACAAAATCACGGAAATAATGTCTGCAGCTTTGCCTGCTGTTGGGAGAGGATGCAGCGTCCTGTGGAGGGAGTGGCAGCATCCTGAAGCATGGGACTGGGCAGCATATGCCCATGCTTGTATGACTGCTCCTGCTCACACCCTTCACTTTCGAGATTTGTGTATTGCTCAGGTTCAGCTCATATTTCTCTGAGTTTGCTCTCTCCTCAGAGAATTTAAATGACTTGACTGACAACTTTAAATCATTTTAATATGGGGGGATGTGTGTAGAAGAAGGGTCATAGTCTCTGGAATAGAAGGATGATGATTTGCTGTTCTCTCCTTGGTCTCAGTTCTCAGATTCTTGGTGACCCTAGACAGATACATGAGCTGGGTTTCAGCTTTTCCTTCTGTGAAGTGGGGGCAGAGATTACCAGCAGGGCACAGGAGATAACATCTATGAAGCCACTGATGGCAGGACAGGCCCAACCTGACACCATCCCTTCAACCTGGGACCATTTTCCTCATCAGAAAAGGAAGGAGTTACACCAAGTTCCTGAGATCTACAATTTGAATCTGATAACAGATACCTCCCAAATGTGTGTGAGACACACTGAAAATCCTTCATATTTTGATATAGATAGACAGCCTTAAAAATGACGGTAATTTCATCCCATTTCCCAGCTCTGCAAACTTCCACCCCAATCTCTGGGCAATCATCTAGGAATGGCTTTGTGCTGACTTACAAGGGAATGTATCATAATTTTCCTGTCCACTGCTCCAGGACAATACTGGGAGAGACCTACTCTCAGATTGCGTGGATAGATAATTTTAGATGACATTCCAAAATTCCAGCTCTTTGAGTCTGAGAAACATTGTGCATTACCACCTCCCCCACCCCCAGCTCTGCTCCTCTAACTACCTCTTCTTTCCCATAAAACATGTCCTTTCAACAGCTTGCAACTTGCCAAGACCTGTCATAAATTTCAGGTAGTTGTGCAAAGTCAGAGAAGTGGGATTGGATCCAGTGCCAGTTGGATAGAAGTGATTCCATCATCAGTGGAAACACTGCCTAGAATTCTAACTGCAGGACAACATGTTAGTACTCGATGCTATGATCAGCCTTTTAGCCTCAGCAGAAAAACCTGGTGGAAAGATGGACCTCAGCAGTTACGGGCTCGTGAAAGTTGCCAAGTAGCTTCCCAGGATCACCAGGGCTTCGTGGAGGGTCTCATGCCTATCCTCACTCCACTATTTAAAAAATAACCAACTTTTTTAAAAAGTTGATTAAGTTTTGAATATTCACTATGGAATGTTCTAGAAAAATAATCTTTCAGAAACAAAGACTGTCAGCAATGCCATCTATTTCATTCCTTCTGCCTTTTTTAATTCACTCTAGGACTATCAAGCAAGCACTCATCAGTATACCTGATACTAAGGTATAGCCATAAGCAAGTTAGGCATAGTCTCAGCTCTCAGAGAATGTACTTTCTAGAATGTACTCATTTTACAGTGAGTAAGTATTAGTATTTCAGAGACTAGCAAGATATGAGAGAAGTGTCCCAAGAAATGAGACGATAAGGGTGGGCAGGGGGTACTTTTGATAAGGTGGTCAGTCACAGTGTAAACAGATGGTGCCTCAATAGACAGAGATGGGCAGAACCAGCCATGAGGAGGCTGTAGGGAGAGAATTTGGTGAGGGAAGGAGCCTGAGAGAGTCCTGGGACTGAAGGAGGGGTTCGGATATTGAGCAAGTAAAAGGCTGAACCAAGAGGTGACCAAGGACCAGGTCAAGTGGGGTCTTGTGAGCCTTTTAGGAGTTCAGTTCTAAATGTAATGGGAAGCTGTTAGAGGATTTCAGGAGGGCAGTTATATGTTCTACTACATGTATGCTTTAAATTTTTTATTTATTTTTATTAATTTTTATTGGATTGCTGTTTAGTTTCTTGCTATATAGCAAAGTAAATCAGCTATACATGTACACATATGCCCTCTTTTAGCTTCCTTTCTCATTTAATTCACCACAGAGCACTGAGTAGAGTTCCCTGTGCTATACAGTAGGTTCTCATTAAATAACTATTTTATATATAGTAGCTGTATATCAGCAACAGTTCAGTTCAGTTCAGTTGGTCAGTTGTGTCCAACTCTTTGCACCCCAGGTACTGCAGCACACTGGCCTCCCTGTCCGTTACCAACTCCCTGAGTTTACTCAAACTCATGTCCATTGAGTTGGTGATGCCATCCAACCATCTCATCTTCTGTCATCCCCTTCTGCTCTCACCTTGAATCTTTCCCAGCATCAGAGTCTTTTCAAATGAATCAGTTCTTCACATCAGGTGGCCAAAGTACTGGGCTTTCAACTTCAGCACCAGTCCTTCCAGTGAATATTCAGGACTGATTTCCTTTATGATGGACTGGTTGGATCTCCTTGCAGTCCAAGGGACTGTCAAGAGTTTTCTCCAAAACACAGTTCAAAAGCATAAATTCTTCTGTGCTCAGCTTTCTTTATAGTCCAACTCTCATATCCACACATGACTACTGGAAAAACCATACCCTTGACTAGATGGACCTTTGTTGGAAAAGCAATGTCTCTGCTTTTTAATATGCTGCCTAGATTGGTCATGGCTTTTCTTCCAGTGAGGAAGATTCTTTTAATTTCATTCAGTTCAGTCACTCGGTTGTGTCTGACTTTGCAACCCCATGAATTGTAGCATGCCAGGCCTCCCTGTCCATCACCAACTCCCAGAGTTCACTCAGACTCACGTCCATCGAGTCAGTGATGCCATCCAGCCATCTCATCCTCTGTCGCCCCCTTCTCCTCCTGCCCCCAATGACTCCCAGCAGCAGAGTCTTTTCCAATGAGTCAACTCTTCGCATGAGGTGGCCAAAGTACTGGAGCTTCAGCTTTAGCATCATTCCTTCCAAAGAAATCCCAGGGCTGATCTTCTTCAGAATGGACTGGTTGGATCTCCTTGCAGTCCAAGGGAGTCTCAAGAGTCTTCTCAAAAACACCACAGAACAAAAGCATCAATTCTTCAGTGCTTAGCCTTCTTCACAGTCCAACTCTCACATCCATACATGACCACAGGAAAAACCATAGCCTTGACTAGACAGACCTTAGTCGGCAAAGTAATGTTTCTGCTTTTGAATATGCTATCTAGGTTGGTCATAACATTTCTTCCAAGGAGTAAGCGTCTTTTAATTTCAT
Source organism: Capricornis sumatraensis (assembly GCF_032405125.1). Lineage (NCBI taxonomy): Eukaryota > Metazoa > Chordata > Mammalia > Artiodactyla > Bovidae > Capricornis > Capricornis sumatraensis. Next base: position 62,265,348 of record NC_091074.1, read on the forward strand.
GGCTGCAGTCACCATCTGCAGTGATTTTGGAGTCCCCAAAAATAAAGTCTGACACTGTTTTCACTGTTTCCCCATCTATTTCCCATGAAGTGATGGAACCGGATGCCATGATCTTTGTTTTCTGAATGTTGAGCTTTAGGCCAGCTTTTTCACTCTCCACTTTCACTTTCATCAAGAGGCTTTTTAGTTCCTCTTCACTTTCTGCCATAAGGGTAGTGTCATCTGCATATCTGAGGTAATTGATATTTTTCCCGGCAATCTTGATTCCAGCTTGTGTTTATTCCAGTCCAGCGTTTCTCATGATGTACTCTGAATAGAAGTTAAATAAGCAGGGTGACAGTATACAGCCTTGACATACTCCTTTTCCTATTTGGAACCAGTCTGTTGTTCCATGTCCAGTTCTAACTGTTGCTTCCTGACCTGCATACAGATTTCTCAAGAGGCAGGTGAGGTGGTCTGGTATTCCCACCTCTTGAAGAATTTTCCACAGTTTATTGTGATCCACACAGTCAAAGGCTTTGGCATAGTCAATAAAGCAGAAATAGATGTTTTTCTGGAACTCTCTTGCTTTTTCCATGATCCAGCAGATGTTGGCAATTTGATCTCTGGTTCCTCTGCCTTTTCTAAATCCAGCTTGAACATCTGGAAATTCATGGTTCACATAATGCTGAAGCCTGGCTTGGAGAATTTTGAGCATTACTTTACTAGCATGTGAGATGAGTGCAACTGTGTGGTAGTTTGAGCATTCCTTGGCATTGCCTTTCTTTGGGATTGGAATGAAAACTGACCTTTTCCAGTCCTGTGGCCACTGCTGAGTTTTCCAAATTTGCTGGCATATTGAATGCAGCACTTTCACAGCATCATCTTCCAGGATTTGAAACAGCTCTACTGGAATTCCATCACCTCCACTAGCTTTGTTCGTAGCGATGCTTTCCAAGGCCCACTTGACTTCACATTCCACGATGTCTGGCTCTAGATTAGTGATCACACCATCATGATTATCTTCGTTGTGAAGATCCTTTTTGTACAGTTCTTCTGTGTATTCTTGCCACCTCTTCTATAATATCTTCTGCTTCTGTTAGGTCCAGACCATTTCTGTCCTTTATCGAGCCCATCTTTGCATGAAATGTTCCCTTGGTATCTCTAATTTTCTTGAAGAGATCTCTAGTCTTTCCCATTCTGTTGTTTTCCTCTATTTCTTTGCATTGATCACTGAGGAAGGCTTTCTTATCTCTCCTTGCTATTCTCTGGAACTCTGCATTCAGATGCTTATATCTTTCCTTTTCTCCTTTGCTTTTTGCCTCTCTTCTCTTCACAGCTATTTGGAAGGCCTCCCCAGACAGCCATTTTGCTTTTTTGCATTTCTTTTCCATGGAGATGGTCTTGATCCCTGTCTCCTGTACAATGTCACGAATCTCCATCCATAGTTCATCAGGCACTCTATCTATCAGATCTAGGCCCTTAAATCTATTTCTCACTTCCACAGTATAATTGTAAGGGATTTGATTTAGGTCATACCTGAATGGTCTAGCGGTTTTCCCCACTTTCTTCAATTTAAGTCTGAATTTGGCAATAAGGAGTTCATGATCTGAGCCACAGTCAGCTCCTGGTCTTGTTTTTGTTGACTGTATTGAGCTTCTCCATCCTTGGCTGTAAAGAATATAATCAATCTGATTTTGGTGTTGGCCATCTGGTGATGTCCATGTGTAGAGTCTTCTCTTGTGTTGTTGGAAGAGGGTGTTTGCTATGACCAGTGCATTTTCTTGGCAAAACTCTATTAGTCTTTGCTCTGCTTCATTCTGCACTCCAAGGTCAAATTTGCCTGTTACTCTAGGTGTTTCTTGATTTCCTACTTTTGCATTCCAGTCCCCTATAATTAAAAGGACATCTTTTTTTCGGTGTTAGTTCTAGAAGGTCTTGTAGGTCTTCATAGAACCATTCAACTTCAGCTTCTTCAGCGTTACTGGTTGGGGCATAGACTTGGATTACTGTGATATTGAATGGTTTGCCTTGGAGATGAACAGAGATCATTCTGTCGTTTTTGAAATTGCATCCAAGTACTGCATTTCAGACTCTTTTGTTGACCGTTTAATTTTATAGCTGCAGTCAAATCTGCAGTGATTTTGGAGCCCCACAAATTAAAGTCTGTCACTGTTTCCATGCTCCCCATCTATTTGCCATGAAGTGATGGGGTCAGATGCCATGATCTTAGAGTTCTGAATGAGTTTTAAGCCAATTATTTTCACTCTCCTCTTTCACTTTCATCAAGAGCCTCTTTAGTTCTTCACTTTCTGCCATAAGGGTGGTGTCATCTGCATATCTGATGTTATTGATATTTCTCCCAGAAATCTTGATTCCAGCTTGTGCTTCATCCAGCCCATCATTTCTCATGATGTACTCTGCATATAAGTTAAATAAGCAGGGTGACAATATACAGTCTTGACGTACTCCTTTTCCTATTTGGAACCAGTCTGTTGTTCCATGTCCAGTTCCAACTGTTGTTTCCTGACTTGCATACAGATTTCTCGAGATACACATCAGGCGGTCTGGTATTCCCATCTCTTGAGGAATTTTCCACAGTTTGTTATGATCCACATAATCCAAGGCTTTGGCATAGTCAATAAAGCAGAAATAGATGTTTTTCTGGAACTCTCTTCCTTTTTCCATGATCCAGCAGATGTTGGCAATTTGATCTCTGGTTCCTCTGCCTTTTCTAAATCCAGCTTGAACATCTGGAAGTTCACAGTCCATGTACAGTTGAAGCCTGGCTTGGAGAATTTTGAGCATTAGTTTACTAGTGTGTGAGATGAGTGAAATTGTGCAGTAGCTTGAGCATTCTTTGGCATTGCCTTTCTTTGGGATTGGAATGAAAACTGACCTTTTCCAGTCCTGTGGCCACTGCTGAGTTTTCCAAATTTGCTGGCATATTGAGTGCAGCACTTTCACAGAATTATCTTTTAGGATTTGAAATAGCTCAACTGGAATGCCATCACCTCCACTAGCTTTGTTCATAGTGATGCTTCCTAAGGCCCACTTGACTTCACATTCCAGGATGTCTGACTCTAGGTGAATGACCACACCATCGTGATTATCTGGGTCATGAAGATCTTTTTTTGTACAGTTCTTCTGTGTATAGCTCTGTGTATAGTTCTTCTTGCCACCTCTTTGTAATATCTTCTGCTTCTGTTAGGTCCATATGATTTTTGTCCTTTATTGTGCTTATTTTCATGAAATGTTCCCGTGGTAACTCTAATTTTCTTGAAGAGATCTCTAGTCTTTTCCATTCTATTGTTTTCCTCTCTTTCTTTGCACTGATCACTGCAGAAGGCTTTCTTGTCTCTCCTTGCTGTTCTTTGGAACGCTGCATTCAAATGGGTATGTCTTTCCATTTCTCCTTTTCTTTTCACTTTTCTTCTTTTCACAGCTATTTGTAAGCACTCCTCAGACAGCCATATTACTTTTTTGCATTTCTTTTTCTTGGGGATGGTCTTGATCCCTGTCTCCTGTACAGTGTCACGAACCTCCATCCATAGTTCTTCACGCACTCAGATCTAGTCCCTTGAATCTATTTCTCACTTCCACTGTATAATTGTAAGGGATTTGATTTAGGTCATACCTGAATGGTCTAGTGGTTTTCCCCATTTTCTTCAATTTAATTCTGAATTTTCCAATAAGGAGTTCATGATCTCAGCCACAGTCAGGTCCTGGTGTTGTTTTCCTGACTGTATAGAGCTTCTCCATCTTTGGCTGCAAAGAATATAATCAGTCTGATTTTGGTTTTGACCATCTGGTGATGTCCATGTGTAGAGTCTTCTCTTGTGTTGTTGGAAGAAGGTGTTTGCTATGACCAGTGCATTCTCTTGGCAAAACTGTATTAGCCTTTGCCCTGCTTCATTCTGTACTCCAAGGGCAAATTTGCCTGTTATCCCTGATGTTTCTTGACTTCCTATTTTTGCACTCCAGTCCCCTATAATTAAAAGGACATCTTTGTGGGGGTGTTAGTTCTAGAAGGTCTTGTAGGTCTTCATAGAACTATTCAACTTCAGCTTCTTCAGTGTTACTGGTCAGGGCATAGACTTGGATTACTGTGATATTGAATGGTTTGCCTTGGAAATGAACAGAGATCATTCTGTCTTTTTTGAGATTGCATCCAAATACTGCATTTCGGACTCTTTTGTTGACTCTGATGGCTACTGCATTTCTTCTAAGGGATTCTTGCCCACAGTAGTAGATATAATGGTCATCTGAGTTAAATTCAAAAGCAGAGACATTACTTTGCTGACTGAGGTCCGTCTAGTCAAGGCTATGGTTTTTCCTGTGGTCATGTATGGATGTGAGAGTTGGACTGTGAAGAAAGCTGAGCACCGAAGAATTGATGCCTTTGAACTGTGGTGTTGGAGAAGACTCTTGAGAGTCCCTTGGACTGCAAGGAGATCCAACCAGTCCATTCTGAAGGAGATCAGCCCTGGGATTTCTTTGGAAGGAATGATGCTAAAGCTGAAACTCCAGTACTTTGACCACCTCATGTGAAGAGCTGACTCATTGGAAAAGACTCTGTTGCTGGGAAGGATTGAGGGCAGGAGGAGAAGGGGACGACAGAGTATGAGATGGCTGGATGGCATCACTGACTTGATGGATGTGAGTCTGAGTAAACTCCTGGAGTTGGTGCTGGACAGGGAGGCCTGGTGTGCTGCAATTCATGGGGTCGCAAAGAGTCTGACATGACTGAGCGACTGACCTGAACTGAGTTAAATTCACCCATCCCAGTCCATTTTAATTTGCTGGTTCCTAAAATGTCAGTGTTCACTGTTGGGGGCTTCCCTGGTGGCTCTGCTGGTAAAGAATCTCCGTGCAGTGCAGGAGACCTAGGTTCGGTCCCTGGGTTGGAAAGATCCCCTGGAGAAGGGCAAGGCTACCCACTCCATGATTCTGGCCTGGAGAATTCCATGGACTATACAGTCCATGAGGTCGCAAAGAGTCAGACACAACCGAGTGACTTTCACAGTGAAGAGTGTTTACAAATGTATCAGCAACAGCCATTTTTAAAAAACACACAGAGTTTTTCCAAATTGGATGGATGTTGCTGCTGTATGGAGAATGGATTCAAGGGGCCAAAGTGAAAGCAGGGAAACCAGGTCCAGTAATCGAGAGGAATCCATGGAAGCTTGGACAAGCACGTGATAGAAGCAGATGGACTGGAGAAAAGTCTGGAGGTAGAGCAGATTTGCTAAAAGAGTGAATAAGGGAATGAAGAAAGATAAAACCTCCTTTGCAACCTTGTGGAATGAGACTTAGTTCGGAGTATGAGAAAAAGGGGGAAAGCAGGAAGATCCAAGTCCTGCACTGGCTTCCCCTGCTGCCAGCCCCAAATATCCCTGGCTCTGCTGTATCGCCTTTCTTTGTATTTGCTCTGCCTCCAGAAAGAAAAGGGAAGAGCAAAACTACCTTCAGATTATAAAAGTACAGAAGTCGTTCTAAAACTGAGATGATCGTTTCTATAATAGAGACACATAGATTTTGAACAGGTGAGTAAACAAGTGTTCTATGGCCCATTTTCTCATTCCATGTGGGACCCTGAAATGAATGAGATATCCCTGGTGAAAAGTGGGGCCTCTCAGGTGGCACTAGTGGTAAAGAACCCACCTGCCAAGGCAAGAGATGTAAGAGACACAGGCTCAATCCCTGGATCTGAAAGATCCCCTGGAGGAGGGCAGGGCAATGCAGTCCAGTATTCTTGCCTCGAGAATCCCATGGACAGAGGAGCCTTGCAGGCTACAGTCCTTGGGGTCGCAAAGAGTTGGGCATGACTGAAGTGACTTAGCATGCATGCAGGTGGATAGTACTGATCCAAAAGTTGCATGTGTACACGACCAGGTCCAGCACACTGGGTGTGATGAATAGTGTGTCTACAAGCTAGACAGGTGGTGCCAGAAATGTTGTTCTTTTTCTTTTTTAAAAAAAGGCAGTGAAATAAATACATTTTCAGGTTAAAAAAATGATGGTTTTTCTATATCATAATCATTTTAGGGTGTCAGGAGATATAAGCAGTATTCCGTTTCCTGTGTAATGTTGCCGACTGATCCATAGAGAGTACTTCCCCTAAAATGACCCCCTTAGATATTTTATTCATATGAAGTTTGCAGTGGAATGCTCTCTATATCGAATATTTGAAAATGAAGCAAAAAGGGGGAATTGAAGGATAAATAGGCAGAGCCCAGAGGATTTTTAGGCAATGAAACTTCTCTATATGATAGAATAACAATGGATACATGTTATTGTACCCTTGTCCAAACCTACAGAATGTGCAACACCAAGAGTGAGCCCTAATGCAAACTGTGGACTTTTGGTGATAATGATGTGTCAATGGAGGGTCATCAGTTACAACAAATGGACCACTGTGGTGGGGGATGTTGATAATCAGAGAGGCTATGCATGTGTAGGGATGGGAAGTAGTTGGGAAATCTCTGGACCTTCCTCTCAATTTTGCCTTGAACCTCAAACTGTTCTAAATAATAAAATCTATTAAAGAAAAATATTTAGACAGAAAAAAAAATGGATGAACTGAGAAGACATTGTGCTAAGTGGTATAAGCTGGTCACAAAAGGCAAATTTTATATCTTTCACTTATAGGAGATACGTTTGTTACTGAACCAAATTTGGGTTCAATTGATACCAACCCCAGGGTTTTTGGTCTTCCCAAATCAATAGAAATTGGCTAGAGGCCAGAAAGCTCAACATTCAGAAAACTAAGATCATGGCATCTGGTCCCATCACTTCATGGCAAATAGATGGGGAAACAGTGGAAACAGACTTTATTTTGGGGGGCTCCAAAATCACTGTAGATGGTGATTGCAGCCATGAGATTAAAAGATGCTTACTCCTTGGAAGGAAAGTTATGACCAACTTAGATAGCATATTCAAAAGCAGAGACATTACTTTGCCAACAAAGGTCGATCTAGTCAAGGCTATGGTTTTTCCAGTGGTCATGTATGGATGTGAGAGCTGGACTGTGAAGAAAGCTGAGTGCCAAAGAATTGATGCTTTTGAACTGTGGTGTTGTAAGACTCTTGAGAGTCCCTTGGAGTGCAAGGAGATCCAACCAGTCCATTCTGAAGGAGATCAGCCCTGGGATTTCTTTGGAAGTAATGATGCTAAAGCTGAAACTCCAGTACTTTGGCCACCTCATGCAAAGAGCTGACTCACTGGAAAAGACTCTGATGCTGGGAAAGATTGAAGGCAGGAGGAGATGGGGACTATGGAGTATGAGATGGCTGGATGGCATCACTGACTCAATGGACCTGAGTTTGAGTGAACTCCGGGGGTTGGTAATGGACAGGGAGGCCTGGCATGCTGCAATTCATGGGTTGCAAAGAGTTGGACACGACTGAGTGACTGAACTGAACTGAACTGAGAGACCAGAAAAGAAATTCAGGTAAGGCTTTTTTTGGGGCTCCTGCACTGCTTGCTGCAGGAGAGAGCTAAAACAAGTGACAAGTTCCCTTGCACACTCCTGGGGGTGGGGCTCAGGTAGTGGGGAGGAGCTGGTCCTCATATGGGATGAGGGTGGGAGTATGTCCAGGGATCGGGCTAGAGGGAAGGGTGGTTTAAGTGGTTTGGCCGTCCCTTTGTGGTGTTGAGTGCAAAGGGCATGTACTGTACCCTTCTTTCACTTCCAGCACCCAGTTTTGCTTCTGGCCCTTCAGAAATTGCAGTTGGGTTTTTTGCTTTTTTGTTTTTTCTTCTTTGTATCTTTTGGTCCAGAATTTGCCCCAACTTCACATACACACAGTTATTTTTAGTCCCATATAGTTTCTTTGTACTTTGTTGCTGGAGGAGAGGTTTGTCCAGGTGCAAGCACTGCAGCACTGCAGCAAAGGGTCCCAGGTCCCAGCTTATCTCACACTCACCTGACAAGCAGCAAAACTGATTTACTGATACCAATCTGTGGTGAAGGAAAGTATGATATTAATTGGAAAGGGTCAAGCAAGGATAATGGGCAGCTAATGCTCAAGCCCTGAACTTCTGGATGGCTTTCAAGGAAGGGGTTTTAAAGACAACATTAGGGGTGAGCGTTAGAGGTGATTGGCTTGATTGACTGATGAGGAGGTGGCAGGATGAAGTTTTGAAATCTCAGTCATCTACTTTCTGAGTCCAACCAGTCTGGGGTCTATGTGCTGGTGGTCAGCATGCAGTTAACTTCTACCTGGTAGGGGTTCTAATATCTCCAAAACAATTCAAAGATATGCCTCAGGATATTATCTATAGTCCTTGAGGAGGAACTAAAGGTCCTTGACTCTGTTTTATGGACAAACTATTAAGATTTTGTCTTGCTTTCTTTGTTTTTGCATTTTCTCACTTCTTTGGTTAAAATGGCTCTTTGAAACTCGGGGAAGGCCTATGGGGCTAAAGCTTTTCTACAGACAAGAGGCAGTGGACTTGGGGATCTGTTTCAGGGAAGGCCCCTTAGGGTCCTGTTCCATTTCACTTAAAATAGTCAAATTTAGAGACAGAAAGCTGAATGGTGGTTTACAGGAGCTAGGTGAGGGGGAACAGGGCCACTGTTTACTGGGTGCAGACAGAGTTTCAGTTTGGGAAGGTGAAAAAGTTCTGGAGATGGACGGTGGTGATGATTGCACAGCAACGTGAAAGTATTAATGCCACTGAATTGTACATTTAAAAATGTTAAAATTGTACATTTTATGTTATGTGTATTTTATCACAATAAAAAAATGAAGCAAAATAGGGTGAGGATATAAGCTGAGGTAATAAAGTGAGTAGGATTGATATCTTTTCCTACCAGTTGGGGTCAGAATGGAGAGTGTAATAGGACTGTGACATTTCTTTTTGCTACATAAACTCTGATGAATCTCTCTCCCTGTCCTCCATTTTCTCTGGAAATGATGAGTGAAAAGGAAAAAGGATCTTCATCTCCAGTTACAAAAAGAGCAATAGAAGTAACCTCATTCATTCCAAACAAACAGGTTTCTTTCTTCCTCAGAGTTGCCTTCTCTTCTCTTCCTACTCCCCTCTAAACAGAACACCGATCTGATTGGAAATGGCAGCAAAGCTCACCATTCATTCATAGTAAGGGCTCAATAAAAATATCTATGAAAATTGATATTTACAAAGCATCCATTTCATGAGACTCTACCAAGAGGGGAGCAAAGTGAAAATGAAAAGTATTAGCTGCTCAGTCGTGTCTGACTCTTTGAGACCCCATTAACTGTAGCCCCGCCATGTTCCTCTGTCCATGGGATTCTCCAGGCAAGAATACTGGAGTGAGTTACCATTCGCTTCTCCAGGGGATCTTCCCGACACAGGGACTGAAACCGGGTCTCTTGCAATGCAGCAGACTTTTTGCCATCTGAGCCACCAGGGAAGCCCTAGAGGGGAAAGGCCCTCATGAGATGCAGGGGTTCCCTGAGCTATGTTTATACATCTGCACTGCAAAACAGGCAAGAATGACAGAATCATATTTTAAGGTTATATTTTCCCCAGTGTCTTCCCTTCTCCAAACAGGAAGCAAAGATGCTCTTTGTTGAATAAGGGGAAATACGTGACAGAATAAACAGTCCTTAGAAGGAGAGCTGGTGATCAGCAGGCTGCATCAGGCTTCTGAGAAGCTAGGTCTGACGCCTCGCAATATTGATCTGCATATTACTGTCTGAAATTGGTAAACATTTAACAGTTGGGAAACGTCACACAAAAATCTGGGTTTTTGGTTTCTCTTTAAGTATGGGAAGATAGCTTGAACAATCTTGTTTGTTTACCTGGTGACAACAAGCTGGATCTCTGAGCTGCAGCTGTTGCATTTAGATGGTGTTTAAGTTAGGATAACATAGCCCTTCAGATTTCAGTGGCATAACCTAAGAGAAGTTGATTTCTCATGTGTAACAAGCCCAGATCAGGTAATTCAGAAGCTGGGGCTCCTTCCTTTCTGTGTCTCCACCATCCCCTAGGAGTTTGGAGTCTTCAGTTTCAACCTGCAGAACAGGAAAGGAAGTGGAGGAGCATGCTGTTTCTCAACCTCCTTGGTCTGAAAGTGGTATTCTCTGTTCCCTTCCATTGGTGGGTCCTAGCCACATGACCTGCCTTGATGCAAAGGGAGCTGGGAAATATGGAGCTTGACAAAGGCTCTATTCTACGGAAGGGGAAGCATACATGTGGGGTGGGTTGGTGCAACTTTGCCATAAATGGGCATGTGCATGTCAATTCACCACAGTCTCACCACCATCTTTCTATACCTGAGTGGCCCTGGCTGAAGGTGTTTGTAGACAGAATGTTTGAGGATGAAGCATAGAAAGAGATGGATTCTTTCTAGAATGAAAAAGAGACTTCCTCGGGTTGGGAGAGAGACAGAGACCCAAGAGAGAGACAGAGGTCAGCAGGTCCCTGAGTAAAGGGCCTTATCTGTAGTGTCATCTAGGACACTACAAGCCTCTCTGAGGAATAACTGCATGGCATGTCTTGGTGGACAGGATGACAGCCACTCTTGTGTGTGTATGCTCAGTCTCTCAGGCTTGTCCGACTCTTTGTGACCTCATGGACTGTAGTCTGCCAGGTTCCTCTGTCCATGGAATTTTCCAGGCAAGAATACTGGAGCATGCTGCCATTTCCTACTCCAGGGGATCTTCCAGACCCAGGGATCAAACCCGTGTCTCTTGTGTCTCCTGCATTGGCATGCAGTTTTTACCACTGTACTACTTGGGAAGCCTGGATAGCCACGCTTTCTCCACCCAAATGAGTCATAAAAGTGGTAGAGAGCTACTGAAGTAGCATATAGACTTCAACAGTGGCAACAACTCAGCTAATTTTCTGGGGAAGGAGGGCCAAATGGATAAGTGCTTCCCTCTCTACTCCATGCCGTGGAACTGTGTAACTCCCTGGGATGAACTCCCCCACTCCCATAGTAGATTAGCTGCTTGGGGCCTACAACTAAGTCATTACATGCAATAATGGATATGTGACAATCCTTGCACACTAGAGTTTATGGATAGACATTCATACCCTCTATTCAATTTTGCAATTTTCTAAATGAAGTTGCAGAGGAAGACAGTGAACCTTGTTCATTTCAGCTTTTTCTGGAAACTTTGCCCTCCACCACCCAAAGCTAAAGCAGGACCTCCTATCCTAGCGCAATCCCTCCCGCATACCACAATAAAGCCAACAAAAGTCCTAACCTTGTCAGTTTGCAAACCTTTCCAAACTAGGGTGGTTGACACTGGCTGGTGTGATGGTGGAAAGCCCCAGGACAGGCATTCTGTGTATTCCTGGTGTATCACTTTTGCTCAAAGATTTGGGAAAATAGTTTAATAAGAAACTGGGTTAAATTAAGGAGTAGAAGGCAAAATTCACATTTTAAACAAATGATGAAATTCCAGACTTCGAAGGAACTTTTTTCTTGCAGGAAGGGGGCCTCCCTATTTCAGAGTTCCATGTGGGTCTCCACTGGAGTTCTGAGAAGAACACTTTTGTGGAAAAGTTTCAGCTGTGCTGGCCCTGTGCCTGGCCCTGGCTTGGGCTGAGGTTCCCCAGAGGTATCGCTTTCTTGTTAATATCTCCTCACGTTTCTAAACTCACAGCTTGTCACCGCCTGCGAAACCCGAGAGGTAATGCCAGGTTCCAGCTCGCTCTTTTCACAAGAGGAAACGGAGCATCAGCAACTTAAAAGGACTTGCCTGGGAAGCATCTAGACTTCCCAGGTCAAACTTCCTCTCAGCGTCCTTGGCAACACACGTCTCTTAATCCTGCTTTAACCCTTGGCCACTTGATGTTTTGCAGAGAACCTCATCTCCCACCCACCCACCCCCAGCCCATAGTTCACCCTGCAGTTCCATCCTTGGGGGCTCTGGTTCTCCCCTGTAATATCTGGCGCCCATGGAGGGGTGCTTAGGAAAGTTTAGTGAGTTAATGACTGCTGACTCAAACAAATGCATCACAGTCCAGTCTACGGTCTGGTGAAGATGTAGTTGGATGGGGGTGAGGAATGATTTACTCCGCATCTCCCCGTGCAGCCCACGGAGTCTGAGGTCAGGGTTGCAGGACTGGAACCGGCCTCAAGGGTGCAGAAGTGCCAACGTATTTTGGCAAGGGCAACCGCTTCTAGCCGCCCACGGTTCTCGGGCGGGCAAGCAGCCGAGCCGACAGGCTGGTGCAATCTCCCGCGCGCCTTGCATTGATCAAAAAGGGTTGAAACAGTAAACGCGAGGTGGAGCAACTGCTCATGAGCTGTGACTGCGGAGCCCGACCAATAGGGATGCGAGTCCCGCTGCGCGAACCAATCAGCGCAGGGCCAGCGATAGTGCAGGCCGCTACGGGCGCCTCTCGGAACTAAAAGAGAGCGGAGAGTCCTCGCCAGCCTCAAACTTGCGCTGCCCAATCGATAGGTCCTCTCTGGCTGACTCGCCGTCCCTGCAGCAGCAGCATGGACTCCCTGATACCGGTGGTCAACTTCGGACCCGGGCCTGCCAAGCTGCCGCGCTCCGTAAGTCCCAGGGAGCGCGCGCTAGGACTGCGCTCCAGGCGGGAGCAGGCACGTTGGTGGCTGTGCATCCCTGCGTGGAGGGCTCGGATCCCCTCTATCCTCCCCGAGTCCCCTGAATACTCTGCATGAGTGTGCACGCTCAGTTCAGGATATGTCGCGGGTGGGCCTTTGGAAGAATATTTTGGAGAAGGAAACTTGAAGTTTGCTTGCTCAGCTGCCCCTGGCGCCGGCTACTGGTGCGCCGCGTGCTGAGTTCGGCCCGCCGGGGACCTGCTGGCTCGCTGCGCAACACACCTGTAAACTCAGGCGCTGTGCTTTCAACCGGGTCGGACTGGGGGTGCGGCGGGAAAGAAAAAGCTCTCGACTGTGCATTCGCCTTGCTCAGCAGTGCTGCGAGCCAGGCAGTGTTGAGTGGATGGGTGAATGAACGTGGTGAGTGAGTGGTGAATGGGGTATCGTGTTAATTGGAGCGAAGTGTAAACTAGAGGCCCGTGCAAAACCCCTCGGGAGCAGTGTTGGCTTCAGCTAGCACTTGGAAACGTTGCTTTTCAAAAATGTAAGTTTGAAAGACTTCAGTACAGCCCAGCCTTTCCCTCTTTGCCTCTCAGAGACTCCACCCATCCCTAAACCTATTTTTCTCTGCTCTGTTTCACGCATAGGTTTTTCCTCTCTGTACTGGCGTGTACCCTCAAGGCATTCTAATATTCAAGCTCTGGTAGGCACTGGGCAGCTAGCCCAGTTCGCTTCATTTTGTTCTGGAGCAAATGAATGACTGAATTCTCCCCCGGGCCATTACCAGGCCTTTCAAGTTCAAGTGTAACTCATTCCCTGCCTTCCCTGCCTTCCCAGCCCCCAGCCGGGTTCCAGCTCCTTCCCTAACCTTCAATACCCACTCCCCCCACCCCCATTCTCCTCCCCACCCCCCAGCTGTGAAGGAGGCCTAATCTCTAATGTGCCTTGGACGCGTTGACCAGCTGCCCCTGCTGTTACATTTTGCTTTTTCTAGCCGGGATAACTCTGGTAATACCTTGTAGCAACATGGGACATAGCCAAGTGCTTTTCAATTATCTATTGTTAAACAGAGTGGAAATATCCCTGGGACAGAGCCTCCTTTGTGTTGTTCTAAGAAGAGAGAATTTTTATAATTGTAGACGGGAAAGAACATTTTGCTTTTCTCAGTGCTCATAGTAGCTGAGAGTACAGGGCTTACTTTTTTCTTAGTTATTGCAGTCTGTTTTAGGTTAGATTCCCTGTCATAAATATGCAAACGTTTCTGCTACCCTCACTGGTTTTCACCCTCCATGTTTTGGACTTTTGCATATTTGTTTCCTGTGTAATTTGTTCTGTATTTATTATAAAGATAATTGTAATACAATTACTTATTATTTATTTTCCTGGAGGATTTATGCCTTCATATGTGCTCTCTAACCTGGGAGGGGGCAGCTGTTTCTATTTATGTTTTTTCTTGAGTTAGTTGAATTATAAAGATTAGAGAAGTTTTGCAAACTTCTTTTGGCTGTAACCATAATGAAAAATATATTTCACAAAGTGAGCAAGTACCTGCACATAATTAAAACAAAAAGTTTATGAAGTATTTAGCCTGATGACTACAACGTACACAATTTTATATTCTATTCTGCTTTGGTCTATTCTAGTTCATTTAAAAAAATATCGGTTGTGATCCATAAAATGGTTGCATTCTTCAGTTTGAAAAAAAATAAACTTCACTTGATTAGAGGGGTATGCTTTTTGGGTAGAAGTCTTTTAACCTTTTTATAATGGTTTTGGTTATAAACATTTATAGATGTTCTTTTCAGAGAATACTATAAGAGAATTCTATAAGAGGGAGTCTGAAAAGAAGTTCAAGGATGACTCTATCATAGATGTTTGTTTATACTAAATAAAAGGATTCACTATGTTTGTTTGATCAGCCAGTGCTAATGTGTCCAACAAAAATGATGACAAATTCTTAAGCCTCCTTTTTTAGTGTCTAATTCTTTATTGCTGAAATGTTTTTTCATACAAGTTGCGATCTAGTTTAGGTTATGTTTTATGAGATCTTTAGCCTGATATATTTTAAGGCAACCTCCTTTGATGGCAGGATGCTTCTACAAAGGGTTTGTCTCACCTATTTTGTATACATTTTTAGAGCTTTGCTTTCTGATATTTTTACTTTATGGCCGTTCACTCATACTCAAAGGTAGAGAGGGAATAATATAATGAAATTTGTAGACCCAGCCAAGATTTAACAACTAAGGACATTTTGCTAATCTTGTTTCAGCACTCCCTCCCCTATACTCTCTTTCTCCCCTTCTGCTTTTGGATAAATTTTAAGCTAGTTCCAAATATTTTGTCATTTCATTCCTGTAAACGCTGCAGCATGCATCTCTGATAAGGGCTTTCTATTCTTCTTACTGAAACGTGTATGAAATATATAGATGAAATAAGTACATATGTGTGTGTGTGTGCATGCTAAGTTGCTTCAGTCGTGTCCAACTCTTTGAGACTCCATGGACTGTAATCTGCCAGGTTCCTCTGTCCATGGAATTCTCCAGGCCAGAATACTGGAGTGGGTTGCCATTTCATTCTTCAGGGAATGTTCCCCAACCCAGGGATTGAACCTGGGTCTCCTGCATTGCAGGCAGATTCTTTACCATCTGAGTCATCAGGGAGGCCATATTAAAATGTGTGTGTGTGTTTGTGTGTGTGTGTATACATATATGAAATAGGTGTTTTTCTTTTCAGTGTGTAGTAATTTGCTTTTTACTTACCTTTGGGAAAAATAACAATGAGGCACCTCTTTAGCAAGTGAGCTGTGTATTTGGGGGACCTGGGTGGAGAATGAGCTTTGCCCTTCTCCCCCTTTCCTGGCACTGGAGGATTGGCCATAAGATGGGTCCCACCTGTCCAGTTGCTCTTGTGAGACAGAATGTGCTTATGGGATTGCAGTGATCTTACAAGATGGGTCAAAGGGCTGGACAGGGACATACAGTTAAGTTCTTTTGGTGACTCAGCTGAGATTCCTCACCTGCACACTGGGGATGAGAAAATCACCTTCAGCGCTGTTGTTGAGGGGGTGATCAGTACCCCCATCGGTATATGTGTGCATGCTAAGTCACTTCAGTCGTGCCTGACTCCGTGCAACCCTATGGACTGTCGCCTGCCAAGTTCCTCTGTCCATGGGATTCTCCAGGCAAGAATACTGGAGTAGGTCTCCTCCTCCAGAGGATCTTCCTGACCCAGGGATTGAACCCGTGCTTCTTACATCTCCTGCCTTGGCAGACTGGTTCTTTACTACCAGCGCCACCTGGGAAGCACCCCAGCCTAATCTTAATTCACAGCAAGTGCTTCCTACTTCCTGCCCAACCCACCCATTCCAGTAGACCAAAAAGATGGAAAATTGAGTTATCAGTTTAATTTGGGCATAAATTATTTTTTTTGTCCTCTATACCTGGAACTTTTTGTGCTTTTGCTTTCAGAGAGTGGCAAATGCAGTTGTGAGAGTTGCAAATGCACTTGTGAAGGGGACATTTTCTAGGGAATCAGATTTTTCCCAAAGTTATTCTTTAACTGATATTGACAGGTAAAGAATTGTTATTAGACAACTTCCTACTTGATTTTTATTTTACCTTCAAGTGAGTTTTTATCTCTAAATTTGTGCCTTTGGAAAAACTGTATCTTAGAATTGGTCATATTGCATAATTTCATACTCAACTTGAGTGTAAGTTGCATCATCAAGGTTCTGTGGGAACAGGCAGAGAAAGGGGATTGGCTGTGGCAGGGACAGATGCTTCCTCACAGACCCAGCAGGTGGAGCTTCTACTTGCCCCTCCTCTTGGAGTTTGTGTGTCCAGAGAGAGTTGTGCATAGCATACTGAAATCATCTTATTTTCTTATATTTTTTTCCTAGGTGTTGCTAGAGGTGCAAAAAGAATTATTAGACTACAAAGGAATTGGGATTAGTGTTCTTGGTAAGATTTATTTTTGGATGTTGTGAATGTCCAGGGTTTAAAGGGAACTAATTAAAATGCATCATCAAGCCTAAAATTTCTACTGGGTCTTCCCATAGGTGTTTGTAGATGTATTTTTAAATTTTAATAACTTCTGTGGCATGTTTGATCAAAGCAATTTTGAAATCAACATAAATGCTGGTGAGGGGTTTATATATCTCAGCTTACAATTTCATAATCAGTTTTTGCTATACATAGGATCTGAGATCAAAAGATCCTTTGCATTTGCATAATAGTGCCCAAACATTTACAATATTGTTTCACATTCTTTTTACAGTTTTTGCTGTTCTTAAACATGAACTCATTGAATGTATAGAAGTACACAAGCCTTTCTGGGAAGATTTTGCATGTTAATAATTCCATTGTTTCTCTCCCCTCTGTTATTAGGAAAGATGACTTTTGAGTTCTAAAATGTACCTTTTTAAAAATTTTAATTTTCTTTTTCTTTTTTGGTAGTTCCAGAGGCTACAGAGTATTAAGAGATCGTAGGGTTAACTTCGTGTGCTATTGCTATTGAATTTTGTTCCTTAATTTGAATTAAGTGACATGTGCTTAAATTTGTTGTCCTAAAGGGCAGCCTTTGCAAACAATTCTTGTTTGTGAGAAAGTGATGAGAAATCAGAGACTGAAGAATAAATTAGCAAATGGCTCAGTCAGTGACTATCGCCACTTGAAAAAAATCATTCTACTGTGACAATAAAGTTAAAATGTTTGCAGTTTGAAGATCAATTTGAATTTTTTCTTAAAATGTGTGGTCCATCATTTATATGCAATATGACTGACATTTCACTTTATTATTTTATTTGCAAATTTTGTAGTTATATCTTCAATAACTTTTGTTCCTTTGGTTTTTAACTGGAATATTTTTCTTGTTGTTTATTTTTCCTTCCACAGAAATGAGCCACAGGTCATCAGATTTCTCTAAGATTATCAATAACACAGAGAACCTTGTACGGGAATTGTTGTAAGTATAAAATTTTAAAGACAAAGTTGTGTTATTCTTGTTTGGTAATCCATATACGTAGGTGTATGTTGCATTATTACATTCTGCTATGTGTTCAGAATGTTTCATTCTTAAAAGTCATCTTTTTAAGATTCTTTAAAAAGATCGTTGTAAAGATTCTCCCAGATTCACTAGATCAGTACATAATGCTTTTAATTTGATCCTCATCCTGCATTTGTGTGTTCATTTTTATGTGGTTTTTCCAAAGATTTGAAATCATTATATCTGGGAAAGAGTTTTCAGCACTGTTGAAGTTAAATTGGATTAAAAAGTGAAGTCACTCAGTCGTGTCCGATTCTTTGTGACCCCATGGACTGTAGCCTACTGGGCTCCTCCGTCCATGGGATTTTCCAGGCAAGAGTACTGGAGTGGGCTGCCATTTCCTTCTCCAGGGGAACTTCCCAACCCAGGGATCAAACCCTGGTCTCTTGCATTGTAGGCAGACGCTTTACCATCTGAGCCACAAGGGAAGTCCTAAATTGGATTAGAAGGGATTTAAATGACAAGTGGTCAACTTTGTCAGCATAATTAATTGTAGTTTAGTTCACTGGCTTTTAAATTATGGGCCTCATACAATCTGTCAGAATCACCTCTTGTGAGAAATATAAAAAAATTCAAGTGCTGGGCCCCACCCAGACTTGTTGAATCACAGCCTCTTTAGAAACTTCATTCTTAACAGACTCTTCGGGCAGTTTTAAGGGTTATGAACTCTGGGCTCTGCTCCTCAAATGAACTCTCTTAGTTATCTTCACTGCTTTTCTTACCTAGAGGAAACTATATTCTTAAATAGATTGCTGCTTTAAGCTACAGTTTTATGCCTTACATACTCATATAGCCATACAAATATGGTCACCTTAGAAACAAAATACTTGTTTGTTTGTTTTCTGCTCATAACACTGGTGCATGTTCATGGTGGGAAGCTTAGGGAAAAAACTCACAAATTTAACTGGAATTGTCCATAACCCCACCAGTCAGGAATAATCATTGTTAAAGTTTTAGGGTCCATCCTTGCATTATTTCACTAAAAAAATTGGATTTGTACTAATTGTGTAATAACTTGCTCTTTAAGTTGCCTTAATAAAATGCCTTAGATGGGGCAGGCTTAGTGACATTTTCTGAGGAGTGTTAGAAGCCCACCGCAATGTGCATGTCAGAGGCAGTCATCATCTGTTTGACAGGATGCGGGGCTGCCTGCTGGGTCCCCATTATGTTCATGGAGCAATCCTGTCCTTCACGAATGCTTGGAATGTTGGCCCAAGAGATGTGCCATTTGACCCACAGAGCTGTGAGCCTCTCCAGCCTGGACTTCTGGCTCAATGTATGGGCCAATCCCTTTGGACCCCTGTACCCAGGCCTCTGGTGTCCTTCCATCCAGTTCTTGGCCTTGTTAACTGCATCTGAATAACATAAACCTGGAACCCTGCTTTGGGCTGCTGTCCTCCCAGCTGCCAAGAACCTGATAGAGCCTCCCAAGGACTGTCTGCTCTGCTATTCTCTGGAGCCCTGGAGATAGGCAGGCATGGCTCAGAACCAGATACATGCACATCACACCACCTGCTGGCGAGAAGACCCTCTCTCATTGCCCAGCTCTTGGCTGCTTTCCTTAAGCCTCTTTTCTGG
Organism: Capricornis sumatraensis; assembly: GCF_032405125.1. NCBI lineage: Eukaryota > Metazoa > Chordata > Mammalia > Artiodactyla > Bovidae > Capricornis > Capricornis sumatraensis. Next base: position 62,284,465 of record NC_091074.1, read on the forward strand.
AGCTCTGTTGCCTGGCCGTTTGCCTTCTGCATAACCTGTTCTTAAGCTCTGACATTGCTCAAAACCTCGGGTCCAGTTTCCATGGCCTGTGGCTATCCCAATCATCATCTTAATTTTCCATGCTGGAATCAAATCATTTTGCTCTTAATCTCAGTATATATGGAGTAGGTCTTAGGGTTATGGTCTAAAGGGTGAGGTCTAAAGGGTTATGGAAGATCCTTCTCCACTGTTCACCTGATTCATAGCATGGACCAGCACATACATACTTTTAGGACTTTTGGTTGCAAGTGAGAAACCCAACTCTTGGCTTAAGCAAATAAATAAATAAATTATTACTTCATAGGACAGAAAAGTGCAGGAGCTCACATGATGTAAAGAAGGTCTTTTCCTGTGTCTCCTGGATCTGCTTTTTTATGTGTTTGCTTTATCAGATGGCCACTAGTGGTTGCAGATTTAGCTCCTACAAGTTCTTTCCCTCAATAGAAACAGCTTCTCTTTTCTAGAAGTTTGGATCCAAGATTTTGGAACCAAATTCCACTGACCAGCATGGGTCACATGCTCATTCCCTGGAGCTGGGATTGGGCACCCTTGAACCAGCTGGACTGAGAGTGGTAGCCAGTGCTTCCCTGAAGGAACAGCAGGGTGTTACTAAGATTCTGTCGAAACAGTAACCATACGATTTCAACATGAAAAGTGAGTGAAGATGTGTTAGTCACTCAGTCATGTCCGAGTAGCTTTTAAATTATGGGCCTCATACAATTTGCGACCCCCCAATGGGGTCGCAAAGAGTCAGACACGACTGACGCGACTTAGCAGCAGCAGCAGCAGCAGCAGCAGCAGCACTGTACCCTGCCGGGCTCCCCTTCCATGAAATTCTCCAGGCAAGAATACTCGAGTGGGTAGCCATTCCCTTATCCAGAGGATCTTCCCAACCCAGGGATCAAACCCAGGTCTTCTGTGTTGTGGGCAGATTCTTTATCATCTGAGCCACCAGGGAAGCCCAGACTTCCACTGTGGGGCCTGGTAAGTATCTGTGCAAGAAGCTGAGTAGATAAATGACTGATTTGGGGAAGGCAGAGATGGGGCTTTACCGTTGCGCTTACAGTGTGTCCACCCCAGGGTCAAGTGTTAGAGGAGCATCACTCATTCTCAATCTTTGACTCTGTTTACTGTCACCTCTGTTTCTGCCCAGAGCCATTCCAGACAACTACAAAGTGATTTTTGTACAAGGAGGTGGGTGTGGCCAGTTTAGTGCGGTCCCCTTAAACCTGATTGGCCTGAAAGCAGGAAGATGTGCTGACTATGTGGTGACAGGATCCTGGTCAGCTAAGGCTGCAGAAGAAGCCAAGAAGTTCGGAACTGTGAATATCGTCCACCCCAAACTTGGGAGTTACACGAGTAAGTGCTGGTAGCTGAGCTGGCCTGTGAAATGCTGGCCAGTGGGTGATCCCTCCTTAGCTAGCAGGTTACCCCTGCCCTGGGCAATTCTTTCTTCCCCTGTTTGATACCATTTAGATTGGCTGCCTGTTCCTGTTAAGATTACTAACTGGCTGCTGCAGAAAGTGTTCCTAGGCTGTTGTGTGCGTGCCTGCTCTGTGGCTTCAGTTGTGTCCGACTCTTTGCAACCCCATGGACTATAGCCCACCAGGCTCTCTGTCTATGGAATTCTCCTGGCAGGAATACTGGCATGGGCTGCCATTTCCCTCTCTACCTGGGCTGCTAACTTAGTTGCAAAACCCAAGGGCTGGGTTGGCTTTAGGTATGGCTTAATCAAGGCCCACCCCCCCACTACAGTGAGGGGACCTCTCCTGGTCCTGGTATCTCCTTCTGTCTCCTCCACAGTCAGGAAAGCTGCCCCCTCATTTTTAGAAGATGGCTGCAGCTGCTCCTTGTCTTGTATTCTCCCAAGTTTCAATGCCTCTGCACAAACGTTCCCAGTAACAGTCTCATGTCTCCTGTGTCCCATTCCAAATCAGTCAAGTGGCCTTGCCTGAACTGCAGTGTACCTTCAGGGCTGTGGGTAGAATTGGTTCTACTGGAATCACATGAGCTGAGAGTGAGGGAGACTGGCACCCAAAGGGGATTGTCCATGGACCTAGGATGTTGGATGCTGGGTGACAAGGAAAAACCCAAATACGTACCACACCATTCTCGAAGATTATTTGCCCCCGATAAAAGTCAAAAGAGTGAGATGGAGCATCCTTTTAGGATGTTGGTGGTGATTGTAATACTAGATGAATAGGATGCCTTTTACTTGTGAATGCTCTGGGATCAGTCTTCCCCTGCTAGGCGAGGGGTGTCGTACCTGGTGGACTCCTGTCTCCCTAAGGAAAGAGGGGAGGAAACGTGGAGTCCCTAACTTGTCTCCTGTGACAGAAATTCCAGATCCGAGCACCTGGACCCTCAACCCGGATGCCTCCTATGTGTATTACTGCGCCAATGAGACTGTGCACGGAGTGGAGTTTGACTTTATCCCTGATGTCAAGGGAGCAGTGCTGGTCTGCGACATGTCCTCAAACTTCCTGTCCAGGCCAGTGGATGTTTCCAAGGTAAAGCATGAAAGAGGCCTGGGTCAGGGGGACCCCCGTTTGGTTTTTCTAAGGACATTTTAACATATACTGGGACAGGGAAAGGCTGACCTTGGTTGTCACAGTATTTACATCCGGACATTCACCGCCCTTTGTTGACAGTTGCCTCACAGGGTCATACTTGAGTCCTTGGGGAATTCATCTGCCTTTGAGGGTGGCTTTTAGAAATGTTTTTCATTGACACCTTGGGAATTGCTTGCTGTTGTCAAGGGAAGATATGCATTATCCACACTTGGGGGGGGCTATGAAGGAGCCCTGCCCTACCTTGTTACCCACCCCAGCACCAAGAACATCCATAGGACATGGAGATTCCCAGGTGGCTTTCCAGGGTGGGCAGTGGGAGAGGCACCCACAGTTGCACAACATGTGGGGCAGGGGTCAGGAGGGTGATATCTGTAAGGAAGTTAAGACAAACTAAGTGGTAGTGTGCCTTTCAACAAAAAATTCTGGTAAAATATACTTATTATAAAACTGACCGTTTTAACAATTTTTAAGCATACAGGTCAGTGTCATTAAGTACATATGCATGATTGTACAATCCTCATCACCATCTGTCTCCAGGACTTTTTCTTCCCCCTGAAACTCTGTCCGCATTAAACAATAACCCCAGTCCTTCCTCCCCCTAGTCACTGGCAACCACCATTCTCTCTATATACTTTTTAGTCTCTGTGAACTTGGCTGGTCTAGATAGCCTCACATCAGTGGAGTCATGCAATATTCATGTCTAGCTCATTTTCACTGAGCATAATGTTCTCAGGGTTCATCCTTGTGGTAGCATGTCAGAACTTCATTTCTTTTCAGGCTAAGTAATATTCTGTTTTGTGAATATATATATTTTGTTTATAGCCTACTTTTTATTTTCACTTACCATACACTGGCAATTCTAAACAATGTCAGTTGTAAAAATACCTCTTCCTGTTGGGCCAGGCTATCCCCCTCCTCCCATGTGGGATGCTACTGAATTTTCCTAAAGGTTTCATGGGGGAGACATGGAAGAGGGCTCTATATCTTATGTGGAAATTGTCCCAAAGTACATTAAAACATCTCTTCTGAATTTTTTTTCTCTCTTGGGCAGCTTGTCTCATTTCTCAGTGTCTTCTGATTGTCTTTTTATACAAATATAAATAGATTAAAAAATTGGTTTCTTTAGGTCACCAAGGACAGCAGCCTTATTTTAAAGATGGGCTTGGAGGTAGAAAAGAGATGTAATAGAGTGAATAGGAATATTTACAAGGTCTTCACAGTGGTGGGCTTGGGCTGGCATCTTCCTGGGGAGAAGGACCAGGCAGATTCGTAACCTGCAGGCTCTAAACTCACAAGTATTGATTTTCTGTCCAGATAGAGATTCCTTTAGGAAAGGGAATTAGCTCTGAACAGGATTAAAATAGAGTTACTTCCTCATAAAAACTGTGGTTTAGAAAGAGACTGGGGAATTTGACATACATTTATGAAAGATGACCAAGGACGTTTAAAATAGCGGGTTTTCTGTTTGGCAGTTTGGTGTGATTTTTGCTGGTGCCCAGAAGAATGTTGGTTCTGCGGGGGTCACGGTGGTGATCGTTCGAGATGACCTGCTGGGATTTGCCCTCAAAGAGTGCCCCTCGGTCCTGGATTACAAAGTGCAGGCTGGAAATAACTCCTTGTACAACACACCACCCTGTTTCAGGTAACTCCAGGGTGTGGCTTGGGGACCAGGGAAGGAGGGGTTCTCAGTATTTCCCATCAATACTACGTGACGTTCTGAAGCTGGACATGATTCTGTGAACTGGTAACCTAATCGCCCAGATGTTCTTCAGGATTCTCTGCCCAGCTCACCTCTTCCTCATCCTCCTCTGTGTACTTTCTGATCAGCTTTCCTTGCCTTTCTTTTTTGGGGTGTTTCTGTTTGGTGTTGGTAGCCTTGGTGGTTCACCATTAGCCCAAAAGCTTTCTGCACATGAAGTGTCATGCCTGCATCTCAAACAAGCGGTGCAACTTTAGAGAAGAACTTTCAAAGGCTGGGCTACCTGCCTTTTTCATTCCCTTGCTGGGCCTGCTTGAAGCCCACTGTTTGGCATTGAACACACTGGCTGGAACAAACACTTCTCTGTTTTTCACCCAGTCTGCAGGGGTCCTATTAGCCTGGCTTCCTGTTACTCCTAGTCAGAGTCTGCATTACAGCACTTTTGGGGAGAGTAGGTCTATCCCACCTTATGGTCTTTTAATGCTCAGACTCAGGAAGTTGGTGAAAATCTTTGTGACACCTAGGATTTAGCCTAAGTTTTATTACTAACAATCTGTGTGAGCTTAGGCAAGTTGCTTAATCTATTTGTACATCTGGTGTCTCCAAGAGTAATTAGTTGCTGATGAGGATTGGATGATTAAAATATGTGTCTAAAATGTGCTTGGAGGCTTCCCTTGTAGCTGTCAGTAAAGTATCTGCCTGCAATGCAGAAGACCTGGGTTCAATCCTTGGGTTGGGAAGATCCCCTGGAGAAGGACATGACAACTCATTCCAGCATTCTTGCCTGGAGAATCCCATGGACGGAGGAGCCTGTAGTGTCTAACCCTCTACCACCAACACGTGCTTAGTCAATGCCTGGCTCTCAGTGGCTTACAAATGTTCAGTTCGGTTCAGTTCAGTCGCTCAGTTGTGTCCGACTCTTTGCGACCCCATGAATCGCAGCATGCCAGGCCTCCCTGTCTATCACCATCTCCCGGAGTTCACTCAGACTCACGTCCATCGAGTCAGTGATGCCGTCCAGCCATCTCAATGTTAGTGCTGTATTATTATTTACCAGCAGGGATAAGAGCCAGAGTTTATAGATTATCTTATCTTTCCAGGGCATCTGTGATACAAATAGTGATGTGTATGGCCCTCTTTTTCTCCCAAGCACCCTAGGAGGTAGGTGCTCTAATTGTTATTCCCATTTTGCAAGTGAAGAAGCCAAAGCCACACTTCTAGGCAGTAGTATGGGTTTGAACCCAGGCGGTCTGACTTGAAAGCCTGGATAAGTACAGCCGGTGCCTTCATGCTCTTCAACAGCAAAATGACCGGTGTGGGTTTGTGCTGGAAGGGTCCCATCTCTGGAGAATAGATGGCTGTTGGAGTCCAGCTCTTTGAAGTTTTTCAGTGATGGTGGATGTTCTCATAACAGAGCACATGAAGAGGGGCTCAGGCCAGTGCAGGCCTCGGCTACATGCGGGCTGGGGCTTTGTTAGCGGTCTCCCTCCAAGGTGCTGCCTGTGGGAGAGACACTTCTTCCATATAATTTACCACAGGAAGAAAAGAGCTTTTTCCACAGCTGGAATGCTGATGAAAATTGTTGCTGGTTCTCTGTGCAGCTCACGTAGGCTGCAGCAGCTCTTCACTCTGTGTCCCCTGCTTCCCTCAGGCAACGGAGGTGTCTGGTATTTTCTCCTGGTTACCTGTCAATCCCACTCTGTCTCACTCTGGTTGACAGTGCTTCTGAAGTGCCTGGTGGGGATTGCGGGGCAGGGCTGAACCTGTCTTGCCCACTTGTCTTGTCTCTGTGGTTTCTGGTAGTGGACAAACCGGTAACCACTGGCCAGCTGGGAGAGGAGCCTTGCTGTGCCGAGCAGTGCTGGGCAGTTGGGCCCTGGGGAAGGGGCTCTGGAGCCAGGCCATACCGTGGCAGGAGGTGCTGGGAGGCATTCAGTCCTTACCAGTTAGACCAAGCAGCCAGGGTCTGGTCTTGGGCTCGTGAGTCTTTCAGGCAGAGGCAGAGGCCTCCGAGGCTCTGGGAGCAAGAAAGTGTGTGGGTCCGGGAAAGCCCTGGCCCTGGGTGTACCCTGAAGGCCAGCAGTTCTGATCAGAGCATAGACTGGGGGAGCAGGATGAACTGTCTTACCCTCTGGCACCTTCTCTATGTGAGTGAGTGACCTTGAAGTCAATTTAAAAAAAAATGTAATGAATATGTTAAAATGCAGCCTGTTAATATTAAAAGTCAGCAGAAATAGTGAGTTAGCAGGTGACTCTGTCTAATGGGAAATAGAAATGTCTGGAGTCAGACCTGGGGGAGGCACTGAGAGAAGGTCCGCCTTGAGTGACTCCCAGAGGGTCATGCCCCTGCCAGTGCCTGTGCAGGCCTCTGCCCCAGGCCTTGCCCAGTCAGGTGTGCAGGGCCAACCTGGTCACCTGGGGGTAGGGGCACAGGGTCGGGGAGGGCAGACACTTCCTGCCTAGAGCCTTTCTGCCTAAGGAGGGAGCTGAGCCAGACACACAGAAACAAGGGGAGAAAAAGAGCAAGGTTTCTTCTCCAGACAGATCAGGATAGTGAAAACTGAGACCATCTCAGGGCAGGACTGACAATAATATTTGATCAGGATTGCATATAGCCGATTCACTTTGTTGTACAACAGAAACTAACACAACACTGTAAAGCAGTTACATGCCAATTACAAAAAGAGCCACATAAATGTGGAGGCCAAAAGAGATTGGGTTAAATATATTCTGACCCAGGACACCCCTTGGTGTCTTGGATTCTTTTACTCTAAAAGAAGAGAAAAGGAAAAACAGTAAACATCTGTGTGACTGAGCAGTTACCTACAGTCTGTGACTTGAAAATCTAAGATTTCATTTGGTGTATTTTTAAGATTAGAAAATTGTAGCTCTCCCAATGAGAACAAGCATCGAATGGAGGAGAGAGGGGGGTTTGTGCGTGACACCCTCCCCAGGCCTGGCTGTGAGCTGATAAGGCACCCAGAACAGTTCAGAACTTTGTATCACGTGGAAGTCCTTGAAAATGTCCCAAGTTAAAAAAGAAGCTCTTTTTTTTTTTTTCCCTAATAAAATAGGAGCCAAGTGACCAGAGGCCCTGGGCAGTTTGTTTGAACTGAGCTGGACAACTGGCCTTCACATAATTGCCTGTAACTCTGAGCAGTGAATTGGGGTGGAATAAAGGACCGTGTGGACGTTCTGTTTAACACTAAGCCCAGTTTGTGGACAAGCAAACAGATTCCTAAAATTCCCTTCTAACCCTATAAGGCAGATTTACTTCCCATGACTAACAGGACCTGTAAGTATAAATTCGTTTTATCTATCGTATGAAGTAAAGTAGCTAATGAGAAACAAAATATTCCCCACTAATCCAGGCCATCCTTCTTATCAGAATGGGAGTGTGGGCCTGCTCAGGAGGCTTAGTCCTTCAGAACAGCCAGGAAGTTTCCAGGGCTTTCTGGGGTGCTTTTCTAATCCCTAGTGCCCAAAAAGCATTTTGTATTGCTTAGAAAAGTTAACACAAGATCTTGGCAAAGGTTTCTGAGGCGAAACTACTGTTAACTGCTTGCTGTGCAGGGCAGATGCAAATAGAGCCATATATTTAATTATGCAAATGAAGTGTTACCATACACTGCTTTGTGAATTCTTTTTCCACCCAGCTGGTGGACAGGCTGTGTCAGGACAAGTGCCTACCTTTCTTCCCCTTTGAATTGCTGTGTGATATTCCAGAGAATCGATCTGCTGTAATTTATATAGTCATTTAACGAACAGGCTTAGACAGTACACTTACACTGTGTGAAAAGAAAGTGAAAATGTTAGTCCCTCATTGGTGTCCAACTCTGCAACCCCATGGACTGATTGTAGCTCTCCAGGCTCCTCTGTCCATGGATTTTTCCAGGCAAGAATACTGGAGTGGGTTGCCATTCCATTCTCCAGGGGATCTTCCCAACCCAGAGATCAAACTAGGGTTTCCTGCATTGCAGTTGGATTCTTTACCGTCTGAGCCACCAGGGAAGCCCCAAGCTGGTGGCATTTTAGAAGTGAAGACAATACATCAGTTAAAAGTGATACCCTGGTTAGTGGGGAGAATGGAGACCAAGATGCAAGGCTGCATAAGCATCTTAGGACCCCTGTGTTTTGAAGATTTTGGATGGTATGGGAGTGGAAGCGTGTGTTAGCTATGCATTAGAGGTTCCAGTTGAGTCATGAGGCCAGACATCCTTCCACTTCTGGGGCATCTGGTCTCCAGGAGAACTCACTTCCTTCCAAGCCATCTGCCTTACACTGAGGCTTTGTAGAGAAAAGCTAAGGGTCCTAGTTCTGGGCGGCCTGTAAAATGGGTGGGTTCTGCACTGACTGTGCTGCTCAGATCTCATTAGGATTAGCCAGGAGCATGGGCAGTGAGTCTGGGTATGGGGCTGGGTCACACACCAAGAGGGAAGTGTGCGGGTACTGAGGTCTGGCTGGGACCATGGACCTGGTCTGAGCCTTTGCTGCAGCTGTGATCTGATGACTGAACTAGCAGCTTGGGAACCCTGGGAAAACAGCTGCAGTGAGAAGTGAAGCTTGGTCACCAAAATGTACTGTTGAACAGGCAGGACTCACAGGTGAGTCTGCTGGGATCATGTGGTACGGTGGGTTTATGTGGTTCCTGGGGGAACGAGCAGTTTGGGGTTAGATGGAAATTCTAGAGCATCTTACGGGAAAGCGGGAGAACGCCTTATTTGGAACACACGTGTGAGCTGTTATGCCCCTGTAGCAGCTGCTCTTGGCACCTGTGTCTGAGCTGTGGTGCAAGCCTGACCGCCCCACTGGCAGGTGAGATAGTGGTTGAGGGTCTGGAGCCCCTTTGTTATTTTGAAAAGAGCTGGGGCTTTGGAATCAGACCAGCTGGGGTTGGAATCCTGCTTTATCAGCTACTTGTTGGATGTGAAAATCATGCAGAGTCAAGCTCTCTGAGCCTGTTTCCTCATCTGTAAAATAAGATAATGGCAGCTCTGGCCTCAGACTTTTTTTGATCAGTAAAAGGAAGAGCAGCCAACAGGGCGCCTAGCCTGCTGAACGTTGCTTGCCTCCCCTTGCTTTCTCCTTTCTCCTCTGCCCCTCTGATTTCTCAGTCTTTATCCAGAGAGCTTCAGCTGAGGCTGTAAACACCCAGCGGCTGATTTCTGCTTTGAGCTCCCTCCCCTCTGGCCCTGGACACCATTTCTCATTCCTTCCAGGGCCATCTGGGGAGCCCGCTGGGGAAGCTTCCAGAGGAGCCATTGCATGGTTCTGGGTACAGGCCGTTCTCTGCCCGGTGCCCCTGGGCACCACATTGGCTTCTGCTACCTTCTGGGGGTAGAAATATCAGAGTTCTCCAGCCACCTGGAGGCAATGAAGAAGGCAGTCAGTATCTTGGGCTTCCCTGGGACAAGCTTCTTGTGTGTCTTCCCCTCCCCACTGTCACAGTGTTAATAAACGAGGCAGCAGCTATGTTGGGGGGGGTACCCACCCTAGACCTTCAGTGGACCTAGACACCCAGCAACTAAGTCTACACAAATTCCTCTGGGGAACCTTTGTCCCCCCTCGTAGAGAGGGCATAGCTGGCCTTCTCCATATGCCCAGCTCGAGCTGTGTCTTTTCCACAGAAGACCTCTGTTCCTGCCCTGTGGGCTTTCAGTGAGGTGCACACGGAGCCCTCAGCACCATTTTATTTTTCATTTTTTGGTTGTGCCATGTGCCATGTGGGATCTTAGTTCCCCAGCCAGGGAGCCAACCTGTGCTCCCTGGACTGGAAGCTTGGAGGCTTAACCACTGGACCACCAGGGAAATCCCCTCAGCAGTTTTTTTTTTTTCTTTTTAAATAATTTTTTTCTTTTAAAAATAATTTGTCTAATGGTGTCTTTAAGTCTATTTTAGTACAGCTTCAGTTTGCTTAGATATCGTGTCATTTGTACAAAGCTGATCTAAATGGATATATGTATTTTTTTACTCTTTATTTTAGCATCTATGTCATGGGCTTGGTCCTGGAGTGGATTAAGAACAACGGCGGGGCAGCAGCCATGGAGAAGCTTAGCTCCATCAAATCACAAATGATTTATGATATTATTGATAATTCGCAAGGATTCTATGTGTAAGTGGATGGTTTTTATCTCACATTTTGCCTCTTGTGAATTGAAAAATGTGTTTATGCTGTGTTGGTTTTGGAACATGGATGCAGCCATCTTTCTGTGAGACATTGAAGTCCCCAGGAGTGTGAGGCACATGAGTTTTCCCTCCTGCATCTGAACCCCAGGAATACCAGGCTTTGGGACCTGTCTCCCACTGGTGGTGAAATTGCTCACACTGCACAGCCCTCTTTCCCCACCATCCGCTCTATGTCCCCGGGGACAAAACATGAACATGCCAGAAGCTCTCAGCTTTGTCTCAGGACTCCACTGGAGACCCTTGGTATAAGCACCCACTCCTGACCTCTCTGGGATATTTACCCTTTTAGAAAAGCTTACTCTTTCCCCTTATTACAGGACAAACTCTCCAGTCCCGGGCCTGTAGTCAGTGAATGGACTTGGCTCTGGTATAGTTGACTCCTAGTTAAATGTCCTTGTGACTAATTGATTCATGAACATGTGTTGACCCCTGGACCAGCACCAGAAAACCTATGGGCCTTGTATTGATCTCTTAGGGATGCTAGAGCAAAAGTACCATTAACTTGGTGGCTTAAAACAAGAGAAATTTATTTTCAGTTATCAGGAGTCTGGGAGTTCAAAGTCAAGCTGTCAGCAAGGCTTTGCTCCCTGCAGAGACTCCTGAGAAAAGTCCATTCCCGGCCCCTTCCAGCTTCTGGGGGCTTTGGGCATTCCTGCCTCACCCAGTCTCTGCCTCTGCTTCACGTGGCCTTCTCCTTCCTGTGTGTCTTCTCTTCCGTCTCTCAAAAGGTGGTCATTGGATATAGGACCTACTCAGATAATCCAGGATGATTCATCTCATCCAGAGATCCTCAGCTTAATTGCACCAGCAAAGACCCTTTTTCATTTCTTTTGCAGTAATTACTTTAATTATTTGGCTGCCCCAGGTCTTGCAGCATGTGGGATCTAGTTCCCCGACCAGGGATTGAACCTTGGCACCCTGCATGGGGAGCACAGAGTCCCAGCCACTGGACCACCAGGAAAGTCCGGACCCTTTTTCTTACTAGGTCACATTCGCAGGTGAATGTGGAGGTGAGCACATGGATAAACCTTTGCAGAGGCCACCATTCAACCCCCTACAACAGGCCTCTCACCAAAATGCCACATATAAAGTACCTACTATAGTGCCTGGTACACAAAGAGCTTAACAGGTGATGCTTTCATTTGCTTTCCCTTCCTTCAAGGTGGGGACTCCTGTGGGAGGATCTGACTTTATGCTGTGTATGCACACCCATTTCTACGCACATATGCATAGATACTTTCATTGTCCAAGCCAAGACCCCCTTCTTAGTGGTATTTACGCTTCGGAGTTCAGTCTGTTGTAACAAAAACATGTAGCTGACAATAACAAAGGAATTTTTGCTCTCTTTTGAGAACTCAGTGGACCACATAAGACACACACACACACACACACACACACACACACAAGATGCCTCAAACCTGACTTAGAGTTGTATGTTTTACCAGGACTTGGTAACACATCTCTATAACCAACCATGGGTGAGGGGTGGGAGTGTACTTATGGGGCAGCCATAACTGCTGCTGTCATCTCTGCCCTTAACTGATTGCCTGCTCCTATGAGTTCTTGGCCTGCAGCCACAAGCCCTCAGGGAGTCCAGCTTGGCTGAATGACTTAACCTTTTGGGTCCTCTTCCATACGCCATCTGGAGGAAGGGATTCCCCACTATGCATTTCTGCCTTCTCTGTGGTTCTGTGGCTTGGCCCTTGGGAATCTTCCATTTTAGATCCTGATATGTGAGAGGGGAAGCCAGAGTACTCCACTAGCACTTACTAGAGCCATTTTAACATGCGTGATTGGCCATAGATGGTCCAAGGAGTTCATAGCCAAGGGCTAAATGATGAGTCAGGAGCTGAGGACAGGAGGATACTGCTTTGGCTGGAGGAGAAGGGAGGGCTTTTAGATGAGCTTCAGCCTTGGGTGGGAGTAGAGTTAGGCAGAGAAGGCATAAGTTCTGTAAATTTTTAGGAAGGGAAAGAATGGCCCCTGTAAAGCACTGAGGGAAGAAAGTAGTATGTTTGGAGAGCAGAGAGTGGGCGGCCTAGTGGGCATGGCTTGTGCTGGGATTGAAAAGATGGTGTGGAAATGTCTAAAGACATGTTTAATTCATTAGTTTGTTTACCCATTTGTCTGTTTACCCATCCACCCACCCTCCATCTACCCATCCATCTACCATCCATTTACCCATCCATCTACCATCCATCTGCTCATCCATCCATCCATCCATCCACCCCTCCAGTAATGGTGCCTGAGCACTCCTCTGGGCTAGCCTGGTTTTAGGCTCTGGTATTACCAAGAAGAATAAGCCTCCTTATTCTTCATGGCTTCCTAAGAGTGCACAGAATATGAATGTGAGTGAGAGCACGTGGCAGCTATTGTGAAGGGGAGACCAATGTTTCTGTTAGCATTTGACTTCATGTATTTCTTGGGAAATGTATAGGCGCAAAATGGGAGGACAAAAAGAATGGTGATGCCCCTGGAAGAAATCCAGGGCATTAGAAAGAAAATAAAGTATAGAAGGAACACCAAAAGTCCCAGAAATTCTTCCCCCAACTTGAGATGCTTTAACTGTAAGCACTCTCCAGCATCTTCCAGAAAGCAGCCCGCCAAAGCCAACGTGGCAGGTGGGTCGTCTCCTGGGCAATCTGATCACTTTCCCATGCAAAACTCCTCATTCACTTATGAACAGGCTTTTGAGCCCGAACTTACATCCTCTTCTGAATAAACCACTTTCTGGGAACTCCCATTCACTCCTGGGCCGCCTGCCCAGAAAATGTCATCCTGGCTCATGGAGTTACTGTGGAACCCTGTTACCATAGTCAGGAGCACGCTTTGTTCCCCCTCACCCCTGTTCAGCAGCTGGACACTCACGAGCTGTCTCTGTGTGCGTCTGGATTTTTAGGAAATGCTTTGCTATGGAAATATGGCCCTGAAGGGGAGGTGAGCAGTTTCTAAGAGGAATACCAAGGAACCTAGAGTTGGAATTTACCATTTACCATCACTTTCGGTCCTCATTTTTGTCCCCCCTTTGGTGCCCCCCTGCCTGGTAAAGCAGCCCCTTTATGGAACACAGTTTTGGGCAGTTTGCTGGGGGTTGGACCACCTCTGCCAGTGTTCCTGGCTGGGGACTCAGAGACTTGAGAGGGCCACTGCTGAAGTCCCTGTTCATTCTATAGCCTGACCACCCACAGTTGCTGGCTGGCTGTGAGTTGAGCCCACGTGGGCAGTGCAGCATCTTGGCTGTAGAAACCCTGCATTGCCACTTATTAGCATGTGGCCTTGGGCAGATGTCCTGACCACTCTCGACTCAGTTTCCTCATCTGTACAATGGACATAAGTCCATAGAATATTATGACCATCATGAGGGTTAAATGAAAATGCAGATGAATCAAGAGTACATAATGGAGGGGTTTAAGGGCTCTTGCTCTGGGTCATTTGAGTAAAGCATGAGAAACCCTACTTGGTAGGTAGGGAGCATTCCTGAAAGTTAGCTCTTAATATTATCTGTGGTTATTATGGAAAGCACCTGGGATGTCCCTGACACATAATGGTTAATATGTATTAGATACTAATTTTTTCAATTTGTTTATTTTAATTGAAGGATAATTACTTTACAGTATTGTGATGGTTTTTGCCATACATCAATGTGAATTGGCCATAGGCATACATGTGTCCCCTCCATCTTGAAACCACACCCCCACCCACCTCCCTCCCCACTCCATCCCTCCAGGTTGTGAGAGAGCACTGGCTTTGGGTGCCCTGCATCATATATCAAATTAAAATGTTTTAGATATTAACTTTAACATGCTAAAGATGTCCAAGTGGTAGAATCCATTTCAGATCAGAGGTCACCTTTTCTCATCAACTTCCTGTGGGAACCAGGTCTTAGGAAAGAGGGAAGCACCTGACAAGTCCAGAGACAACCTGAAAATAAAGCAGGCAGAGCTCTTGGTGTTTTACAGATATTAATATATTTTATTGTTGTCACTTCCTTGTGAGCAGACTGTGTTTTACAGCAGCACAGACAGGTTAGGGTCAGGTGCAAAGGGCAGGTGGGATCAGACAGAGTATGAACGTGGGGAGAGTCGGTGGGGCTGGTTTCAGAGCCTTTACTACACTAAGGAAACAACAGAAATCACAGATGATGTGACTTTCTCTTCAAAATGCAGGAATCAGTGGAAAAGATTAGAAATGATTATGTTCAGATTTGTGATCGGTTACATTGAAATGTATAAAAGTTAATTACTTTCCCAAATTCCAGAGATAACAATAAAAAATGAGGAAAGATTACATTCACAATAATCACAAACATTAGTAAATATTAGTTAGTTCAGTGTTTAGCTAGGAAAGTTAGTGCAAGAGGATAGCTGAAAAATATTTAACATATGTGGACATTAGTAATATGTAATGTTAGCACGCTGCTGCTGCTGCTGCTAAGTCGCTTCAGTCGTGTCCGACTCTGTGTAACCCCAAAGATGGCAGCCCAGCATGCTCCGCCGTCCCTGGGATTCTCCAGGCAAGAACACTGGAGTGGGTTGCCATTTTCTTCTCCAATGGAAAAAAGTGAAAAGTGAAAATGAAGTCGCTCAGTCATGTCCAACTCTGTGCGACCCCATGGACTGCAGCCTACCAGGCTCCTCTGTCCATGGGAGTTTCCAGGCAAGAGTACTGGAGTGGGTTGCCATTTTCTTCTCCAATGGATGAAAGTGAAAAGTGAAAGTGAAGTTGCTCAGTCGTGTCTGCCTCTGTGCGACCCCATGGACTGCAGCCCACCAGGCTCCTCTGTCCATCGGAGTTTCCAGGCAAGAGCACTGGAGTGGGTGCCACTGCCTTCTCTGAATGTTAGCATATGATCTATTAAAATACAAAGCTACTGGCAGAGGGAAAGACAGATAGCTGGAAAAGTTCAGCAACTTTTGTTTACTTGAGAATTGCATTTTGGTTTTTGTTGTTGTTAATTTTTCAGCCACATGTGGGATCTTAGTTTCCTGAACAGGGATTGACTCCACACCTCCTGCATTGGAAGCAGGAAGTCCTAACTACTGGACCACCTGAGAAGTCCCTGCATTTTAAATTAGACAAAAAAACATGTTTTCAATTGATGGAAGCATCAATAATTCATTTAAACAGAAATTAGAGTTATATATTTTCATCATGCCATGCATAAATTCTAATCAATCAAAAAGATGTAAATGCATTGAAATGCAAGACATACATATAAAATCCAGCAAAGAATTTCTGTTTAAGTTTAGAGTGTACAGAGGCCTTCCAAAATAAGCCATAAAACTCAAAAGCCGTAAAGTAACAGACATTTAATTACATGAAAAATTTGAAACTTTGCTACAGTTCAAGACATCATAAACAAAACAAAATGATAGATATGAGAAAAACTTGGTAGCATAGCGCTTATAAGGGTTACTTTTGCTATAGGGAAGAATCCACAAATTAAAAAGGATAAAAAATCAAACAAACAAACAAAAAAACCAGGCATGAGGTGGTCTAACTGTATGAGCAAATGACAGGGAAGAAATAGCTGGCTAACATGAAAGGGATTAATTTCTTTAGGAAATGCAGATTAAAACCATGAGGTGTTTTCCTTCTGATCAACAGAAATTCTAAACATTGATAACAGCTGGTGTTGGCAAGGGACCACACTTTGGTTATGTCGAGTGTAAATGTGTTCAATTTTGGAGTGAGGTTGCAACACCCATCAAAGTTCACAATTCTTACACTTTGACCAAAGACTTACCTTAGGCACCTGCCCTCTGCCACTACTCTGCCTGGCATGGAAGTGTGCATAAAATCAGGTGCCCCCAAGTCCAATGTGGGATGCTTACATAATGGGGAAAATCTGGAGTCAACCCAGGTGTACTTCAGGAGGGGTCTGATGAAGGAAATTAGGGTCCACCAATAGTTTGGGGTGGGGCTTGCCAGGCACCCAGCACCCTATTTGCTACAAGAACTTGCTGGGGTCTCCAGGGCTTGACGGACACGGCTCTCTGCCACACGCCATTCCTTCCCCTCACCCTGTCCTAACCCCATCCCTCATGCCTTCCTCTGAAACCTTTCAACCTTCTCTGGGCAGAATTACTTGCTCAGCTCTGTGCTTCCACAGGGCTTGTCCCGTGGAATTTTAATTCCCTACACAGCCATCTTGCTAGATTGGAAGCCACTAATTCCCCTTAATATATTTCTTCTTTGCCTCAGCCCCACATCAGAGACACTGTCGGGCACTGTGCAGGTATCTGCTGCATGCTAATTTCATCTTCAGTTTCTAGGTTTTAATGTGTTGTTGCTGTTATGGTACCATCTACTTTCACAGTAGCATGGGTAAATTTGTGGGGGAGGACTGTAAATACAGATTTGTAGTTACAGATTTGTAAACCCAGGTTCTTAATTCTTCCCGCTTTTAATATTTTTTACCCGTAAACCACATGTCCTTTTTGCTGCTCCGGCTCTATAATTGGACTCTCGCGTGGGGAGCCTGAGGCAGCAGAATATCAAAGGAGGTAGACACTAAAATTTTAATTTAAATGTCCACCAGGAAACCTACTGCCTGTGAAAAGGTGGGGGCCAGAATTCAGGCTCAAAGCCTGTTACCGGAGACCTGATTTCCCTTCTTGGGTCTCTTTTGTCTGTTAATGTGGACTTGACTCCTGTTAACTTTAACAAGAACTGTGTATGTGCCCTCAGGGGTGAGCATAGCTGTTAATGGGGGGCTTCCTCACACTGCTTTTATTTGCTGTTTAATTTTAATGAATCCTGCCCTGCAGAAATGGAAAGATAAAACAGGATGTGCTTGAGAAGATGGGGAGAGAGTTATGACATATTTTCCCTTGTATTTCAGAGTAGCATATCAGCTCTCCTTCTGTTTGTCTCATTTGGTTGTCAATGAAGAATAATTTTGGCTTGCTTGCTTTCCAGACCAGAAACTGAAGTCAAATACTAACCTATGCTAGATGAAAATTTGACTCATTCATTTTTCAGAGTCTGTGTGAGCCCCGTGCAAGGTGCTGGGAATAAAAAGACAAATTTATTTGATTTTAACAGATACTTATATAGCATTGAATGTGATCCAGGCACTCTTCTAAAGTGTATCAGTTGTCTGCTTTTGCATCACACACAGAAAACTTCAACACTGACTTAAAACCACAGCCATTTTCATTGCTCAGGATTCTTTTCCGTCAGCAGGTTGAGGTGAACTCAGCTGGGTGGTTTCTTCTGCTGGTCTCATCTGAGATCACTTATTCAACCAAAGTCATCTGGTGGTTCATCTGGAGTCTAAAATGGCCATGCTCACCTGTCTGGCAGCTGGTGCTGGCTATTGGCTGGGGCTGTTGTTTCCTGCAGGCTAGCTTGGGCTTGCTTACATAGCAGCAATGTTTGAGCAAGACAGGTATAGAAGCTGCATGTGCCTTGACTTGGAAGTTGCATGGCATCATTGCTATTGCAGTCTCTCTCTTTAAAAAAAAATTATTTATTTTAATTGGAGGATAGTTACTTTACAATATTGTGATAGGTTTTGCCATACATCAGTATGAATCAGCCATAGGTATGCACGTGTTCCCCCCATCCTGAACCTCCCTACCCACCCTAACCCTCCAGATTGTCTCTTGGTCAAAGCAAATCCACAAGGCCAGCCCAGATTCAAAAGCTGTGAACACTAGGCCCCACCTCTTGCTGGGAAGGCTACAGAGAATACAGAAATTCTCTGCAGAGACCTTGTTGTTTAGTTCTCACATCAGAGAGGCACAACAGGGAGAGTCAGTAAGTTTCAAGGTCACGTGGTTTGGGACAGTACAGTGTTGTAAGTGCTTTGAAAGTTGCTGCTCATTATTTTTAAGTCTTACAGCCACTATTCAGACCAACTTTTTCTTCTCTTCAGCCTTGTAGAGAAAGGGTCATTCATGTTGTTCTGTGGCTGCCGTGTGTTGGAAGCTTCATATATGTTGTGCCATTACTGTCAAAACTTGTCTGAAATGGTGATTTTATTAATATTCCTGATATTTGGATGAGGAAACTGAGGCTCTTGGAAATTAAGTACAAGTTGTATAAGAGAAGGCTAACTCCCTTTTCCAAATGCAAAAGTGGTCTCCTTAAATAAATTATAAATGTCCTGGGGCAGATTTTCAACCTCTTGTTTGCATCTAGAAAATGGTTTTTAAGAAATTTTCTGTTGACTTGTTAAAGTTGTACATTGCAGAAAATTATCTGCAACAATAAACGTGTTTTTCAGATGTCCAGTGGAGCCCCAGAATAGAAGCAAGATGAATATTCCATTCCGCATTGGCAACACCAAAGGAGATGATGCTTTAGAAAAAAGATTTCTTGACAAAGCTCTTGAACTCAATATGATCTCCTTGAAAGGGCATAGGTGAGTACATGTCGCATCCAGAAGCTTGTCAGAGAATTGGTTTAGTTTTCAGATGCAGTGAAAGTGTTAGCTGCTAAGTCATGCTGGACTCTTTGTGACCCCATGGACTGTAGCCTGCCAGGTTCCTCTGTCCATGGAATTCTCCAGGCAAGAATAATGGAGTGGGTAGTCATTCCCTTCTCCAGGGGATCTTCCCGACCCAGGGATCAAACCCATGTCTTCTGCATTGGCAGGCGAGTTGTTTACTGTCTGAGGCACCAGGGAAGCCCCTTCAGATGCAGAGTAAAACACATCCAGAAGCCTGCCCAGCTTGAAGTAGCAGTTACTGTAACTAGTTGAAAAAGACCAGTTATTACAGGATAATCTTCTTATTGCTTTTAGAACCCTTAGCATGATTTCTCAGCTGAGAGCATGATGAAGCCCCATCTTCTAGGAGCTTTGGTCAAAATTACCTTTGAGGCTCTCTGCTGTGACAGCTCAGAGTTTGCCATCCCGTCCGTGGTGCAACTGGCACAACCCTGTCCAATGTAAGAAAGAGCCTCAATTGCTCCCACTGGACATCAGAAAGAGGAGTTAATTAATCCTTCAGGCTCCATGAAAAATGTATGTCCTTATGCACAAGAGTACCTACCAGATCCCTGCCCCCTGTACAGCAGGCTCATCGAAGAGCTGTTAACCTAGGTCACATGTGAGCATGACGCTGACTGTGTTGGGAAGAATTCCTAAGGACTGAGATGTCTGAAACTCTTGGCCTCCTATGGGTATTTTCAGGTTAGAAGTTGGACACGATGATCTCAGGTGCCATGACTCTTAAAGGAGTGGGTGACTGGAAGGAGGGTGGTCTTGATGTTAAACCAGATGCTCCTGTTCTTAATGGCTGCATCTGTGGTCCTTCCAGGTCTGTGGGAGGCATCCGGGTCTCTCTGTACAATGCTGTCACTGTCGAAGACGTCCAGAAGCTGGCAGCCTTCATGAAGAATTTTTTGGAGATGCACCAGCTATGAGCAGATCCTGACCAGTATATACTCTGCCCTTGAACAATGAACAAAGCTGAAAGTCACTTGGGAATGGTTACAAAAAATATTAACAAATACAGCAGTTTCTCGAGTGATATGATAGATTTTTCTTTTTTAGAGAAAAACAGCAACACAGCTCTGCCAAACTGTTGGTACTTAATCTTAATTCTGACTTTAACTGGAAGCCTTTAAAAAAATCTTCCCTCTCTTTTTTCTAAAAACTCTTAACTAATACTGTCTTTGCTGCTACTCTTTCTGCTTAGATCTCATATTCAAAGCTGCCTGTGGCTTTAATTATGCAAATTGGCAGGTTATTATTTTTAGAAACACACAAACAGCATGGAGAGTGGGGTGGGGTCCTCTGGGTGCTGAATTTTGATCCTTTGCAAAATGACAGCAGTGGGGGTCTCCTGGGGTTCTGCAGCTATTAATTCAGGTCACCACTGTCTATGCGGTGAGTTTAGGAGTTCAGACTAAAAGGCAAACTGGAAATCTTTCCTTATACTGTTATTCTCATAAAGAGATGAAAGTGACATACTGTATGTTTATATAACAAGGTCTGTTTTTAACACTAAATAGTTTATATCTCCATGCAGTTATGTTTTCTAATAATACAGTTCATGTGGGTGTATGTTCAGACTTTGAGAATTTGATAGGATCCTTAATCTTCTGCATTAAAGTGTTATGTTTTCAACAGCTGTGTTCCTCCCCTACCTCTTCCTTTTTAAAGCTACTTCACAAGGGTTGGAAGCTCCCTGGTTCACTTTCCATTCCTCTCAGTGGGTAGAAGAAAGGTTGGTTGGTTGGTTGTTTCTTTGTTTTTCAGTTATGCCATTAAACTAAAAATCTCTGTTAAACTCCTCTTTCTTTTGTTCACATGACTGTTTCTTTATGGTGTTTGGCCAGTGATGCTGTGAGTTTGGGAAGATCTTTGCTGAAGACTCTTTTCCCCTGTTATTCATCCATTGTCAGTGTTTTATGTTGAATATAATGAAGGACATTAAAGTCCTAAAACATCTAAGTCTTTGTCAGTGAATTTCTTTACCTGCTTTTTAGACAGATTGTTCTTTTAAAAACTTTCTGTTGGGAAAACTTGAGTCTAAAAAATAGCATCTGTGAACTGTAGTTTGTTCAACTAAAGGTGCAAGACTTACATTCTCTGCGTCCATGTTTGTGATGAGTCAGCACACTGGTAACTTTCCATTGGCTCTTGGAATGGACAGTATCAACAAATGACCTTATAACACAGCTCACGGTATAAAGTTCTGCAAAGTTTGCCCCAGTTCAGCTGAAAACATGCCAACAGGACAGTATTGAGCTATCTTCATGTTTTGTCGGATTATGTAACGAGGACCATACTGATCTTTCGTCTGAGCCCTACACCAATTAGTTGGGTTAGTTGTGTTTCTCCGCTTAGGGCTAAGCCTTTACAGGCTTGGTTCTCTCATCTTTAAAGTAAAGTGAAAGTCACTCAGTCATGTCCAACTCTCTGTGACCCCATGGACTATATAGTCCATGGGATTCTCCAGGCCCTTGAGTGGGTAGTCTTTCCCTTCTCCAGGGGATCTTCTCAACCCAAGGGAATGAATCCAGGTCTCCTGCATTGCAGGTGGATTCTTTACCAGCTAAGCCACCAGGGAAGCCCTTTCTTTGAAAAGGGGGATAGAAATAACTCCTTAACTTTTCTCAGGGATATTTAAAGCCATAAAACAAGGGCTCAGTGCAGGATGTGACTAATAACCGCAGTAAATGTTTAAATAGCAAAACCTGCCCAGTCCATGGACTCCAACCAAGTGTTTACATGTCATAGCATTCAGTCTATTTCACCTCCTTCCTCATCCATTCACATGATGGTTCCAAGTCCCTGTGGTTTGCACCAACCCCAAATCTCTTGAATCTCCACTTATTTTCATTCCCCTTGCCACAAGCAGCTCTGCCAACCTTCAGAGGGTCATTTCAGCAGCCTCATCTGTCCACACCATCCCCTACAGCACAGCTGGTTGGGTGATCACTTCAGGCTCCTCTTTGGTTTTTAAAAAGGCCTAGGCTTCTTAGCCTAGCAGTCACAGCTTTGTAGCATCTAGACTGGCCTTTTCTTTTCTTTTTTTTTTTTAATTTTTAATTGGAGGATAATTGTTTTACAATGTTATGTTGGTTTCTGTCATGCATCAGCATGAATCAGCCATAGGTATACATATGTCCCCTCTCTCTTCAACCTCCCTCCACCCCCACCTCACCTCACCTCACCCTCTAGGTTGTCACAGAGCATGGAGGAGTTGAGCTTCCTGTGTCATACAGAGACTTCCCAGTAGCTATTTTACATATGATAATGCCTGGAGAATCCCAGGGACTGGGGAACCTGGTGGGCTGCTGTCTATGGGGTTGCACAGAGTCGGACACGACTGACGTGACTTAGCAGCAGCAGCAGCAGTAGCAGCAATGTATATGTTTGGCCTGTTCTTTCTTGTGTTTCTTTTTCTTGGAATGTCATGCATAAGCCCAGGTTTCCACAGGTAAGCCTGGAGTTGATGCCCCAACTTGGTAAGACCAGCCTTCCTGCAAGACACCTGCCAACCTCCTGACCTTGTTTGTGTCTCCTCCATTGCAACCATGCTCTTTTCCTTTGTTCTTATAAGGGTGACCCTTTTATCCTATCACAGCTCCTCCATTCTGTTCTTTACTGTGTTGAGTGTGTCTGTTTACCTGCCTTCCCCACTAGAGCAAGAAGCAAGTCCTGTGTATTCACCTATATCACCTGACATCTTGCTTTGCCTTTAGGGGATGCTCAGCAATTGTCTAATGAATGGAAGGCGGGTCTTCCTGAATTTCACAAACAGCCTGCAGTAAGGGCAGAGGTACAGTCTCACATAGGAGGATTTTTAATTTTCAAAAGCTTAGTATACAATTTAATTTTTCACAAAGACTTAAAATCTTGGATGGCTCCCAAGCTCTTCTTTATGTATCCATGAAAGTGTTTGAAAAATAGTCAGCACTTGCTGCATTCGTACCAGTCCAAAGGGTAGACACTGTTGTCTGGACAAAGGGAGGTTCTGGAGCACAGATTGCTGGAATACACTCACTGAATGAAAACCTTGACCTTTGTGTGTCTCAAGTGAATGAAGTGACGTCAGGCTGCTGACCACATGAGAAGAGGGGGAAGAGGAAATAAGGATGCAGGCTCTGGGTCAGCAGGCTGTGGGAGCCATGACTGGCCAGTCTTGATTAAAAGCCAAGTGGACAGAAAAGTGTCTTTCAGGCCTTGGGAAATCTGTGTAAGGCTTGGGGGCCTTATCCTCCTTTAGATTCTCCAAACTGTACCTCTTCCCCTAAACTGATTTTAAAGTTTTATTTTTCTTTTTCAAAATTTGACAACACATAATCATGTTAATACCACCCAAGTGAGAAAAAGCAGATTTATTTTCACATTGCATGTTTACCTCCTGACACTGCGTTGTGCCCAGCACTGCAGTTCTTTGTGTGCATGAGAAATAATACGGTGTTCTGTTCCCTGCTAGTCTATGTTTATCTAAATATCTAATGCTGTCTCATCACAGCTTAGCAGGTCTGGCAGGCTTGGCAAACTCTTAGGTAAACTATGTGATATAGCAAATAATTATTCCCTTCTCCCTTTCGAGCTTAAGGAGCCAATAAGAAAATGGACAAGCCCCATTGACAGAGGTCTAATTTGGCCGAAGGCACCTGCGGGTCTAACCTTGAATCACTGTACGGTTAATGTTTGTTGTGTCATGTTCTTTGGAAGGAAAATAAAATGAGGAAGAATTTCTCCATATTTGATCAGAATGCACATAATTAAAAAGTAAAATGATACTGCATCTGCAAAGAAATCAGTCACTTTAATTGGAAGGAAGATTCCTTCCCTCTGTTAGTAATTGGGCTTTTGGTAATTTAGAATCAGAATCCATGACAGTTTGTGATAAATTGGCTCCTTTTGGGCTAAAGAAGGTAAGAAGTTCTAATTACCTTTGGATCATTCCAGAGTTGATGGAAAAAGCTTGATCAAAGAGATGTTGGGAGAGAGAGAGAAGAGCTGGCAGTGAGCAAAGATTTATTGAACTCCTTTTTAAGAAGATAAAGAATAAAATAGTTCATTTGATGTGACAAAAACTATAGCTTGTGGTATTTGAAATCCCAGAGATGTAAATTTGATTTTGTAAGAACTGGGTATATTAGAAAAAGTTTATAGACAAAGAGGTTCTATAGTTAGGTTATAGAAATTTCCCTTGTTTACTTGTTAGCACAGGAGAATATTGATGACATTGGACTTCACTTGGGGAAAGTATGGAATTTGTACTTTGAGTATTTAAACATATAAGTAATTGGCACCAAGTATAAGGAAGTACAAATTGTTTTATTCAAATGAAAGCATACTTTAAGTTGGTAGAAATATCTTCAGAATACAAATGTATGAATCTACTGACTCAGTGCCTGTTGATATTCTAGCCTTTGTTTCTCTTCAGATTGCCTAACAATACCGGAAGGATAGTCTGGGTCTTAGGTTGATGCATTTATTTTGAATTCTGTGTATTTATTTTATATCAGTTCAGTTCAGTCACTCAGTTGTGTCTGACTCCTTGTGACCCCATGAACCACAGCATGCCAGGCTTCCCTGTCTATCACCAACTCCTGGAGTTCACCCAAACCCATGTCCATTGAGTTGGTGATGCCATTCAACCATCTCATCCTCTGTTGTCCCCTTCTCCTCCTGCCCTCAATCTTTCCCAGCATCAGGGTCTTTTCAAATGAGTCAGGTCTTCACATCAGGTGGCCAAAGTATTGGAGTTTCAGCTTCAACATCAGTCCTTCCAATGAACATTCAATGATTTCCTTTGGGATGGACTGGTTGGATCTCCTTGCAGTCCAAGGGTTTCTCAAGAGTCTTCTCTAACACCACAGTTCAAAAGCATCAATTCTTCAGTGCTCAGGTTTCTTTGTAGTCCAACTCTCATATCTATACATGACCACTGGAAAAACCACAGCCTTGACTAGAATCTGAATGGTAGAATGGGTATTAATCAAGAAAAGAGATTATGGGGACTTCCCCGGCAATCCAGTGGTTAAGATTCCGAGCTCCCAGTACAGGGGGCGCAGGTTCAATTCCTGGTTGGGAACTAAGCCCTACCTATGCTTATATATCCATTTGCTCAGTTGCCCAGGCATTCGTGATAACAAGTCGAGTGATTTCTTCCCTAGGCCATCTTTCCTGGCATTCTTCCTTGGTGACACATTGGAGGAGGTCACTGAGGGGTGTGACCACTAGCTGACCTGAGAGCTTGACCTGGCAATCAAGGACTCCTCCCCTGACCTTGGATTATACATGCTGCCTGCCGCTGCTACAGTGGGAGTGGGGACCCTTTTGAAGGGTGCAGCCTTTTGTTTTTAATTAATTAATCAATGTGGCTGTGTTGAGTCTTACTTGCGGTACATGGGCTTTAGCTGCCTGTGGCATGAGGGATCTTACTTTCCTGACCAGGGATCAAGCTGTGTTCCCTGCGGTGGAAGGTGGAGTCTCAACCACTGGACCACCAGGGAAGTTCCAAGGACACTGCCTTGAGACAGTAATGTGTTATTGAGGCCATCTGGACAGTATACATGACTGAACCCTGGTAAAGTCTGCATGTAAACTCAAAATTCTGGCAGGTGGGTGGCGAGATCTATTTGTCTTTTGGCTGACAAAAACAAGTCTTGTTGATTGAATCTGGATCTCCTACATTGTAGGCAGATTCTCTTAAATTCTCAATTGGTTTCAGTGAGGGAACACTTGGTAACAAGTGGTGTCTTTCCAGGGCTTCCCAGGTGGCACAGTGGTAAAGAATCTGCCTGCCAATGCAGGGGACACAAGAAATGTGGATTTGATCCTTGGGTTGGAAGATCCCAAGAGATGTGGGTTCAATCCCTGCGTTGGGAAGATCCCCTGGAATTGGAAATGGCAACTCCAGTATTCTTGCCTGGAAAATTCCCTGGACAGAGGAGCCTGGTGGGCTAGAGTCACCAAGAGTTGCACACAACTGAGCACTCATATACTTTGTGTTTCTAAATGAGTTGTTCCTTTACTGACATTGTTCCTCATGCAAAATTTATAAGGTTTGCCTATATGTATATGCAAAATAATATTGTGTATATTTTGAGAAATAAATTGACAAGCCTCTTTTTATCTTTCATACACCTTAAAGATTTTATAGAGGAAGTAAAAGTGTCCAAATCTATGAGAAATTGGAATAATCAAGAGTTACCTGTATGGAATGCTGCTAACGATGGCAATTCACACTAGAGTACCTTTCATCTGAGACACTTAGGGTCTGTTAACAGATTAAAAGTACTAAAAGACACTGATCTAGAGAATTTTTATTATCTTGTGCTCTGGAAACTTGGATTTTCATTGGTTTGAATGGGCCTGAAAATACATTTTTATTACTAGGGGCATAGAAGCCTCTAGCAGTGTTCTTAATAAAGCAAGGTGAGTTATAAGCAATCATCTGATGGAGGGTAAATGTACCATACTCCATTTTAAGAAAAATACAGTATAAAAGTCTCAACATGGAAGAAAATCTTTATATGATCTTTTTAAAAAAACTTCAAGAAAAATAAAGACATGACACTATATTAAATTTAAAGCCAGTGACTTATAAGCAAGCAAAGCAAAGACAGTCTGATTAAAGCTGTTGCATTGTTCTGGTATTTTTTTATGTCTCACCCATTTCTGTGGCCTTTTTAGAACTGAAGCTTTTAGGACACAGAGAACAACTTCATCTTGATGTAGGACTGAGCAAATGCACAGAGAGGTTCTCAATAAATAGGCATTAAATTCTAAGTCCAGAAGGGGCTTTGAGAGGTCTGCTCTTTACTCCTTGATAGAACTTTTTAACCAGCCCAGAAAAGCAGATTTTTTTTCTTTAAACCTCAGAATTCAGAGATTCCACACTGAGAACTTCTCACATTTGCCTTGTGGTCTGCTGTGGCCATCTATGGAACTGTGTGACCCCTGCGTGGGGACCCTGACTGCCCCACTGATCCACAGTCTGAATTGCTGTGCTCAGGGACCTACATCTCTGGGGCTACGTCTTTTGGACCTACGTCTCTGGGTTCAAGTGAAGCTTGGTCCCTTTCTTTTGGGTGCTTGACTTCTGACTCTCAGTCTCACTTGCCGGTTCTGGGAGGAGTAAATAAACTTGTGTGATAACCAAGTGACTGAGGCAGAGTAGGCACAGAATGAATCTTCACTTCCTTTTAATTGACTGCAGAGAAGAACATAACAGGGGATGAGACTCCAGTTTGGTGCCTCTCAAACTTTAATATGGGTATGCCTCTCCCGTGGATCTTGTTAAATGAAGGCTCTTATGCAGTAGTTCTGGAGTGGGGACTAGATTCTGTATTTCTAAGAAGCTCCTAGGTGATGGTGACACTGCTGGCTTTCTCCACCTCTGTGTGATCTTAGGCATATTATTGAACCTCTCTGGGCCTGTTTCTCCATCAGAAGCATGAGGATACTCAGAATCCCTCTTTTAGGGGCCGTGATGGGGGTTCAGTGACATATAGATGGATGCACGGACACATGGTGGACACCCAGTGTGTGCTACCCTAGCTCTTACATGGATTAGGAGGTAGGTATTGTTAGAAAGATAAGCTGTCAACAGGACTGAATAGTCTCTATAACAAAAGCTTCTCAGCTTCCTTCCCTCCTGCATCTTGGACACACAGGAGAGAAATGGGTGGAGTACAATCTCCCCAAGAGGGGCCCGTTGCCTCCAGGAAACAGGCCCAAGGGACTGCTTCAAGGGTCAGTATGTTGGTCCCTGTCACTCCAGTCCTTCCTTTGATTTCTTCTCCTTACCCTCTGTGGGTGGATTCGCCTCTTATTGCAAGAAGAGAGAGATGGGAACATGCACGAAAACAAATCTATGCATACTTGGAAACTTCACCACTTTTTAAATTGAAAAACTCCCGACCAAGAGGAAAGAGCCTATTCAGGATGGACTTTAATTGGTCATTAATGCGCTTACCGGGTGGTGGAAATTGCTTGGCCTTTGGCTTCGGACCATGCCGGGCACCCATGGCAGGCATTAATAGCCCATTAATGCACACCCTGTCACTGCTTTATTTCCTAATTAATACTGCCTGCTTTAGGGATAGGGGAACACAGCTATAAAATTGTTTTATTTATTCCTTCAACAAAGAGAGAGAAAAAAATGTTATCAACACCTCATGCCTTGTCACATCAATGGCTGAACTAGAAAATCAGAAGGATCAGCATAGGTTTTATTTTCTTAGCCCTTACCTCAGAGAGGAGAAAGGTTAGTCTCAAACCCAACCCTGAACTTAGGTCAGTCAGGAAGCCCTCAGGCTGGCAAAGCTGTGGATCAGGCTGACAGCCATTGTGGGAAAAGTCTTCCTGCCTCCATGCCCTCAGTTCACCAGGCCCAGGTGTCTCTTCCTTCTCTCCAGGGGTCTCTGGGATGAACCAGCTTTCCTTGTCTCTCCAAAGCTTCCCAAGTAAATCTTGAGTCCTTGTCTTTCAAGAGTGGGGCACAGTATCCTCAGATTTACCTTCCATGCTGCCTCCAAAACCAGTTTGGAAGGATGGTCCTTCCAAAGTGGATGATCAACTGGGGAACATAGGCAGAAAATTGAGAGGAAACAGAGAACTCCTGTACTGGTGACTGGGTTCAAATTCCAGCTTTTCCACATGCCAGATGGATGACCTTAGGCTTTCACTGAACCTCTCTGTGCCTCAGTTTTCTTATCTGTAAAATGGGGATGAAAATGATAGTGCTATGGCCCCTCACAGGGCTATGGTGAGGATCGAGTTAGTGTTTGGCAACTATTTGCATGTGGCAAAATCCGTGTAATTGGTAGATATTCTGGCCTCTTTCTATATCCATTTTTAAAGTATCTGTATTAGTTTGCTAGGGCTGCCATAATAAAATACCACAGTCTAGGGAATGTAAACAACAGAAATATATTTTCTCACAGTTCTGGAGGCTGGAAATCCAAGGTCAAAGTATCAGCAGCGTTGATTTCCTGAGGCCTGTGAGGGACCAGGCTTCTCTCCTTTGCTGGCTGAGAGCTGCATTCTCCTTCTGTTTTCACATGGCCTTTAGACTCTGGGCAGGCCTGGGGGTCTCTGGGTGTCCTAATCTCCATTTCTTATAAGGATACCAGTCAGACTGGATTGGGACCCATATTAATTACCCGTTTGAAGGCCTTAACTTCCAATATAGTCACATTCTGAGGTACTGTAGTTTAGGGCTTCATCGTATGGATTTGAGGGGACGCATCAGTCCATAACAGCTGACAAGGACCTTGTGAAAACACGCACAAGATTATGAATGTTTGACTGTGATACTGAGTGAAAAGAAAGCCAGGAAGGACCTTGGGGCCATTATGCTAAGTGAAATTAGTTAGAAAATGACAAATACATTATGATCTTACACATACGTAGAATCGTGACAGCTGAGCTCATCGAAACAGAGACCAGACTGGTGGTTGTCAGAGGTGGGTGTTGGGAGGGGTGAAGGTGGTCACAAGGTACGAACCTGCAGTTATAATGTGAATATGTACTGGGCATTTAAAATACACACAATGACTATAGTTAATAATACTGTTTTTAAATTTGAAAGTTGCTAAGAGAGTACATCTTAGAAGTTCTCAACACAAGAAAAAAATTGTAACTCTGTGAGGTGGTACATGTTAACTAAACATATTGTGGTGATTATTTTGCAATTTACAACATATAAGTTACTATGTTGTATACCTAAAACTGATTCAATATTATATGACAACCATATCTCAGTAAAATGGGGGTGATCATATATCTCAGATTTTTCTGGAAAATAATGGTTTCAAAAATTATGTCTTCCTGTCCACTTAAAGAACATTTGTATTTTTCATAAGTCAACTTCCA
Source organism: Capricornis sumatraensis (assembly GCF_032405125.1). Taxonomy (NCBI): domain Eukaryota; kingdom Metazoa; phylum Chordata; class Mammalia; order Artiodactyla; family Bovidae; genus Capricornis; species Capricornis sumatraensis. The sequence goes on from NC_091074.1 coordinate 62,314,268, forward strand.
AAATTTGGTTCAGAAATCGTGGCCATGGTGCTTCCCAGGCTAAGATGGCAACTGAGAGGGGTGAGAAAGACATACCAGGTGACAAGTGGGCAAAGTCAGAAACCTGGAGGAGGAAAGAAAAAAGTAAAAGGCCCAGAAGATCCATAACTTTAGAGCAAATTCCCAAATAATAATAGTTTACTGTGGCAGCAAGGCCTAGCCTCTGGTTTACTGCTAAATCTATTCTCCAAGTAGCACAGGAGTTGGAACACTTAATACAAAATTTCCTACTTGTAAAATGGAAACATTAATACCTGCTTTTTCCTGTTTGAAGGTTATTTCAAAAAGTAATGTTAATATCAATAAAGCCCTTTATAAATGAACTTGGAAACTTGGAAAGTATTACTTTTTTTCCCCAATCACTCTTTATAGCTACTAGGCAGTAATGACTCTGTTTGTACTGAATCCTGAATGTGTCTGCATCCTGGAAATATTGCAGTGATCATCTTCACACCTGCAAAATATTCCTGCACCAGGTAGGCAAATGCTTACAGCTCAGCTCTCGGGCCTGCTCTAGGAGCTACTGCCTGTGAGGATCACGTTGATGCATGGTAGGGCATTTACAACAGTCTTTGTGCTGCTGTGCTTAGTCGCTCAGTCGTGTCCGACTCTTTATGACCTCATGGACTGTAGCCCGCCAGGCTCCTCTGTCCATAAGGATTCTCCAGGCAAGAATACTGGAGTGGGTGCCATCCCCTCCTCCAGGGGATCTTCCCAACCCAGGGATCAAACCCAGGTCTTCTGCACTGCAGGCAGATTCTTTACTGTCTGAGCCATCAGGGAAGCCCTTTGGCAAAGGCCTGTTTAGGTTACTTCACTGAAGGCCTATGTCTAATTGGACAGCAGACCCTGAGTAGAAAGAACAATGCACTCGTCAGTTGCCAAAAACTCCTCCAAATATAAAAACAGATACAAGCAAGGCAATCTCAGTGTGAAGGGTGATTAGAACGTGACTTGTATTTTGGACAATAAACTCCATTTATGATAGTCTCCAGGTTATTAAGTATCTCTGCTGTCAGAGAAAACTGGGGCTATTAACTTCTTCAGAAAGAACCAGAGGGAAGAGCAATCATTTCTTTTATAAGCAGAAGGGAAGGTTCTGCTCAATAAAGATCAATTAAACATCTCTGTTAAAAGACTGCTTGGAGCTGGTGCCAATAGAAATTCCACTGTATTAACCAGTACTCCCTCCAGCCTTCCCACCTCTGGGGAAAATTTTAAGAGGACACTGGCTATTGTAAGCTCTATAAGGTGACAGGTGCTCTCACATCTGCGGCTGAATGATCTCTGATGTTGAGTGACTTTTCATGCATTTAGCAGGGGTACTCCCAGAGGATGGCAGGCAAATCAAGCACGCCTCTGAATTCAGATGAGCACCAGTCATCCTCACGAGGGAGTGAAAAAAGAATATAACAATAGGTACCTTAAAAACGATGTGGCAGTCCAAACTCATAATTCCCAGGGTACAGGAAGAGTTTTGGGGGCCCTCAGGGAATATTGATTGAATAAAGAAAACCCTCCACAATATCCACCAACATCTCACACTTACCACCTCATTCTTGTCCTTTAAAATACAGCCTGCTTCTTACACTTTGGCTTAGACTGCATCCTCTCATGTAAATTCCATCATTTCTTGCTTTCTGAGCTCCCATATGGTTTTCTTACACTTCAGTTATAATACCTGCCCGACAGTTAATTTTCCAAACATCTGTCCCTCATCCAAGATGTAAACTTCTTATCTATCTTTTCATCCCTGATCACTAATTGACCCCCCAATATGCGGTTTGATGCTTTGCATATGGCAGGCATGTTGAAATAAGCCTGCAAGTTGGTCTTGGGTAAACATTATTGCGGTCAGTATCTTGATAAGCACAGTCCTAAAAGGTGGGCTGTATGCACTGGCCTGAGCCACATGAGAATTCAGACAGAATGAATGAATATGGATCTAGAGGGACACATCTATCTACATTTAAACCCAGAAGTTATTGGACTTATTGTGTTCATAAAAAACTTTGGGTTTTCCCATAACATGTTATGGAAAAGCCTGAATGAACTTATTGGCCAATCCAATAAAAATCCCCAGCAGTAATGGGGATCAAAGTCTTGGACCTCCCTATAATAGTTTTCTATTGCTGTGTAACAAATTAGTACAAACTTAGCAGTTTGCCATATATAACTTTATCAACTCATAGTTTCCATAGGTCAGAAATCCAGACATGATATGACTGAATTCTCACCTGCTGATGTCAAGGCCTTGCTCAGGGTTCTAATCTGGCATTCAATGTCTGCTTCCAAGCTCATACTTCTTGGAAGAACTCATTTCTTTATGGTTGTAGGATGGAGAACCCTTTTCTTTGCTGGCTGTCAGTGAGGATGCTCTCTCAGCTTCTGGAGGTTAACCATTACCCTTGCCCCATGCCCCCTTCCCCCACCAGCAATGGAGTCTCTTTCTTTACGCTGAATCCTCCTCTCACAGTAATTCTCTCTGACTTCTCTACTTCAGAATTCTAGACTCAAGCTTAAAGGGCTCACTTGATTTGATCAGGGCCATCAGGGTGATTTTGATCAACTAATTTGGGATCTTAATTTCCATCTGCAAAGTCCCTGCAAAGCAACACTTAAATGGAGATGCAGATGTAGAGATCAAACTTGTGGGCACGGCGGGGGAAGGAGAGGGTGGGATGAATTGAGAAAGAAGCATTCACCTACATATACTACCATGTGTAAAACATAGCCAGTGGGAAGCTGCTATAGAATACAGGGAGCCTGGCCTGGTGCTCTGTGACAATTTAGGGGTGGGATGGGGGATGGTGGGAGGGAGGTTTAAGAGTATGGGGATATATTCAAACATACAGTTATGACTGATTCGTGTTGCTGTAAGGCAGAAACCAACACAACATTGTAAAGCAATTATCCTCCAATTAAAAAATAAAAAAAAATTAGGGCAATTGAATCTTTAGAGGAAGGTGTGTATTCAGCATGGATGACCAACCCAGAGGCCATCTTAGAATTCTGCCTTCTGGACACACCAACATGCTGAAGTGAAAGCTTTGCTTTATCTGCATGTATCTGACTTAAGTCTTCCACTGTGTCATAAGTTATGCAGACAGAGGAAGTCACGAGCCTGCATCTGACATTAAAAGTGCGGCTCCCTGAAGAGGGCGGGAAGACACAACCTTGACTTTATCCCTTGATGAGAGTGATGTTTCATGGAGTTGGGGAGATTTTCATTGGGTCAGTTGCCTGATTAATGAGTTGACAAATAGCAAGCATTAATGTCTCATTTTTAATGCTATGATGAATGGTCTACGAGAGGGGTCAGCAAACTGTAGCCAGTCACTCATCTTTGTAGCCACTTACCCGACTGTGTAACTAAATTATTGGGCCACAGTCAGTCCTGTTCATTCATGAATTCTCTCCAGCTGCTTTTGCCTTGAGTAGTTGTGATGGAGAGCTAATGGCCCATAAAGCCAAAAATACTCCACGGCCTAGCCGACTCCCTGTCTAAAACCATTGGCACAATCTTCTGATGATAAGAAACACCTGGATCATTTGTTAAAACGGTGATTTCCGGGGCCATCTTGGAGCTGCTGAAGAATCTCGGGGGTAGAGGCTTTGGGAAGGTAGAGTGAACAAGTTTCCCAGGTGATTCTGATCAGCAGGGAATTACTGGTCTCAGGTGTGCCTGCCTACCAGGCAAGGAAAGAGGCTTTACAGAAGCGGGGCTGGGCAGAGGCGCGCTGCCTTCGAGAGCACAGATCTGGCGATTCCATCAGGTAAGTTACTTTTCGGTCTCTTTCCTCCGCTGAAAAGTGAGGGTAATGGTGCCTGGTTGGCAGCGTGTGTATATATGTACATTGAGAGCCTAATTCAATGATCAGTAGTGGTCACCCTCACTTAGAGGAGGGGTACCGTGTAAACCCAGAAGACGCGACTGTGGAAACAGCTCCTAAACAAGACAGGCCCAGCAGGGCTTTTCATTAGTCCACGGGTGTGTATCGTCTTCCTCCGAAAGAACAACTCCCTTAAAGGAATCTCCCATTACCTTCAAGACAGCCTAAGGTCCTTTAGAACTCAGTTCTCCTCAGAATGCTGAGTATAATGAGAGGTGATCACTGGGTGTTTGAGGATATAGCTGAGTTTGCAAAGGAATATTATAATTGAAAACTCTGGTACTTAGCAGAAGACACACACACACACACACACACACACACACACATATATACATTTATAAATTTTTTTCTGTTTCTGAGGTTAATGTTTTTTAAAAAAATCTTTGCCTGATGAGATCATGCAAATTCAGCTACCCGTGTAGCTGTTGAAAGATGGTTTTTCGATAAAATGCCCAGAAATCCTTGCAAGATACAGGACTCCAATAATAGCTCAGGTTATCAGGGAGTTTCATACTTAGCTAAAAGGGGGGAAAATCAATCTTGAATCTTTTAGTCCAGTGACTAAAGAATTGCTCCATTGATTTTGTTCAGCTACTCAGGTGGGTGTGCAATTGATCCTGATTTGATATTTAAAGTTTACTTTTTCTGGGAAGTATTAATTCGAACCTGGTAAGAGGGTAATTCTGTAATACTAGACGCTGTTTAAAGCCACTTTGCACAGCTTGTGTAAGCATCCAAGATAGTTTCCTCTTAACCTTTTCTTAAATATAGAACTTGAGTTTGTGTGTTTTTCCTCTTTTTAACAGAAGAGGGAGGCAAAGGCTTGGTTAAACAGTGTACCTAAAACCTAGGCTAGAGGGAAATGAATCCATACTCTTAGAGGAACAGGTAAACAAGAAGAGGATGAATTCTACCAGATATGGTTTAAGGATTTTTTTGTGAAAGAAAGGTGAGAAAAAGCACAATTGGCAAATGAGTATGCTTTGCTGATTCATTTTGAAACTTTTTAAAAAAAGAAAGTACCAGTGGGAACTGAGAAAAACAAACCTTCAGAGGGAAGGGGAAGAGTTATTCTTCATTTTTACTAAATGCAGTGTTGGGAATCATGTTGTGCCCTAAAATGCAACTGGATGAACAGGGTGGTTCAGGGTCTGCCCAAATTAACTCCTTAAGCAAATTTCTAGGTCTCCAGGCCACCCGGCTGAGGTCCAGGCTGGCGGCTAGCGATGCCATGTGATTTCCTTCTGCTCCTGTCAAGTGGAAAAGCTGGAAGTGCTGACCACGAATAGTTGCATGGACTCTTGCTGGGATGTCCAATTTGGAAAGATTCTCTTAGGCTAACGTCTCTTGGGCAGATGTCCTCCCCCTACCCCCAAACTCCAGAAGAGTTCCTATGGCTCACACCTGGTACCAACCAGCAGCCAGTGACACTTCCACCCTCAACACCTGTCCCCTCCCCCCCACCCCCAACAGTCCCTCTTGAAAACCTGCTGCTAATGGAGAATTCAGAGGAGCTTTTCCTACTGGGCTGGCTGTCTTGGTTAGAGGCTGCCTCTGTCTTCTGTGGGTTCTGCCTCCTATGTTTCCAAGGGGGCAGAGGGTGATGCAGAGCCTTATTTGATGGGAGACATGAATATTTGGACTAGGTTCACTTCAGAGATTGATTTTTTCCCCTGATATATACAAGGGATTTTTTTTTTTTTTTTTTGCTTGTTTTGCCTTGTTTTCTGTGTGGGTGGTGTCATGGAAATACTTGGGGATGGTGATCATTGGAGTCAGCTGCATTGGAGTCAGCTGAACTGAGCTTAGTTTGCTGTCACTTAGGAGTGTGACCTTGGACAAGATTCTTAACCTTTCTGGTCTCCATTGGTAGAATGGAATTATCATCCCCTTCTCACTTTCCTCTGAGATTGTCATGAGGAGCCAGTGAAATATGTATATGAAAGTGCTTTTGGAATGGCAAGGTACTCTGTATACAGTCTGTGTGGCAGGTAACATCCCAGTTTGAATTTAAATGAAATTCAGAACTGTGATTAACAAAGTAAGCAGAGCCAGGAAGGGCTGAGGCAAGCAGGGTGGGCTAGAGTGCTCAGTTAAGGAGGCACTCCCTCATGGGGACTTTAATATGTGGGCTCTGAACCAGCAAGATGCTGATGTCTCCTTAAGTTTTGCACCCTATCACCTTGCTTCCCTCACCCAAATCCCTGTGCTGAGTGAAGGTAAAATATCTACCTATTGCAGTTATAAATGTAATATACTCGCATTATAACTGGTGGACTTCTGTTATAACAAAGCCCACCAGTACCTAATTCAACTTGGCAGAGGTTAATACTGGGACAACTTCTGGGATGTCCTTCCTTGCATTTTTTCAGACCGCTACAACCTTAACTAGGCTTTTGTTGTCACCTCATGGGCAGCACAGAAATATGGGAAAGAAACACCAACCTGATCTCAGAACCTCACGCGTGTTTTAAATCTTTGCCATGGCTGTATTTGCAGACCCTGTGGAGGTCACACAGAATATGACACGTTAAAGCGTCTTTGAGCCCTACTTCACCTAGCTTTCTCTCCCATAAACCAAATCTTCAGTAACTGCTCCAGGAGCTCCATCTCCCCACTCCTTCTAAAAACCCTAGGTGCTTCTTTTCTTCCATCTTCTGGTTGGCTGCCTATCTTCCTTCGTTCACTATTTCCTCTTTCATCTCTTCTTATGAAGATGAATATGGCCATTTGAAGACTCTTAACACTTGGATCTCTCTTACTATTTCCCAGATCAGTTTCATAAAGGATCTGAGTGTTCAGAGAATGGGGGTGAGGGAGAAAGGTTTTCAATAGTTCCACGGGTTTTGTTCCTGACATATAATATCAGTATGTACACCTCCCCTCCCTTCCCCACACATTTTGGAAATCTGATCACACTTCCCCTAATGTTTTCTGACTGGCTTGTTTCACTTAAAGATGCATCACAGAGGAACTTCTTGGTGGTCCAGTAGATAAGACTCTGCTCCCAATGTAGGGGACCTGGGTTTGATCCCTGGTCAGGGAACTAGAACTTGCATGCCACAACTAAGACTCAGAGCTGCCAAACAAATAAATATTTTTTAAAAAAGGATGCATTGCAGGGATCTCCAGCAGTACTTACAAGTCGACATCATTTTTGTTTTGACAGCTGCCTATATTCTACCTTGTCAGTGTGTTATAATTTAACCCTTTCTGTTCTGTACGAGGAGATGTGTGTTTCTCCTTTTTCACTTTTGCAAATAATCTGCAGTGAAAATCCTTTTACACCTTTTACTTCCTTGTGCACTTAGAGGTTTAATTTGCTGGGTCAAACAGAATGTACATTTTGACAGCAGATTATGGGAAGGGTGATTGTGAGCACATCTTGGACTCTGTCCCTGGTATATTTCTTCCTGATCAACCTCAACTGGATTCACATTCACATACAGTTTTCATTTATAGCTTAGGGGCCGTAAGTAAAAACTGAAGGAGTGGTTTTCCCAGAAAACTTTCAGTAAAATATTGTGTGTGGTGCTAATATGACTGCTCTGGGAATAGGAGCTGGAAGGAAGAATGAGATATTCCCCATCTACCTGGTGACCCAGACGGTAAAGAATATGCCTACAGTGCAGGAGACCCAGGTTTGATTTCTGGGTAGGGAAAACCCCTGGAGACAGAAACGGCAACCCACTCCAGTATTCTTGCCTAGAAAATCCTATGGACAAAGCAGCCTGGCGGGCTACAGTCCAGGGGGTTGCAAAGAGTCAGCCACGACTGAGCAACTAATATATACTCTGTGTAAACCATCCTGCAGTTTTGGCCTGGCTGGAGTTAGAGGCCTGGGGTGCTTGAAGGCTCAAGAAAGTCGTGCAAACGCAGCGCTGCCCAGTGGCCGGCTGGAGAAGAGGACGGCTTTGTTTGCAGGTGCAGACCCCAAATCCTTGAGATCGCCTAGATATGCTTAGGGTGTATTTTACTGGAGGCTGATGTCCTGCATGAACAGCAGCGAGATTGGAGCCGGTGACATTTGGGTTATTGTTAAAGTGACTCCATGTGAAGCCATAGACTGGAGCCTGGGGCAGTGTAGGTTACTGTTGCTTTCCAGTGAATTTGCATTTTATGTCTCATGCAGTATCTACTCATATTAGAAAGAGATCGTAGCAATATACCAGGAGCAAGTCATTTCTAGGCAGTGTTTATTTGACTGCAGGGACCTCTGCCATAACTCTGTGGCCCAAAAGTTGGGAACTACTGAGATGAAATATTGAAAAGCTGAGTGCAAATGAAATCATTAACTCAATGTCAAGGGGGGTGTGTTCTTTAAAGGAATCCTGGGGTGAATTCTCACCATACAGAAGGAACACCATTACTTCAACTAAAGATGCTAAAATGACTCCCTGATACAATAAATCAACTTCTCTAGGCAGCTTGTTACCCCTTCATAACGAGTACCCACCCTATAATGATCCCTGTTTCCTGTGGCTCTGATCAGGGCAGGTGCTGTCACCTCTATCAGCAAACAGAAGGCTTATTTTTGTTCCTAAATAATTTCTTCTGCTTTTGTACCTCCCTGAGATGCCTGTTTAGCCATCTAAAACCTACCATCTTTCCTGTCCTTAACACCCACTCTCTCTCTAAGTCTTCTCAGCCAAACTGGGCCTGAAGTGACTTTGGAAGTTTTACATTTGGTGTCAGATGTTTGATGTGGCCTGTTTCAAGTCTGTCATGTGTCTTCTCAGATAGACTATGAATTCTGACTTCTGTGGTGCTTCATGTCTTCATAGCTCCTTGAAAGGAGATGCTAGACACAAAATAGTGTAATATTTCAGTGACTTGCTACATGATGAAAAAAAGGAAAGCCTTTTTGCAAACATAGATCTTCATATATTAGATCTGCTTCATGTAGATATGAAAAGCTTCATTCATTTACCCATTCAGTCACGCATATGTATGCATACACCCACATGCATGCACGTATGTACATACACACACACACGCTCATACAGGCTGGTCACAGGTATAGGTGCATAACCTTTTTTAAAAAAAAAATGGAGATGTTTTTGCACAAAGTATGCCCACCAACATGGAAAATCAAGCCTGTGGCTCGTAAAAATGGAGACTGAGAATCCTAACCACAGGGATCACGTGTCCTGCTTGCCGGGGCCTGGCACACTGCTCAGGAAACACTATTGGTGAGTCGTGGTCACATATCTGTTGGGTTCAGCTCTGCTGCTTCTTGGTCTGTTTTGTGTTGACTTCTTCTGTGTGAACAATGTGTTCCTGGTCTCTGGGTTAAGAGAAGTTAAGGCACATAGGCCAATGACCAACCACTAACTGGTGAGTTCAGGGGATCTAATATCTTGGGAGGATTTATACCAGTTAATTAACTGCCTGAATACCAAGTTCCTTCCTATTAGCTTTGTAATAAGCGGAGCCTGGGTCTCACATTTATCCCAAGAAGACAGCTTTATCCAAATCATCTATATTTTAATAGGCAGTACCAAACTTCAGGCCCCAGAAACACATTTTAAATAATTCTTGCCATGCCATATATTTTAAGTATCATTAAAAAGCCATTTTCTTACTTTTAAAAAAAGTGTGCAGTAGATTTTGTGAAACCTGTAACAAGTCTATAAAAAATTGATAATTTTTCCACAGGGATATATTCAGATGATTTTTATTCTGCTTGCTAAATTAAAAAAATCTAGTGTGCATGGGTCCTTTATCTTATTTATACCCCCTGAGTATAATCACCATGTTCCCAAACAAAGAGAAATGGGTTACATGGTTTGAGTAGCCAAATCCTTTCCTGTGGTGGGCAAAGGAGTTGGTGTAGTTCTGAACTAGGAAGTTTGATTTCCCTTTCAAATGCCTCACTTTCTTATGCAAATATTGCCTTCAGTCAGCTCCATGTAAAATGGAGAATATAACATGGGTGTTGAGATGAATTTTGGCTGCTGGTGGAATGAACATGTGATAGAAATAAGTCACTTTAGGGCCCAAGGACGATGTAGAGAGAGGTTTACAGTCAAAGATAATAATTATTCTGCCCTTTACCTAGCATTCCTTTTTCTGTTTTTTTAACTGAAAATATGTGCCATTGTCCTTACAATGGTCCTTACAATGGCACATATTTGTCCTAGTTCTCTGGCTTTCATTGCTTCAAGCTGGTTATGATGTTGCTGCCTTCCCAGCATCCATTCTCTCCCTGATCATGAAACAGGTCAAGGGATGGGGAGAGCTGGGGTATCATCATGCTTTTGTGAATTACTCCTCCTCCTCCCTTCCCTCAGGGACAGGATGGGGAACTGGGCATCTTGTGCAGGGGCCAGTGGAATGGAGGTAGCACTGCCACCATAACTAAGGTGGGAATAGACACAGTCTTCTAAGCTGGGGTGGCGGGTGAGCACACTCTCTCGCTTCACAAAAGGGATGGAATAGGCTGTATGTACAGGCTTGAGAGACTGCTGTGATGAGTAATTCTGAGTATAGGGGGCCTCAGTGGTGCTCTCTAAGCTTGGACTCTTACATTGGGGCTACATCGTGGCTGATCTCAAGGACCATGGTAGTGAACGTGAACTGAACTGATTCTGCACTGAGGGGCCATAAGGGTTTTTGAGCTGGAGAATTTTGAGAGTATGATTTAACCTGAGGCCTTTGAAACTGTCTTAAAGAGAATTTAGAATTTGTCTTGTCTAGTGGTTTTAAACCTTTGCTTTGATGATCTCCTTGCAGGGCTGTTCTGGAGGGAGGGGCTGGGAAAAGAAGCTGAGAGGCTGGGAGCTTAGGTGCCTATTCCCATTGAATCAGCAGTTCCGCCTCTGTTTTCCTTACTGAGCAGCCAGGTAAGAGTCCTTTCATCTCTTCTTTCCTCCATCCTTTCCTCCTTTCCTGTGGTTAAGCACATAGCAAAAAATTCCATCTTTACTGAGTAGTACATTTAAAAACAGTTGTGTTAAGTGTGTGTGTATGTGTGTGCGTGCTCAGTTGCATCCAATTCTTTGCGACCCCAGGGACTGTAGCCCCCAGGATCCTCTATCCATGTAATTTTTCCAGGCAAGAATACTGGAGTGAGTTGCCATTCCTTCTCCAGAGGATCTTCCTGACCCAGTGTACTCACTGTTAAACAGATCTCCAGACTTTTTCCTCTTGCAAACGCAACTCTATTCTCTTTAAAAAGCAATTCTCCCTTTCCTCCCCTTCTGCACTGTTTCTATGAATTTGATTAGCCAAGTAAGATTGCTTTTCAAAAAGCAATCAAACAGCTGAAAAGGTTTGATAGCCCCCTAGTATTTCCATCATTCCTCACTGTCTGCCCCCCGACCCCCAGACAGTGAGCAAACTGAAATCCAAGAGGTCCTGGGAGGCCAAGGTGGTCACACAGTGCAGATGTTATACACACAGCTACTTAAGCTGGATTGCCACGTTCAAATTTTGGTTCTGACACTGTGTATGTGACACTGGGCAAGTAATTTAACACAGTGCCTCAGTTTGCTCATCGGTTAAAGGAACATGATGGTAATAGAACTGGCTTTGTAGCCTTGTTGTGAAGATTAAGTGAGGTAATCTAAACAAAACACTTGGAACAGGGCCTGACATTTATATAAGTGTCTGCTGTTATTGTTAAGTGACTTCTAGCATGACACAGTTCCTTTTAACCAGCTGTAACTTTGGGCCTACTATCAGCTCCCTTGGTGTGTGTCTTTTGAGTTTGCACTTAAGACTGAATAGATAGATAGTTTTGACTTGCAACATTTCCTCCTATACATCCTTATCTCTCATCTAGCACACCATGATCTTGAAGGATGCTCCATCAGTATCTTAATCTTCAAGGGAGAAGTCATACAGCTCATCTCAGACAGTGCAAGAAGGATGGTCATCCGATGGCATAAATTCAGCAAATATTTATTGAATACTTTGATGTAAGGACACCTCAGGTGGATACAGGGGACACTGAGCAAACCAGCCCCAAATCCTTACTCTTGAGGAGTTTGTGTTTTCTTGGGGCAGAGCTTTATAATGCAGCCCTCTTAAATGAAATGTTTTTCTTGAGCTCATCTAGTCAAGGAAGATGAAAAGTTTGCCTAAAAGTGTTCAAGTCTGGACACTGGTTCGTAAAAACAGATACTAAATACTGTGTGGAAATACTGGTGGTTTCAGATTTGAGGTGATTTTTCAGATACAAAGTTTCCAGATTGATTTATTTCCAGTTCTTACTCTGGGGTTGTGGGTATAGTACAGTTCATTACACTTAGAACTTGGTAAGGACAACATAAGGCTCATTTTACCTGTGCTTCAATCGGATATCAGTAGGAATGTGGGATTTCATCTGCCTATGCCTCTCCTGGGCTTCATCCTTTCCTCCTGAATGTGAGCAGTTGACATTCAGACCCAGAGGAAGTGGAAGCAGGTGTAGTGGGGTTGGGATTAGTCTTCTAGGGGGAAGAAAACAGGAATTGACGTCATAAGCTAGGGCTATGCAGCTGTGAGAAAAGACCTGTAGTATAGATACCATGCTACTTGCTACCTGCCTGAGCCATTTGGGTCACGGCCGCTGTTGTAAAGCACAGTACTTCTTTTCTGGGATCCTATAAGTACTTCATTGGTAGGTGCTTCCCAACAGAGCATTTCCAGGATGCTGCTGCTATCAGTCAAGATCGTTGGGTGATAAGCATACCATATGCTATTTGGAACTGCTGGGACTGATGTGGTGGCCTTAAAGCCAACAACTCAATCATCAGCAGCTGTGGCCCATTGTTCATTGCCCATTACCCTCACTTCTTTCCCTTTAAGTGGTTGCTGTTTTGTTCAGGTAGAGTGAAGATGCTTTGATCTTAGGAAACAGATACCCCTCCTCTAACCCTAAGGGATGAAGCATGGAGGTCTGAACTACTTGCAGTAAACCTGTTCAGTTCAGTTGCTCAGTCGTGTCCAATTCTTTGCGACCCCATGAATTGCAGCATGCCAGGCCTCCCTGTCCATCACCAACTCCCAGAGTTCATGCAATTGCATGTCCATTGAGTTGGTGATGCCATCCAGCCATCTCATCCTGTCGTCCCCTTCTCCTCCTGCTCCCAATCCCTCTCAGCATCAGAGTCTTTTCCATGAGTCAACTCTTCACATGAGGTGGCCAAAGTATTGGAGTTTCAGCTTCAGCATCAGTCCTTCCAAAGAACACCCAGGACTGATCTCCTTTAGAATGGACTGGTTGGATCTCCTTATATTCCAAGGGACTCTCAAGAGTCTTCTCCAACACCACAGTTCAAAAGCATCAATTTTTTGGTGCTCAGCCTTCTTCCCAGTCCAACTCTTACATCCATACATGACCACTGGAAAAACAAAAGCCTTGACTAGACGGACCTTTGTTGGCAAAGTAGTGTCTCTGCTTTTGAATATGCTATCTAGGTTGGTCTTAACTTTCCTTCCAAGGAGTAAGCATCTTTTAATTTCATGGCTGCAATCACCATCTGCGGTGATTTTTGAGCCCCCCAAA